>NW_026054813.1:0-363000 GCF_022836535.1 Colletotrichum spaethianum | reverse complement strand
CAGATAGGCATGGCAATTTTTGTTCCGTGCTGTTGACATCTCCCGCGGACGACGATTCTTGATGGATCACAGGGTCGCTTATTGTTCAAATGGTCTCTAGTTAGTAATCACTGCTGAGTACCCGAATTGATGGAGAAGACAACGGCCATGCAGCTTCGCGCCCATTAAAGAGCTGGCCAGTATCCGTTTGTTTCAACAGGCTCAAAATGAGGTAAGGAAGTGATGCTGAGTTCATGTTTATCAGATTGCATCGCGGTAAGATTTCCAGGCACATCAACTGACTGGTCTTGGCGTGGATCGGCCCCGTTGCGAGGTTGGCCGCGGATGCCGTGGCGGCAGGTGACGGCATTTTGTACGACAGGCCCCGGCGGGAAGTTTGCGACGACCACAAAGCCCGGTGCTATGTTTGCCAGTTGGGCGACGAAACAAAGGTAGATTTCGAGGCAATGAAATAGGTTTAATCGCCTTGATTGTCGCACTCGATGCTGACTTTTTGACTGGCGGTGGTTGCTGAAACGTTTACGGGCGCGGAAAGTATGCAACTGCAGGAGAGAATAAGTCAGTTGAGGTAGGGGTATTGAAAGTATCCGTCAGTCTTGAAAAAACCTTTACTTCACGTGACATAGAAGTTACGGATCTGTGACTACACTGCCAGTCTAATACCCAGGTAGTTCGCTTTCACCAGTTGATGCATATAACCACAGTAAACGCAAGACAACCATCATATACAGGGTTTCCTATGGCCTGAATAATAAAAGCCGCTTGTGCAATACCTCCTTACAACGTTGATCTAATCCGAACCATAGTGGAATTCCGCGATCGCCCCTTGAGGGTGCACCTGGTGGACAAGTTGAACGATCTATAGTACCACACAAACCTGCTCGGCTTTTTATCGGCTGACCCTGCAACGTTAAGACTTTGAGCGTTCTGGCTGAATTATTTCTGCTGTTGTCGCTTCCTGTCATGGCCCTCAGAATGCACATAACCGTCGATATACCGCGACAGTATTGTCTCTTACGCCATTAAGGCGCCAAAGCCATTCTTGTCTGTCGACTTTGGGCCCACGAGCTTCAAAAATGTTTGTGAGAATAGCAGGCTTCGAATCCACGGGATATCAGCACACGTCGATATGCGTGGTCAAAGATCATGCACGCCACTGAGAAAGCGGGAAAGGTCGGTTTCTTCCTTGAGATGCCCAAACTCTTTTCCGAAGGCCAAACGAGTGATGACATCCATTGTGAAGTAGCATGACAGCGGACCCAGATCCAGGAGAGTCTGGTGTGAGTCTGTGAAAGTTGCGACGTATTTTTTGCGAAGGAGCTCTACCAAGGTATTTACTTGATCATCAACACCAGGTTCAACCGCAGTACGTCATGTCCGCCATAAGCTGCTGCTATTCGCAACTTTGCCTTGCTGTGTGCTGCAGGATCCAGAAGAGAGAACATGTTGTCGTGATATGGGTGGAAACGACCACTGATGTACCGCGCATCTCGATGATACGAGCTACGAGCTGACGATATCTTCTTGATGATGTCGGGATCATCTGTTATGACCTTAATGGGACCAATTCGTCCTAGATGGCCGTATTTTCGGGGAAGTTCTCGGTGAACCCAAAATTGTTTTCCACAATGTGTAGTTTTTGCGAGCAAAAGATACGGAAACGAGGCCAAGAAAGACGGAACGGGGAAATGGCGGTGACGATGCCACGCATAAATCGTGCTGATAATGTACGATAAGATCAGACAGCCCACGCCTAGTAGGCGGTAAGCGACAGGGCGATAGTTCGCGACAACCGCAGAAAGGACTCAAAGTTAATAAAACACATGGTTTCAGAGAAGTGTTGAGATCTGAGTCGTGGTATGAGGACAAAAAATACAACAAGCCAATAGCGGAATGCCTTTGACGAGTGACGAGGAGAGGATGGGAGAGGAGAGGCTTAAGGAGGGAGCTCAGATGCTAACAATGTGTACGGTGACATTCGCTAGTGTGAAAAGAATTGATATTCGTTCCATCTTGAAACCTAAAATCGTAGAGGATGAGTGACTACCTTTCGCTGCGTTGGTTTATTCTCTAAATGTTTCTGATTTCACGCCAACAAATCTGATCTACAATTCTGTGATGTTCTCAATTACTCGTTTTGAACTTACATTCCCTTTTCGCGAACTTTTTTTGACAAAAAGCATCAACACACGTGTTACAAACTCAAAAGGGATGTTGTGCTAGCAGCTGTGCCTCGCACTAACGCCGTCTGCAATAACCTTGAGTTCGTGCTATAAACAGCTCATTCGGGACAGCATGCAATTGTTGGCATGTCGTTGCAAATGAACATCGTTTTGTTTTTCTGTTTATGCTGTTTTACAGATGCGGTTTTCTTGCCCGACGTCTTTCTGTCTGACCAAACTTTGCAGCTAATTGGTTAATTGCAACTCATGGAGCAGGACCCAGCTTGTGAGCGGTACGGTGCATAGCTAGCAAGTGCGTCTCCGAACCACTTTCGCCTGATCCAGATACCGCGAGGACCCCCTCCCCCCCCCCCCCCCCCCCCCCCCCCCCCCCCCCCCCCCCCCCCCCCACCCCCCGCACTCCCTAGTATGTCCGAATGATCTTTATGTTTCTCATACCAATGAGATTAGCCTTGGGGCGTGGTGTCGTCGCCTCGTGTCTGAACTAGCCTTCATACCTCTCGCGCCCCTATCTTGTAGTGCTCCATCATCCGTATCACGAAGCTATGAACGCTACGACATCATGGTAAGGTCAATACATTGATGACGAATTAGCAGAGGGTAGCAATCAATGAGCAATTTTACGCTAGAAATTGCTTGCGAGTCGATCCACCTGAAGAAGCCGAGCATATCTATTCCTGAGATCATTGTCAGCCCAATGGAGACCCGAAAGTGGGAACGGAAGACGATCTTGGCGGTCTCAAATGAGTTATCAAATGGATGGGCAAGAGCAAAGGCAACTATAGGGACTGATCCATGGATAATTATTGACAAGAAACTTCAGAACGGAAATCTTCAAAACTGGACGCAGGCTCAAGGTTGTATTCCCAGGGTGGGTGAAGCAGTCGTTCATCGTTTAAGCGGGGGTAGCTCTAAACACTGTGCTTAGACTACCGAATTCACCGAACAACAGTTGAATTTCGGTGCAAAGATAGGCCGTCCTTTAAAACAACCATTAATTCCAAATGTCCTCCGAAGGCTGTGCTATGTAAACACCTGGTTATGGCGAGTTGACCGGAAGTCTGTCTGCACCAAGCTGCGTCCAACTTGTCGAATTCCTCAAGAGTCGGCGGTATCATCAGTTTCCGTTTCCCTTCTATCCACGCCTTTCGATCCATGATTATCGTCCGGACTCACGCTCTTGCGAAACTAGAGATGGATGCTGACCTATGCCGAAGTACTGTGTAACTTACTATAGTGGTTGATGCAGGCCAAGCCAACCCGACGTCTTATTAGACAAGAAATCTACCGGTTTCCACTGGAGCCATCCTTCTGCGGGGTAATGATCATCTTATGACTATCCATGGGCTGTTCCGTGTTATCCGTCCTCGATCTCTATGCGGAATAATCGCTGGAGATGAATGCGGAGCTCGGTCGACGTCCTGGAACTTTGTCGACGAGCTAGATTCCTAGGGAGCATGGAGCTCTGATATACTGAAGGCCTGTCAAAGCTCTTGCTGTAGCCAAATTCTTTCGGTGCATGCTTGGTGAGTAGGCAACAAAGAAATACAATCGAGAGTAAAGAAACCGGAAACGAGAAGCAGGTAAGGACTGGACATACCATTATCCACGCATGGCTATAGCGCGATCCAACGGTGTGGTAGCATATCAGGGATATCGTGCTCCAACTGAAATCGACTACACGAACTTCTGCCGTCTGCTGCCGCATATCTCGCTTGATTCGAGGGCTCTACAGTCTTCCTGCAATGCGGTGTAACAGTAACAATTAAATTGGCGGAATCTACGGATACTACTCACGGATAACGCTGGCATATGATCTTTAATCCGTCCCAGCCCCCCATATCCGACTGGGAAACGAACCACTTCCCCGCACCCACTGTTCTCAAGTCTGGGGTCTGGGGTAGTTCTGGGGTAGCGGCAGGCGGGGACCCTCAACCGGTCCCAAGCTTCTCCGCAGCGTGGGTCATCGTGGCCAGATATATCTTGAGCAGATTCCTTGTCCGTGATTGTTTTGAGAGCCGTCGTCCAGAACTCAATATCAAGAAACTTTTTCCCTCCTTCCAAGTGTAAGCATAGACTGTCCTTTTACTATAGTCGCGTTTGACGCAAAAGCCCCTACGTCACGATGGCTACGGCGAGGCGCTCCCTCGACAAGAACGAGGTCGAGACCCTCGGTCATCGCCCTTCTGCAGAAGTCCACCTTGAAAAGGTACCGGAAGCCATTGAGGTTAATGGCTTTCGCGTGTTTGGTCTGAGTACTGAGGATGCCGACTTCTACAATAACTACCCGGCGGACAAGCGAAAGAAAGTGTTTCGCAAGGTATGAACAGTCGGATCGCGTTATACCGGAGATAGTGACTGATGCATCAGATAGGTTGACATCCGCCTGATCCCAATGCTGGCGCTTCTTTACCTGATATGCCATATTGATCGTGCCAATATTGGCAATGCCAAGATTGAAGGCATGGTGGAAGACTTGGGCATGTCGGGTGTGCAGTACAACACCGTCTTGTCTATTTGTAAGTACCTCAATACACTGGCCCTCCTGTGACATCTTTAGACCTAGAGGGAGCATGGCTCACGTACCTTGGCATAGTCTTCATTCCATATGTTCTGTTCGAAGTACCCAGCAACATCATACTGAAAAAATTCAAACGCCCATCCACCTATCTCGGTGGCCTCACCCTCGCATGGGGCATTGTAATGACCTGCACAGGATTGGTGCAGAACTTTGCAGGCCTAATGGTCACCCGTGTGCTTCTCGGAACCTTTGAGTAAGGCTCTCAAAATACCCCCTTGCCCCCGTTGTCACCATCATCCCTCTTGTGGTCTACTCGCTAACAGACAAAACCATAGGGCGGGATTCTTCCCAGGTGCAATCTATCTCACCTCTTTTTGGTACGAGCCAAAAGACTTGTCAACCCGTATTTCGTACTTCTACTGTGCAAGTGCTTTGTCTGGTGCCTTCTCTGGTATCCTTGCCGCGGCTATCGCCGAAATGGATGGCGTTGGAGGACTCGAGGGTTGGAGGTGGATCTTTCTGCTTGAAGGTCTTGCCACGGTTGCCATCGGCGCTGCCTGCTTCTTCCTGCTTGTTGACACCCCGGGGCTTTCGAAGCGGTGGCTCGAGCCCGAAGAGATCCGATACCTGGAGCTGTCGATTTTTATCAAGCAGGGAGGCGGATCACGCGAGGAGAGTGGCGCCGGCGGCCGCGTCAACTGGAGAGATGTCAAAATGAACCTCACCAACTGGAGGATCTACGTGCAGGCCTACTTCCTGCTGTGCCAGTCAGCTCTGTCCTATGGCATCAAGTTCACGCTTCCAACCATCACCAAGGCCATGGGATTTGCCAATACTGAAGCCCAGCTCCTCTCGGCACCCCCGTACGTCGCAGCCGCCATATCTGCTATTTCGTTCGCCAAAGTCTCCGATCGTTTCTTCTGGCGAATGCCGTTCCTAGTTACCCCCTCGGGATCGTCGCAATTGGATATTCCATCATTCTATCGCTGAACGGGGAACTCGAGGCCAAGAAGGGAGTGGCTTATTTCTCGGTTGTCCTCGCTGTCGTCGGCATCTACCCAATCCAGGCGGCCGCCGCTTCATGGAACGCCAACAACATCGCTCCCGCCTCGCGAAGAGCCATTGGAATCGCACTTATGAACTGTGTCGGCAACATTGGTGGCATTGTGGGCAGTTTTATGTATCTGGAAAGCGAGAAGCCCAAATACCACACTGGGTTCGGTCTCAGCTTGGCTTTTGGTGGAAGTGGGCTGATTGTTGCCCTCTTACTTGAGTGGAGCTATAAGGCGGCAAACGCTCGTAAGGCCAGGATCGCTGACGAGGCGAAGGCCAAGTATACTGAGGAGGAGTTGTTCAATATGGGAGACAGGTCCCCCTTGTTCAAGTATGTGCTTTAAAGTGTGCTGACCTCGATTGGAAACCGCTTTCTCGGGCCTCGGGAAGGCGCGGGTTCCGATACTTGAGCTGGGATGGGTTGGATTACGGGACACAGTCACACAGGGTTTGAATGGATAGTTCACAAATCTTCATTACTGTTGTTTTGCACAAGGCTACGGACAGTCGCCTGCGATCGGCGGAAACCCACCATATCCTCATCATTGGTAGTGGACAGGTTTGTAACACGAAGGGACTGCAAAGTTGCCCCAGTGGTGGTATCAGACCGGCATCATTGTCATACGTTCGTGATTACCAATGCGTGAGGAGAAGTTTGGCCTCGGGTAAGCTACGGTGCTCCATAAGTGCCAACCCGACTATAGACGGCTGAATGTTACGCCGACTCTCCTCTGCCCGGCCCCCCCCCATATAAATCGTCGCCAATTCTGATATCGTAGGCTTCTTTTCTGCAGGATATCTTGTTATCCGACAGCTGCTAATCTTGTTATCCGAGAGCTGCTAGGTCTCAAAGGTTGGCGTAGGCCAGGCTATGCTGGATAGAGGTTATTCTAGGGGATAGAAGTACGATTTGCCTTGGCCGTTAGCGTCCCTTATTTTTAGGCTTTTATTTGAAGATGTCTATATATATAAGGTAGTGAAGGATAGTTGTAGTAGCAATAAATATATATTATCTAAATTAATAGAGTTATAAATGCCTTTATAAGGCTAGCTTATATACCTTATTACTAAGAACTAAAGTATTTTTATATAGCTAAAAAGAGAAATCTAGTATTTATTAGCTATTAGTATATTATATACTAAGTAATAATAAAAAATTTATAGAAATACTAATTAAGTAACTATAATAATATTACTAAAAACTATTATTATATTTATTATTTTTTATTATTTATTATTATAATATAATTTATATTAGTTTCTTAAAAATAGTTAATAGTATTAGATTTAATTTATTAAGCTTTATTTCTAAGTATATTTTATTTTTTATATTTTTAGTATAAGTAGCTAGGCCTTTGTTTTATAAAAGATTAGATATGTAATAGCTAAGTAGGCTAAAGTAAAGATTAAAGAGTATATACGCTTAGATATATAAAAAAAGGAATAATATCTTTTTTAATACCTCTTTATTATTACCTTAATTTCTTTTTTTTTTACTCTTTTTATTACTATTATAGTTTACTTTATAGATAAGCTAATTTACTTATTAATAAAAAACACTAAGGGTTATAAATATAAGTAGCTTAAAAGCAAATTTAAAGGGACTTACTATCCTTTTTATAATAAGTTATAGCTTATATTAATTACCCTTAACAATTCTTTTAGTAATAATTTACCTTATAGAGTAATAGCCTAACTAGTTAATATTTCTACCTATTAACTATTTTACTTATATAATAAGGCTTTTAGTAATACTAGCTATATAACCTTTACTTAAGCTATCTCTTATACTTAGGTCTAAGATAAGATAATTAACCTTAAGAATAATAGTAGTAATAAAAATAAGATTAAGAGAAGGTTAAAGATATTATAAGAAGCACTAAGTAGAAAGAAGAAGCAGGTTAATGATTTTAACAATATAGGTGTTATTAATATATCTATAAATATATAAATAGTTAGCTACAAATTATATAAGGGCCTTTATATCTATAAGACTACTAAGTTACTTTATAAGTCTCTTATATTATTAAATTTGATTTCTTATTACTTATATATAGTAGAAAAGCTAGGTATTACCTTATTTATTTAAACTAATATTACTAATACTACTAAGTTAAACTAGGTTAATTAATATATCTATTTAATTGTTATACTAGCTATATAGCTCCTATTTAATTAATAATAGGACTTTGAATTATACTTTAATTATATTACTTATAATAGTAGCTTTAGTTTGCTTTTACCTTATAAGGGTAAAACTATAAAGGACTTCTTTTAAGATCTTAGGATATAAAAAGTAAAAAAGAGCAAGAGGAGTATTACTATATACCTCTATTTCTTTTCTCTTAATCTTAACGATAAAGTAAGCTCTGTTTATAGTCAACAAGAATCTACCATATTACACATTAAGAGATTATTATTAGTATCTTTATATATACCTATCAAAAAAAAGTAAAAAGTTAATATAAAGCTAAGTCTATCTAATTATTCTAATAATAAAGATTAACGCCTATAAAAGCATAAGCGTCTTAGTATAATTATAAAGATAATTATATAAAACAAAGAAGAGGTTAATAAAAAGATTATTATTAGTAATAAAGATAGTAATATAGATAATAACTTAGATTTATTTAAAGACTAATAGTAACAGAGTAAAGATATTTAGAGTAGTAGTAAGTCTAGCCTTACTTATTATACTCATAAAGCTACTTACTAAACTACCTCTTAGTTAGACTTATTAGTCTTAGCCTAATTAGGTAATACTATCTTAGTATATATAGTATTTATCCTAGCTAACTTATCCTTAGGTATTTACTCTCTAATAAGCTTATTATATTATAGGTCAACAAGGTAGTTCTTTATAAGGAGGTCTAGCTATACGTTATTTAATTAATCTATTAGTTATTATCACTATTACATCTAAATCACTTACATATCTCTATTAATTTCCTTTTAGCTATAGAATAAGTGTAAGAGTAGACTACTAGTTACTAGCCTTAAAGTATACTATTATCCTTATCTTTAATTGTAGGTATATCTTTATATAAGGTCACTTATAATCTTCTTTTATACAAAGCTTTAGATTCTTAAGTAAAATACTTATATTAGCTAATTACTTTATACACTACTACTTTATCTTCCTCGTTATAAATTCATTAATCTTAACCTCCTTAAGTAGCACAAACATATTACTAATAAGCTTATAAGTAATTAAGGTTATTATAATAAGAATCCCTTAATTAGGTTTATACTTATAGAGATTAGCTAGTATACTAAGGACTATATAAAAACAATTCTTTTATAAGTAAATCTTATAGCTATTCTAAAGCTCTATAAAGTTAGTAATTTCTTTTTAAATTATATTACTATATATTATATATATAGTAATAAGGTATATAGTATTTTTTAGTATAAAGTACCTTATTATAATTAGCTTATTAGTATAGGACTAAATATATTAGAAATATTAATATAAAATTAAAGATAAGAGGAATACTTATAATCTAGTAATTACTTTAGCCTATACAAAGAAGCTTCTACTAGCTCTTAATCCTTATATTACTAGTAGATAAGGCCTATATATAATATAACTAGATATTATCCTTTTGGTAGAAAGTATTGGTAATACCCTCTGAGTTAGTATAGCTAACTGTTATCTAGGTATCTTTTACTATTACCTCTTAGGCTTCTACTTATAGAGAAGTCTTTACCTTATAGTTTAACCTTGTTAGATATAGCCTTATTTCTACTATTAGTATTACATAAAAGAACTACTTTAGTATACTAATTACTATAGTTACTAACCTCTTAACGTAGATCTAGATAATCTTATATAAATAGGTATTAATATAAGCGTATATTTAGAAGCTAAATTTCTTTAGTTTCTTATATCTATTAAGTAACTAGAGGAAATTAAAGCTTAGTACTTTAAAGTTAGTTTAATACTACTAGTAACTAATCTACTATTAATATATAAGATTAAGAAATTTCTTTTTATAATAAGTATATATATAGTATTTTTTAACTATAATACTAGTCTTATAATAGATATACTAATAAAAGTAACTTTAACTAAATCCTCTAATTATACTTAAAGACTTAAGGTCTTTTTTTATAAATAACTTTATTATCTTTATAGTAGTATTTCTTTTATTATTATTCTTATAACGCTTCTTTATATTATTACTTAGTTATATTCTTTAAATAGTTTTATTAGATATATTAAGGTAATTATCTTATTAGAGATTATGTTAAATAGATTAGTTACTATACTTATAGTTAAAGAAGTAAAAAGAGATCTTCTGTATAAGGCTAGCTTGATTAGGCTAATATTGCTTAGCCTAGGTATTCTTAGATAGATCCCATGATCTTAGTTATCTCTTAAGGGTATAAAGACTAGGCTGAAGTCCAGTCTCCTGTTAAAGGATGTAGAGGATAGTCGCGTAACTGGTACTATCGCGATAGGCAGCTTCAATCAATTAGCAATGGGGCGTAAAGTTAATAAGTGGTCCTCAGGGCATCTTTAGGTAGTTGTTAACGTCTAACGAGAATTTGAAGTTGATTTAAGAAGTAAAAGGTTGTGTTACTGAAGCCTAGGTTGGGGGATAAATGACGATCACATGGAAATCGACGATTTGTTGGGGGGCTGGGCAGTCGGCGTAACATTCAGCCGCCTATAGTCGGGTTGGCACTAATGTACCACCGTATTACGTAAGCAGAAACATGGCGCATTCCTATGAAACCTTGACCAATTTCCCCTACTCTGAACTCACATACATGTTTAAATAACAAATGGAAGAAAACAAACATTGAGAACCTACTCCTTAAGCTTTAGGCCATCTTATGAGATTTCCCCAGTCTTTTTAGGGCTGGATTTGGTTCTGGGCTAGAATAAAACTGTCAGGTTGTTTTGTCTCTGGCATGCTGCGGTCAATTACAGGCTTCAATTGCCGCTTACTCACAGCCGACCCGAATGCAAACCAGATCTCTCTTACCCCGCCCTCAGTGGGGTCAACAGGGAGGATTTAAATCCACGCACTCACACATCAGCGCAAGCACCGTTCTCAATCATCGCCAGCGTGCTAGCCAAACAGAAGTTAGCATCATCTCAACTTGACCAAGGCTGAATATCATTCACTTACAAGATGGCTCCGCCTACTCTTAACGAGAACCAATTCACCCACAGCGGCGATAAAACCACGTTTTACTGGTCTGCCGGCCCTTCCGGAGGACCACTCGTTATCTTCATCCACGGCTGGCCCGCAAACGGCGAGACATGGAAGCCTCAACTTCTAACTCTCGCATCTCTGGGCTTCCGAGTCATTGCGCCGGACAACCGCGGCTACGGACGCTCTAGCGTGCCGAAGGGGCCCAGTGCCTACGCCTTGGAGCATCATGTGTCGGACATGTTGGCGCTACTTGCACATCTCGGCCGCGACAAGGCCATCTGGATCGGTCATGATTGGGGCGCTGGCCTCGTCTGGGGTTTCGCCTCTCACCACCCGGAGAAGTGCATCGGCGTGTGCTGCTTGGCCGTACCGTACGCCGTACTTGACCTGGAGACTCTTGTCAGCCTCTCCAACCGCGAGATTTATCCTAAGGACGAGTATCCCTTTGCGCAGTGGGATTATCAAGCCTTTCACAACGAGCAGCCCGACACCAGTGCTGCGCAGCTGCAAGCGAACGTGTCCAACACCGTTAAACTGCTTTACCAACGTGCCGGCCCCGAGACGTATGGCAAGCCCTCATTCCTTAGCTCGGTGCGCAGGCTAGGCGGGTGGTTCGGCGGCCTCCCCACGGCGCCAGACTTGCCGTTTGAGACAACGTTGTTCAAGGATGACAAACCTGCCTTTGACCGCATAGTAGCCGAATTTGAGCGGAATGGATTCGAGGGTCCCAACGATTACTACCGCAATTATGATGCCAACAAGGTCTACAATGCGAAAGCGCCCAATGGGGTCGGCTCAGCTACCCGGTCTTGTTCATCGAGGCGCGCTGGGACAGCGTCTGTGATACGGCGCTTTCCAGACTGAGTGAGCCCATGCGGGAGCTGTGTGAGGATCTCACCGAGGTGAGCATTGAGGCGGGACACTGGGTCGCGCTGGAGAAGCCGGAGGAGACGAACGCAGCCATCGTGAGGTGGATTGCTACCAAGCTGCCAACGTACTTCCCGGGGTACTGGAAAGCACCATTTGTGTCTCGTAAATGATGGACTCCGGAGCAGTGTGCCTAGTACCACGCAAATGATCACAACAAGGGTCGATAGTTTTGAATTGCTACTGCATTTCTAGCCATGCTCAATCATTAATATCATGTTAGCCATGCGCAGCGTTTTAATCATGAACGTAATACTGAGGTAGACCATGTGTTATCCTGCGTGCAAGCGAAGGCAATATCAACAAGACATGCCGAAGTCACTGGGTGATTGCAGACGTAAGGCAATCAAGTCCAGTGACAATCCAGCCAGAGCTATGTCTCCTGAATCATCGACAGGAGTCGTATTGGTGGGCATATGATGTATTGCGTCGATCTGGCCCGCTATTCGTGGGCCTTTAATTCCGTGACATAACCTTCTTGACCCCTGGGGCAAATGGTCAGCAGAGTTTGTCTGCCTTGGGCGTAGGGGCCAGTCCATTCGGTCGGACGAATGAACGGCCACTGACAATGGCTTGCAAAACTGTAACCCCGCCACAACGAAAGTTCATCCTTTTGAAGTCAAGGCAATGTCAAGCATCTGTCCAAGATGGATCCTTAGCTAGTCGCCCTTGTGGTGAGGAATTCCCCGAGTCAGGACCCAGTCCGCTTGCCTGGCGAGTGTGGATACCCTCGAAGATGAAACAATCGCGTCGATATTTCTTATTGGATTATCACCATTTGTGGAGTTTGAGGCTGAACACGTTTGTATACCAAGACTGATCCCATGGAGCATCTCATCTCGGTTGTTTGTGATCCACGTTTCCTTTCAAAGCTTGAACATCATTGAGCTGACTTTCCAGCCTCAATAGGGGCATGTGTCCATCCAAACCAAAATCAAACATGAGCTTCTGCTTTGTCCTTTCTATCTGATGCCGAATGTGCACTGTGTGCCTCAACCATGACTTAATGGTCTAATCGACGACGAGCACACGCCAACGTCCTCGAGTCGCTGCAGGACTAAGAGAGATGACAGCGTCACAATCACAACGGACCTGGGAGCTTGAGGACCAGCCCATGGCGCCCAAGCTCGACCAGCAACAACGAGATATGCCAGACGATGGCTCAAAACAGCACGACTCATCGAACGTTCGGTGGCCGTTCGAAGACGTGGACGATGACAAGCAGCCTTTACCTCCACACCAGCCGTCGGGTGGCTCGTCATTCCAGTGTCAACCGCCCATGGATCCGGCGCTGAGACCGAGCCAGGGACGCATCCGTTACATCCTACGCTACTGGAGTCTTGAAATTTTCACAGTCTTTGTCGCGTTTTGTCTTCTTGCCGCCATCATCACGCTCCTCGCCTACTATAATGGTCATTACATGCCAGAATGGCCTTTCGAGATCAACCTCAACACCGCCATCGCCCTTTTATCGACCCTCCTACGGGCCGCCATTGTCGCCGCCGTGGCTGAGATCATCGGCCAGATCAAGTGGACATGGTTCGCCGAGAAAACTCGCCCTCTACAGCATCTCCAGGATTTTGATGCGGCGAGTCGGTCCGTCCTTGGATCCATTAGGCTTCTGGGAGTGGTGGTGTGGAACCTAGGATTTAGTTCTGCTGGCTTACTCGCCATCGGTTCCGCGATAATAACTATCGCCAGTCTGACTGTTGGCCCCGTCACGCAACAGGCCGTCCGCACAGAGACCTGCTCCATGATCCAGGAGCATGCACGCTCCGCTATTCCCGTGGCCAACTATGTCCCGGGGTCGTCATCGTACTACCGAGTCGGGGCGGGCCTGTATGAGCTCGAGGTAGACATGAAGAGTGCCATGATCAAGGGTATAACCGATCCGGCCAGCCAGGACAGCAACGTTCAAGTCACTTGTTCCAGCGGTAACTGCACGTGGCCCGATTGGGGCACAGGCGTCACACATGCGAGTATCGGTATCTGCAGCAGTTGCATCGACACAACAAGCTTCGTAAGCTCACCCCAGCTCGGAGACAACCTGACACTGCCGGATAACGGTGCCTTCATCAACGTTCTGGGGGGGAACTATATGTGGATGGGCTACAGCAATCTGAGTGCGTACACTGAACTATTCAGTGACGACTTTGCCCAGGCAGCTGCAGTCTCGCTTGCCAACTTCAGCATGCTCATGGTGACGAAGTCACCCTGCACGTCGGAGGAGTCGAACGGGATTACCAAGCTGAACTGTCCGCATCGCCTTTCGCAATCCGACAATAGCTACTTCGACGGCATCGGAGACTATATTGCGTCCTCGTGTGTCTTGTATCCATGCATGAAGGAGTATTCTGCCCGGTACGAGGACAATGTGCTGACTGAGAAGCTCGTCCGCACCACCACAGCGGTGCTCAATTCTGCCGAGCAGATGGCTTCGGGAACCACATACCGGTACTCGGCTTCCGGCAACTATACAGCCATTCAGAGCCCTTGCGTACTCGACGACGGCACCTGGTACGACACCGGCAATCAGAGCGAGGCCCTGCACGTTCCAGGGCGCACCTGGGCTAATGTCAGCTTGGGCGACAGCGACGTGCAGTCAGGCGACAAAATCAGCAGCGTGCCCAACGCTTGTCTCTACAAGATGGACGGGATCTTCTTTGAGGCGCTGTCTAACTTCCTCAACGGGGACCTGTTGAGCGCATCGTGTACATACAACTCCATGCAGAGCGGCCACATCAACTGCTATGACTCCTGGTGGCTCACGCCGCTATGGGCTGACATGAACGCCACGGTGTCCAGCCTAACGGAAGCCATCGACAACTTTACCTGGGCCGTAACCAACAAGTTTCGCATGACTGGGCTAGGCCCCGATGTTTTGCGAGGGACCGACGCTCTCAGTTCCCGGGGTGCCGAGGCCCTAGGCGAAGTCTGGACAAGCACCACATGCACCTTTTTTGATCAGAAGTACATCGCACTACCCATCATTCTGGTCGTCATATGCGCGTTCTTGCTGGGCTGGATTATCTTTAAGAACTACTCCGACCCCGAGCAGCCTGTCTGGAAGGGTAGCGTGCTTCCGCTGCTCTTCTTTGGCCTTCACAACACCGTGGGCCCAAGGGAACCGGGTGTAGGGGCGTGCACGAGTGGGAGCAGAGGTTGTGGTGATTCCAGAAGGGACGAACGACTAGCAAGGAATATGACGCTCTTCAGGGAGGATGGACGCGGGGCGCCGGAACTCGATCGGATCCATCAAGAGTCGGCACGAACGTGGGTACGGTTCCATGGCGGGACGGACCCCGGATTCTTGGATCTAGGGACGAAAAAGAAGAGAAACGACCCAGAAGCCGATAATGTGGGGTTAATGCCGCCGGCCCCGATTAAACAGCGTTTATACGGAAGCAAGTCGGCCAGATAATGCCTAGATGATAATGTGTATTTCTTCTTATTTGATACTGAGTCTTGAACATACCTTGGCTTTGTGCACATCATGTTTTGGTGGCATGATATAGGTTATCCTGGCATTGTCTGGTGCTAACACTTCTGTCATCGTTAGGTCACCCAGCGGGGCTACAAACAACGCGAGGGGAAGGCAAGTGCAGCAGCGAAGAGGGGAAACATCTCAGGTTAACGTTCCCTCAGGTTAACGTTCCCTCACCTAGTACCCAGCCTATTGTGTCAATTTGCTGATGGGGGAAAGCTCTGGATTTATGTTTCAGGTATGTACCTATACCAAAAAACGATGATGAGCGAGCGATTCTCCCTGCCCCGTTGACCTGTTTTGTGAGAGCCAGCTGGTTAGTAGACTCTGGTTGGCTCTTTGCATATGTATCACATGTGGATTTGAAGCAGTGCTGGGGGTTTCCAAGGGCTATGGTCGCCTGATCCCTGACACGGTATGTTGAAATCGGAACTCAAGATTGCAGTTCGTTAACTCTTCAATTATGTAATAAAATCCAACGCTGCTTCAATTTAACCAGACGCGGCGCATGCTCCTAACATGTGAATGTCAATAGATAAATCGTAGTCAAACAATACCTTGACTAATATAATATCCTCTCGTCTTCCCGATGTCCGCGAACGACAGGAGTTGTCAACCAAAAAGGGATCACCTGACGTTTTCGTGCTTTTTTCCCTTCCTCCTTTCTCCATCACTCTACATTTCTATGATTTTGATAAGAGGGAAGGAAAAAGGGCCATTACTCTAAGTACGAAACCTGCTCCGGAGACAAAAGTACCAAGAGAGAGATGGTAAAGCCTCAAGGTTTGGAGACATTCCTTTCTCACCAACCCTAGCTTACAGACCTCCAATGAAATCTGCCACTGATATCTTCTAGCGATGCGTCCCTCAGCCGCTAGCACTCTGTCTAATACTCTGTAACAACGACGTCATCTTATCTTGTCTTGAGACAGTCCTGCTTTGGGTCAATGATATATGTTGTCGAGTAGGTTTAACTAACCACAAGTCGTGTCTCATCAATCATAGTGACAGTTGAAAACGGGAGCGTTGGCGCAATCATCAACGCTAACAGAATGTGAAAGATCGAAGATCGAAGTGCAGACGACGGTGCCTGAGACAGCGCTAACGTAGAACAACGACAAAATGAGACATCGCCAGTAGCTTCGCTTTTCCAAGTCCCGGGAACTAATCATATCCGCTTTTCAAACTACTAAACTACTAGGAAAATTTGGTACATAGGTCGGCCTGGAGCTAGACTAGGCCGAAAGGAGAGTGTCTCGGTAAACATGACGGACACCGCTGTGCGGCCGATAGACGACATTAGTTACAGAATCGCGGCTTTGCAGTACCCATAATCATTTGAAACTGAAAAACATAGTTTTAGGCGTCCTGAAACCTTTTAATAACCAGCCGAAGATCAGCAAGACAGTATCTAGGATGAACTTGATCGCCAACGCGGGAACGTTTCCGGGAAATGCCCTCCGTTCCGGGTTACTCTCGTCGGCGTGATCACATGCTTGTTGATGCAACTGGATAGTCGAATCAACATGGCTAAAATAGCTCTATTCTCTCTGGGACATTTAACTCGGATTCTTCTGCATCAACAGTGGCTGCCAAACCATGTTGCTAAGGTTACTACTGTATCACTAGACCCAATACCACTATATCTCAACATGAGTTCAATATTCCAACAAACGCTTCCATGTCTCCGTTTCACCAAGTCAAATAGAAGAATCTCCTGGTATACAGCAGCCGTCACTGTCCTTGCGGGCCTTACGGTGCAGTTACTCCTCGCCCCTGGTTCCAATATCAAGCCAGGCCCCTCCGCGATCGAGCGATGCCTAAACGACGTCTGTGTCGGCAGAGCAGACTGTGTGCGGTTTCCGCTGCATCAAGATGACAAGAAATCAAGCTCCTGGATGCGCCCTTTCAATCTTGATCAGTCTTCTATTCCCATTGCCATTGTGCGCCCCAGAAATGCGGAAGGGGTTGCTAGCGTCGTCAAATGCGCTGCAAAGCACAATGCCAAAGTTCAGGCCAAAGCTGGAGGCCACAGCTTCGCGTGAGTTACCCTACGAATAGTAACAGCGCCTATCCTGTTCTAACTATCTGAATAGAAACCATGGTGAGAACCGCCGATGAGCAGCTCATGGGTTGCCGTTTTTTTCGCCCTAAGACTGATGACTTGTGTGCTTAGGACTTGGTGGCCAGAATGGCGCCATCTCAGTTGACCTTGAGCATTTCCAATATGTTAACGTCGAAGCTCCCGGCTCTCTGCACAACGTTCGTGTAGGCAGCGGCACGAGACTCGGTCAGCTAGATGAGGCCCTACAAGTCCATCAACGAGCTGTGCCTCACGGTATGTGCCTTGGTATCGGCATTGGGGGTCATGCTACTGTGGTACGTCTCTATGCAGTGCAAGTAGTCTAGGCTAGTTCTCTAATCGGATACAGGGTGGTTTGGGACCAATGTCCCGCATGTGGGGGACTACTCTTGACAACGTCGAGGAGGTCGAAGTTGTTACGGCCAATGGGACAATCCTCCGGGCCAGCAACAAAGAGAACTCTGACTTGTTCTTTGTATGTAACCCCAAGAGACCCTAGACTCGCCGTTAACCTAACTTGAAACCATAGGCCATGAGAGGAGCTGGATCTGGATTTGGCATCGTCACCGAGTTCGTCATGAAGACTCATCCGGCACCACCAGCTGTTTTGCACTTTAGTCAGAACTTTATGTACCGCAACCTTGAAGAGATGGTCGACGTCTTCCACGACTGGCAGCGAGTCGTTGCCAATCCTGCCCTAGACCACCGCTTCAGTACTGAAATAGTACTGGCCCCTCAGGTTGTCCGTATCTTGTCAACATGGTACGGCAAGAAGACAGACCTTCACGAGACTGGCATTCTTAATAGACTACCTGTGGGCGGCTCAACGACATTCCACCAAGAGCGTTGGGATAGCTCTCTGAACTTCCTCTCCACGCAAGAGTCCCTTCACAGCCCGAACATGGCCAGTAAACTTCACTCCAAGAGCCTCGGCTTCAACCGCCAAGACCTGCTATCCAAGGCGGACATTGCAGCCGTGTTCAAGCAGCTCGAAAAGCAGCGTAAGGGCACTGACACCTGGTCCATCAGGTTTCAAGCAGTCGGTGGCGCCATTTCGGATGTCCCCACTGCCAGCACAGCATATGCTCACCGCGACAATGTGATGCTTTACCAATCGTACTCAGCGCACGCTTCCAAGAAAATCAAGGATCTCCTAGACAACTTCCACAGAACGCTATTGAATACTGCACCCGGGGCGTCTGGAACGTACCCAGGCTTTGCGGACCCGGAGCTGAGGGATGCGCGGCGCTCGTACTGGGGAGCCAACCTTCCAGCTCTCGAAGAAATTAAGGCTACGTGGGACCCGGAGAACATCTTCCAAAACCCCCAGAGTGTTGTATCAAGGGCTTAGTGAAACGGATGTTGATGGAACGTTTAAACAGTTTCCCAGTGCAGGCGTGTTAATGGTTTCAATAAGAGTATCATATCAGTCACTAGAATGGCTCCCAAGATGGGTCTTGCACCGCTATCAAATGCCGAAGTTTGCGCGTTGACGAGGCGAAATGGATATCGTACGAAACCGACCGGTTCACTGCAACGATGGAAGTGCAGTTTGATACGTTGGTTTCAGTCGCTCTTCAACGTCATTGGTTGGCTGTTTGATGAGGGCGGCGGCCCAATCCGCGCAATGATCAACAGCCACGCATTCGCCACATGGAAATGCTCGCGTTGGTGGCGGCCGGTGTTGGTCCTCTCGTTGACCAACGCTCATGATCAACCATGCAAGCCACCGGCACTGTGCCGACCACATTCTTGTTCCTCCCAGATCATACTCCGGAGATGAACCGTTGTCCCGTTTGCTCATGGTTTTGGTGCTGGCGCAATTCCGTGCCTGCTGATCGCCAGCGCCACGGAGAGGCGATCCGGACGACGGGAAGACGATCCTTACTCGAAAGCACACACCAAAGGTCAGAAAAGCAACATCTTGGCGGCCCACTGCAGCTAGACAGAGGGGGGTCTACTCTAAACCGACCATCAAAAGACATCACCGCAGCTCAAGGCCTGGCTCTGGCCACGTGCGGACCGACTCCGCCAGTCTGTGGTTGCGAAGGTGCTCTTGCATGAGCTGCCAGAGCCGTTTCGGAACCATCAGTGGCAATATGACAGCAATATCAGACGGACATTACAGAGTGCATATGTCAAATCAGTCGGAGGTCTTTGATAAACTTGGCGGCATGGGAATCGCTCGCTGTCGCGGAGGAGCACACCCCCGTCACATCGACGTGACCAAGGCGTGCGTGCCATCAACAACAACCGGCATGCGCCAGGCGAAGTATCGGAATTCCAACCGAGATAGCACAGGGGACGGAAGGTCTGATGTCCCGGCCGAATGCGCCGGCTTTTGCAGTGCTTACGCCTTTGGGAAACGTGCGCGCGTGCGACGCCAGGTCTAGACTAGTCCATCCACGTCGACGCTCGCGCCCACGAGCGGTTGGGACGGGCGGCAGGCAGACTGTGCCTGCGGTGGTGGAAGGGGGACTGATAAACCCCCGGAGGGAGGGGGTATGAGAGATGAGACGCAGCGGAAGCGAGCCCGACGTGTTGGTGGCCAAGCCCTCCGATGTCTGGTTCGAGTGGCCCGCAAAGATGAGTCTTTGACAAATATCCCGCGCGACGGCGGCCATTGATTGGGTCGGCGCCATGAGTAGCACCGAAATGAGCCGTTGGTCATATCTCGGAGACTTATCGCAGGGCGGCTTTTTTAACTGCCCTTTTTCCAAAACTGCGGGGGAGTCATCTATATCGAACGATCCCGCGCCTCCCTCAGAGACTCTATATTAGTCTGCTTGTATGGAACTCGAGGCAAAGGCACCCGACGCGCCGCAGGGCCCGTTGGGGGTCGGCCCTCCTTAGAGCATTGTTTCAAGCCTCGGAGTCGCGATTCCGGCTCGCGTCCCCTGGCCTCTGGTGCACCCCCTATGCCAACCCCCGGTCACCGTGCCTCGCTTCGACGCACACACGCAAACAGCGGCCTAACTCTGGTTCGGGGTAAATGGGAAGTGGGCAGCCGGGGGGCACCGGTGAGGGGTCGAGACTCACAAATCTTTCGAGAGGAGATCCACTGCCAACACACGACGATAACAGAGGACAGAGTCACAGAGTTACAGATGATGAAGTGCCAGTACAGTTGCGGTGAGTTTGGAAGCGAGAGCAGCAAGGCCAATCGATCATCGTCCCATCACGGACCTGGCGCGCTGGGATGCGCTGGGAAACCAGTGGCCCGGCATCCCGTATTGGAGGTTTGCGCCGCTCCTAGGCCGGTTTGGGCTGCTCGCCATACCGACTGTCAATTGTCAATTGCCTATTCTGACCTGATTTGGCCCCTTTGGAGTCCGCGCGCAGGCACATTCTTCGTCATCCGGGAGGCGTTGTCGTGTCGAACCCTCCACCCCATGCAGCCACTCCCGGTGTGGCAGCACGGTGAATCAAGTGCTCAGGAAGACGCATGCTTGAAGGCATGGCAGGAACAGGCTCCCAGCTCACTTGCTGCCGCCGTTGGAAGGGGGCTGGGCTAGCGGCTTGGTGTGTGTAGATTGTGTGAGACAAAGTGGTAGCTTATGCTTATTTCAGCATCTCGCTAGAGCAATCACAAACGCAATTGCTCGTCGGTTGCAACAGGCACGAGGTGTCGACAGCTGTGCCGTGTGTGGTGGCGTCGAGCATGATTTCACGCGGCCGGGGAGCCGATCCCTGGCTAGGACAAGTTGCGCTTGTACCGGTACTTTGCGCCGCGGTACCTGGTGCATTGGGCTGTCCGGGGAGGCGGGCAGGCCCATGGCAGGCCTGCATCGGAAGATGGCGACAGGTCGATCATTCAGTGGGCGTTGGGCAGCCAAGAATGGCATTGCGTACCAGCCGGCGGACTCGAAAAAGAAAGCATACATGACGCGAGGGCGCGCAGGCCTGGGAGATGCGGCCAGGGTTGCTGGTGCGCGAACTAACAAAGGTGGATCAGGGTTTCTTCGCTGCATGAGAGGCCTCGAACACACGGCAAAGTGCCAACGGCAGTACGGAGAAGCATGAAGGCTTGAACCAGCGTTCCGCGATCTTCGGGCTCGGAGCGGGAGCGTTGAGAACCAGAGGCCCTGTGACCAAGGTGTCGGACCGCAAGGAGGGACACGCTGACGCAGGCCAGAGTTCGGTCGCGGGATCGGTGGTGTGGGGTGAGTTGTCGGGGGCACAACACGTCCGAATGCAAGATGGAGCAGACAGGATCATGAGCCCGGCGGTGCGGGACCTGGTTCCCGTCCGAAGTGGCCTGGCTATGCAGTCGGAGATATTGGAACCGTCGCATCTGCCCAGGCATGCGGGTTGACAGCGTCATCGGGTGTTTGGACGACAGAAGATGGGACGGGATCGTGCACCCAAGCTTCATGGATGACGGAAAAGATGGAGGGTTCGGAGCACGCACCGCCCTTGCCGTGGAATGCATGCATCCCACCGGCTGTCGGTTGACGGTCCTCACTGCCTCTTCAAGCATCCTGTGATTGAAATAGGCACCGCAGAAGCCCGATTGAGACTATGTGCATCAGGCGATCGACCACGAATTCGGCGATTCGTCCGTGGAGGGTGGCCAGAAGTGCAGAACCTGCTTTTTCTAGCGCGAGCTCATCTCGGAAAAGTTGCCATGGGTGCATTCAATGCCGGATTATTGATTCGCGTGTATGCAGAGTGTCCGCCAAGTGTCTTGTGTGTCTTTTGTCGACTGCCAGCCACGGCCCCGAAAGGTGGGGCCGAAAGACCGAACCGATCCGGGCTAGTACCGGGTCCGGAGGCAACAGTGTGATCTAGACAGTGTAAACCATGGTTGACATTGCCGTTGCCGTTCCGAGCCCCGGAAAAAGTGCCATGTCGTCTAGAAGCTCCACTATTTTTCTACATCCCTCCTGACTCTTTCTCTAACTTGAGTGTAGAATGAAGACCGCCGTTAAGGCAATGAGACACTCTTCGAAGTTCGGGACGCGGCATCAAAGACAACCGACGCCGAGAGGCTGTCAATGCCGCGATGGAAATAGCAACCTTGCAAGCAAGATACCCAACCCATCTCAAATATGCGTAAGCTTAGACGCCAGGCTATAGCTCACAGCATGTTTGTATCAGGCGGCCACTGCGTGTCTGATCGTCCAACAGACCCCTGGCGCAGTTCCACTGCCAGTGTGGACGTCATTGATCTCGCCCGGTGCCGGCGACTTTATTTCAAATCGAGATAAATGACAGCGGGTATCTGGCGCCAACTGCGGCCCGCGCTGCAGGCTTCTGCGATGCGCGATCCTCATCTCCACCGGTTTCTGCGACAATGACTCGCTTGGAACATCAAACGATGTTTGCTTGAATCAGACTTGCAGGCAATAACTGTAATTGGAAGGGTGGTTTCAGAGCAGGTCATTGACGCCCCAAAGCAGGAACGTACGCCTAAGCGTGAGAATTCTAGTTCGACTCGCCCGCTTCCTTATAGACCATGGTGTAAGGACGTTGCCTTACTTGTCTGTGGTCTGCCAAGAGAATATGGCGATCTCGGTTGTCATGGCTTCAGTTAGGCCTTGGCCTTTAAGATGTACGTTACCGATAGCGGCTATGGATTCGTCAACCAGAAAAGGAAATAGACTCGCAGCCTCGCTAAAGCGGTAGCATTAAGTGAAGAGAAGTCATTTTTCGATCGTCGTTCATGGTATGCCGTAACCCTTGCCTCAAGATACGCTCCTTGATGTCTATAGCGCGATGCCTGGCGCTTATGAGCATCATTGTGGCTGAGATAGGAACGGGGTCTTGACCGCTTCCCTACGCAATTCAGACCAGCCGCCTGCCCAGCAGTACGAGGCCAACGGTCTTTTCCAAGACCAACACCATAACCCCGTCATGGAAACATCATGTCCAGCCCAACTCGGACTGTGTTCATGATTCATCGCAGCCGCCAGGACATCTCAGAGTCCCTCGGAGCTCCGCATAGTAACACCACAAACACAAACGCGCGGCAGGCTTGCCCCGAGGAACAAGCCCCAAACGCCTCGCAGCGACGCAGCCGCGTATGATCGTCCGGGTCTCGCCTTCCAAAGTGATCAAAGCGTCGCGAACGAGACGCACGTCATAGGCGCTCGAGGCCCGTCTGTTCGCGGGGTACCTCGCGCGGGCTGAATGAGAAAGATTGGACGACGACGAGCGGCCGCATAAACAGCCCGCGATCGGGGGCTAAGAAGGGGGTGGCGGTGGGTTCCCCACCAGGGCCCCCAGGCTCGGGAGACCGACGCCCTGGACGCCGAACAGAGGCGGCATTGCGATGCCCCGCAGGGCCCTGCGTGATCGGCGCGAGCCTCCGCAGGACCGCGGGATTAGGGACCCCACGCGCATGGACCGAGGCCCGATCCGGAGTCTTGGGCCCCGGGGCCCTGGAAGGGAGGGGGGCACGTCTGGCGGGGGAACGGAGAGGGAGAACAAGCGGTCAGCCGTCCGTCAGCCGGATCAAACAAAAGCCGCATGAACTCGCCTGCCGCAGGAAAGGGCTGGCGGGGGTCCCGATGCCGTGCGCGGCGCGAGTGCTTGATCGCCAGAATCCCCCGCCGAGAACGGGCGGTCTGCGCCCTCCGGGACGGGAGGCAGCCGCGGGGTGTTACCGAGCCGGGGCTGGGAGAGACCGCCGACGGGAAAGAGAGTGAGACGGAACGGGTGAGAGATGAAGTGGAGTGAAGAGGGGGGGTTGAGGCTGTGTGAATGCAAACGAACACCCTGGTACCGTGAGGCACGCAAAAGTGTTGAGACGGGCAAGAAGGATGTTGGGAATGGTGAGGCCAGGATAGCCATTGATGTCAGTGAGATGTGAGATGCACGATGTGTAGGTCGAGTGCAGTGGGGTGAGTGAGTGGCAGAGTGAGTGAGTCGATTAAGGTGCGCCAAGAGCTGTCCGCCAAATCTGCTGCAGATTCATTAAGCGGTTATCCCTTCCCCCCTTACAGAGCAAAGCACACCCGCGCGCGCGCGCGCCGCGCTAACAAGGACCCCGCGGCCTGTCAAACTGTCAAACGGCACCTTAATTTCAGACCAAGGACCGCCGGCGTCCGGCCGCCACCATCTAAACTCTAATTCCTTCTGTTGGTCTTCTCGTAGGCTTTTTTAAGGCGCCGCCGGAAAAAGCAAAGATGTGCCAACGAACGTCCCACATTCCGCATTCCATCACATCACAGCACCACCACCACCGGCTTTTGTCGGTTTTTTTTTTTCTTTCAAGGGAAAGCTGCGCACTCCAACCTTTGGGGAGCCTACTTGGCGCTTCGTTCCCTGTTCGTCTCAATCGTCCCACGGAAACTTTGGCCTCGCATCTCTCGCATGCCAGCGGACGTGGCCCTGCTCGGGAGCCAGTGCCGCCCAATCAGACAATAGAGATTCCGAGGGCCCACGGTGGGACGAACGAGCTGCCTGGGAAATCAGGGCAAGGGAGAACTAGAACGAAGAGGAAAAAGCCAAACTCCTGGCTGTGTATACCCCGCATAGTCCCGAAACCAGGAACAAGCTTCGGAAATCCAGGCGCCATCTGAACTTAATACCACACCGGACGAGCATGCAGGAGGAATATTCGTCGCGTGTGCCCCTCCCACTTCCTCTCTGCCTACAGGGCCGTCGACGGCGGGCCGCCCGCCACGCCAGGAACGGAACTGGTTCATCTCGGCACATGGCCCCGCGCCCCGAGTTCAGCCCCCTCCCCCGTCGCCCTGCGAGCTGGCCTTGCCAGGAAAAGAAAGCAAGAGAAGAAAAGGGACCGGGTGCAACTAAACAGCCACAGACGGGACCCCCCTCCCCAGCACGTCTGATATTAAATAACGAAAAAAAAGAGCACGACGGCGACGACCGCAGAAAAGGGGCCAGCTCCATCAGCCGTCCAATGACCAGGCACGCGTCCTGGGGATACCATGACGAGTCGGCAAGGGGAGGGGGCCTTTCCCATAGTCTCAGCTAGAAACCATGGAAACCTTCCATCAAGGGGGCCGCGGCTATTCTTCCCAAATGCCCAGCACGCATGGGGGCGTGTGGTGCGAGGGACCATGTCTCTCCCTGCGGGCGATGTGGAGGACAGAGTTGGGCATGAACGGCCAAAATATCAGACACAGAAAATGGAAGACAAAACGGCCTGGTTGGCCCAGGGGTCTGACCGAACCCCCGGGACATGGAAATGTTCTCCATGTCTCACCACCCCCCTCATTCTCCCCTAGGCCTGGGACCTCTCGCACTCTACTGGGACATGCCGATAGACTTCGCTCCGGCTGCAGGGCGCCTGTGATGGAGGAGGCTCATGTGTCTCACATGGTGGAATACTTTGTCGCAGGTAGAGGCCGACGAACCCAAAAAAATAAATCCGCCGACGCCGCATGGTCGTGACTGGGAGCTGCTAGCCACAAAAAAAAAAAGAAAAGAAAAAAAAAGACAACACAACTAAACAGGACGGGCGTGTTCTCGATTCGGTACCGCTGCCTCATCTAGCTGCAGATGAGGCCCATCGCAAGGCAATAACCGCATGAACAGCCATGCGAACCCAGACTAGAGCTCTCACGCCCGCCTCCCACGGCTTTGCTGGTACGTGGGCCCCAAAAGTAATCAATCACTCATCACAAATTCCTCATCATCATTCAGCCCCCCACGAGGAATATGCCCCCCCGACCGCCACGACGAACTTACGGCCGTGGAAAACACGCCAGGATGGACCCGTTCTGCCTCGCCATTTCCAGGGTCCACTCGACCTAGCGTGCGCTAGAACAAGGACAGAAGCTTCCAAACCCAAGGATGCCCTCCGTCAGCAAACCTGATTGTCGTCCACCTGACAGCAGCTAGCTCACCGCGATGTCCTCAATATTGTTTCTTTTTTGTTCTTTTTTCCCCCCTGGCATCTGCATCCCATTCCCCATCACATACGCCCGCAAATCCAACATACTACCCGGCCCCCCATGCTTTCTCCTCTCGATTCCCCCCTCTCCACGCCCCTCCCCGAACGCCCCTCAAACCCTGCGGCGTGTTCCGAGTTCCTGAGACATATTTGCAGAGGTTGGAACCTCTTCCTAGCTAGCATGCATAGTACACGCCCTTGGATGAACCCCCCCATGTCCCTTTCCCCCTCGACTCTTGACTCCGCCGCCCTTACGTCCCCCCCCCCCCCCCCCCGCTTCCTCAACGACTGCTCGCACACGCCTTCCATCTTGTTTCGTGTAGCATCGGCGTGGAGACGTCAAAATATTGAACGCAGTCAAGGTCGAAAACGGTTCTTGCAGACATGGCAGGGGTCCAGGCAATGGACCGTGCCGTCCAACGACCCCCGAATGCACAAAGACCAAGACGCTTCGCCCGTGCCCCCTGGCTCGTATGCCGCCGTCTCTTGTGTCACAACCCGTCTCTCAACCCGACACGTCATGCCCGTACTTCGTGGGCGCTGAATCACGTCTTGGACAGTAGTGCGGGATGAGAAACTCAGGTTCTACTCAAACATATTACAAATGAGAAAAAAAAAAAAAAAGGATGCCATTGGCACTGTTGAATCTAAATATGCTAGGTATCTCGGCCTTGCGCTAGCCTCCGTAATCCCACTGCGCCGGTGTGCTGCCTTGTATTTCCCCGTGAAAAGACGCCAAGGGTATATCCTTTGCCTAAGCTTGAAACCACCAACGCCAATCTGGGCCGAAGCAACACCAATTACAAAGTGTGTTGCTCGATGCCGCGCCAGGAACTCGCGCATTTTACCTGTCGTATTACACTCGAGTCGAATCCGCCAAAATCTCGCCCTTGTCTGCTAGTAACCACCTAAAACGTCTAGCCTGGCCCTTGCTACAACTTTGCTGCCGGCACAGCGCCTTCCTAAGCGCCAATGTTGCCTGTTCCGTGGCCGGCCCGCCTCCGCTCTTCCATCATGGCCCAGAAGCTATCTTTCGGGTACTCTCTCGTGAAGATCTCGTCTGGCAGTGCGTCCTCTCCCTCGTACGCCGTCGTGTCTCCCGAGAAAATGAGGGAGGAGTCGAGACGGTAATAAGAAGTAGGATGGACCATATCAGGGGGGCTCTGAGTGGGCGAAACCGAGGGCAACGAAGCGGCGCCCGACAGGCCGCCGGATGACGGCGTGGCCGGCCATGGCGCCATTGACTGAGTCCCCATGGATGTTGTCGGCATGCTCGAGCCCATGGGCGCTGTCGTGTAGTTCGATCCGATGGGCGCTGTCGTGTAGTTCGAAATCATGGAAGCCGTCGAATAGTTCGGTGTCACGGCCATGGGCGGAGGAGGGGGTCTGTTTCTGTTCAGCTGCCTGTTGCCACTCAGCTGCCTGGCGCCCTGGTACGGACTCTGGTACTGATGATGGCTAAACCCCCCCACGTATCCGCCGCCGGCTGCCGATGTGGACTGCAATGCTGTCTGGGCCTGGAGCCCGTCGTGGATCACCTCGCCAACTCCGTCTGCACGTTGGCGCTTGGGCGATGGGCCGCTCGTACGCGCACGGTCCGCCTCAAGACTGTATGTGAGCTGCCGCTTTCGGTTTGTGGCCTGGCGGGAATCTTTTCGAAGACGCAATCGACATCCTTGGTCGCTGAGGTGGCGGGTCAGGTAGGTTGACTCGGCCATCCCCGGGAATGTTCTTTGGGTGTGCACCTGGAAAGCCTCCGAAACGGCGGTCGTGCACAAGACAGCTTCTGTCCTTCGCATCTCGTAGAGGACAAACTGCAGCCTGAAGCAACCCTCGAACTTGACCGAGAGGTCGCCGAATACAAAATAGCCTGCGTCATGGCTGTTGGTATCTTTGAACTTGTGCAAGGAAGAGCAGGTCGTGCCAACCAGCGCCTTTCTGGACACTTCGGGATCTTGCTTGCTGTCTCGTTCGGCGTTGATCAAGTAGACGTAGAGAATCCAAAAGGGATCTACGACATGGTCAGCACACGAACCATGCGATTCGGCCAAGGATCATAGAGACTTACTGAAGAGGCAGTTCTCGGGGTTGCCGTAGAAGCTACGGTCAAAGTTCCTCGGTTCAACGTTAAGCCTGACAATGGGAGGTGGATCGATCGGTTTGCGGTCTACTAGCAGATGTCAGCTTCCATAGAACCAAATCTTGTGGACGAATACGGACCTTTTTCTTTCCCCGTGGCTACTTTTGCGTTTGTTGGCCCCTGGACGACGGACAGAGTGATGCCACTGTGGCTAGTTGGAAATCTGTTACTCGTTAGCTTTGGCCGCAACGGTGGACGGTACCTGTGTGTTCGTAATACATACCGCTGCTGCGTTGCGAACGAGGCCGCATGGTGACTGTGTGGGAAAGACATCGATGTATCTAGTCCTTGGAAGTTGTCTGAGTGTGTTGAATAATGTGCCGCGGTGTGTGGAACCGTGGAAAAGGTATGCTATCCGACGACTAGCATTTATAGCTGGCTGGATGATGCTGAGGGCTGGTAAAGGAGCCGACCCAAGTATCGGAGAAACAAGTGATAAAGTTTGATGTCGCGGTGGACGGTTGAAAATCTGACACTGCACAATTGCAGATGATTTGCTCGGCCTGCCAGATTTCTCCACCCAGGATTCGCAAAAGGTCTTACGAAGTGCTAGAGAAGCCTTGGGCAACGTGTGGTACCCTCGATCCAAACCAGATGTGACCTGATTCCGCTGCCAACGACGAGTCTGGTGACGTTGATTCGGTTCTTCCGTGTTTTTCTTCGTTGACAAGGTCTAAAGGACGCAAAGAGGCTCTGGATTCGGCGGCACCGGTGATAATTAATAAATAGCTTGAGTATCAAAGAACAGTGTAGACTGAAAGTAGAGCGTATAGAATGCCAGAACTCGTCAAGGTGTCGATGACCAGGCGCGGTAAGTCCGATGTCTTGTCAGGCGACAACTGGGAATGATGAAAGAAGTACGACTGGTGGGAGGAGGAGATTTAATGCGACAAAGAGGTTGACAGAAAGACCCCTGCCACGCGATGGAAACCGGAAGTACCAGGCGTAGATCTTTCCGAGTGGGACGCAAAACAGCAGCAGGGGAGGCGGATCGGGTTGTCCCTGTGTGGAGGGGCGTCGAGAGGGCAGGACTGAACACAACGGCAGGAGTAGCGCCTGTCAGTATCTCTGAGGGCGAATCTCGTCTAGCCGTCCCTGAGTGGTCAGCAAAGAGGGCTTTTTCTTCTGGATACCCACATGCATAGCACGTTACTGGTACCGGTGTGGTATGGGCAGGGTCATCCTACCCGTGGAATGAAAGGCCAGCACCTTCGGGCCCAGGCTTATAATGGTACTTGAATACCGATATCGACGTGGGTTCCAGGCCTCAAATAGTCAACAAACGCGACTCAGTCTTCACAATGGAGCACGATGCGGTGCGTATGTAGAGGGTTCAGGCTTTGGATGCGTTGACCGAGGCGCCGCCGATATGAATGCCTTTCCTTGCGGGGTATCCTGACGAAAAGCTCTGAGCGTAAATGACGAGGTTGCAATAACGGGTAGATGGGTCGAGAGAAAAGTCGGCTCGAAGTTATGAGATGGACGGATGATAACTGATGAGAAACACGTTTGCCGATGAAGTGATGATCTTGATATAAGGCGACTCCTTGGTCAGTGTTGGCGTTCGAGCCGTCGTCCAAATCCAAAGGCGCGTGGAGTAGCTTAAGGAGAGGAAGGCGCCTCAGGGGTTCAGTCGCATGAAGGGGCGTGTGAAGGATGGAGACGGCTGGGGGGAAGGAGGTGGGCGAGATGCTTCGAGGGGGGGTGCTAAGAAAGAAAGGTCAGGCAAGCAATGAGGGTTATAGGGTGGTGTGCCCGGAGCAGAGTATCGAAGATACTTGGGCCATGTACCCTGCACGAGGGTAGACTTGACCTTGCCGGATGCCTGCCTCTAGGATAGAGAGGAGAGAGGGAGAGGATAAGAGGAGCGCTGGTACATCACCCGGTTAGGGAGCGTGGCAAGGTAGGATAAAGTGGTTTTGTATCCATGTACCCCTTTGGAGGAGACTCAGATTATCGGGGAATTCAACGGCGATGCGAGAGGCAATGACGATGCACAAAGAAACACCAGACCCATGTCTGGGTGCCGGAAGGCCTATACCGAGAAGGGACAGCTCTGAGTGCGTTATGAACGAGGTTCAGGGCGACAAGGGAGGGGACGCTCGGAGAAGACAACCAGTCGGTGGTGGCTTGTTTTGCGGTGGGTTGTGCTTGGCTTCGAAATGATGATTTGATGTATCAGAATGCAAGATGCCAAATACTCAAGTGGGCATGGCCCAGGCCCTGGCAACTCTCTGGAGGGAGTCTCTGCCGGTGGGTCGCCAAAGGAGAGGGACGAAGAAGGACGAAGGAATCCCTGCGTTGCTCTGGTCTGTGCTCCAGAGGTTCGAGTCTCTTAGCGGAGGTGTTACCCCTGGTCTAGTCGGGGTCAATTGGCAGCCTTCGGCAAGAAGCGATTGAGCTGTCAAGCAGCGTGGGTTGGGGGCGGTCAACGAAGCCAAGATGAAGTAATGGCCTGGAACACGCGGGCGGATGAAGAGAAACGCAGCATGTAGTGCGTAGAGCTGACGACGCTGTCGATGGTCTGGGAGCCTTTGTTGCCGGACACAGGGTCAACAGTGCCGCGTGGGGATCCGGCAACCAGTGATGCGTTTCTTCCGAAGGTGTCTTGTCGTTCGCACCAGACGAGTACCTGGACAGAATGGTATCGTCCCAAGAGGGCGGTTAATCTATAACTGGATGTTCGATTGCTCCGTGCATTCATGCGTGGGTGATGGGGACGGCACCATGAGGCCACAGTCATGAAGGAGACGCAACCAAGAGACCGGCAAGGTGAAGAAAAGTACGACCGAAGACGGATGCCATTCGTGGCTCGTGGTCGGATGGGACTTTTGACTGGAGCACCGGAAGAGGGTCTTGACGACCTCCGTCGCCAGTGCTTGGTGGGTGGTCGAAGTGGACCCGGTGTAAAGTTATGTCAGGGACGAGAAGGCCAAAAGCGTAAACGATGCGATATAAACTGCAGGGGAGGGCTGAGCTGGGAGAACGAAGGGAGGACCAAATGCGATGTCCGAGGCGTGACTCGGGAGGAGAAGAGAAGGATGGAGAGAGGGAGAATCGCTGAGTAGGAGAAGACGAGGTGAAGTGGATGCCCTGGGTGTGGCGGTGGAAGAGTGGGATGGGAGGGGAGGACGGACGATGGGGTACCGAACAATCCATGCATTTGGGAGAGTCGTTCATCTGGAGTTATGTCACCGCTATGTTCGCGACCGACAGTCGGTAACTCACTTTGATTCAATGTAATGTAATACTATAGAAGGTATGGTAAGCGTGCAGGCACGTTGAAACGCAGGGAAGGCCGCGGCCGAGCAAGATAGGTGGGTAGGGGAAGAGCACGTTCGGGTGGGATCGCGGCGCGATGGTAGGTTGCTTCCCGTGAAAAGCACGGCAAAGGAGCTACCTTGGGGAAGTGATTGCCCTGAAGCGGCTCAGTGATGGACGGCTGATTGAGGTGGGAGCTGCTGCCGCATGGAGGCTACATCGAGGCAAGCAGAAGGAGTAGGTACGTGGGGTGAGGTAGGCGGTACTTGGCCCGCTCCTGCGGAGACCGATCCCGCCGTTGCCAAGTCGCGTCGTTGGACGCCACACATGGGTACGTACACAAGTATCTCTTGCTGTTCTTCAAGGTGAGGAGCGGCAGGCACGGCAGGTAGGTAAGCCTGAAGAGGTAAGAGAGGCGCCGCAACGGTCAAAGCAGCCATCGAGGGGAAGGAGGAAAGCGCGGCAGGAAAGGCAAGAGAGAAGAAAAACATCCACGGCGGGCAAGACGGTCCTCGGTCTGCCGTATTGTGTGTGGTGTGCTCTGTGGTGTGCTGTGCTCGCTGCTCCTGCCTCAACGCCGCAGCGTGTGGCGTGGGCTCCATGTGTCCGAGAAGGTACCAACACACTGTTTTGCTGTGCAAAAGTACCTGCACTTGCATGCTGTGTGTGGTCTTGTCTCCTCGCTGCCGTTGTGCCTGCCTCGGTGGTGTCGAGCTAAGATGAGCTAAGGCAGGTGAAGTAGCGAAGGGCACGCGGGCTTAGGCAGAGCAGTGCAGGGATGAGACGAGATGGAGTGTCAAGGCAAGGCCTTGTCTTCCGAATGGTAGGGCCTGCATACAGACATCGTCTCTGCGTTGCGTCGTGTTTTTTGGGTTTGCCTTGCATTTGGCCAAAACCCCTACCTCGAGTGAGCTACCCTGGGCGTTTTCCGGCCTTGTGCAAAGTGAAGCAAGCCAATGCCATCTGGCATATGGCATTAGCCGTGGTGACATTTGGCATCATTGGATCCGACGCTGACTCCACACCTCAACCTCATTTTCCTCATTCCCTACCATTGTCAGTCTCACAGTCTCACCTTTCCATCCCCGTCCGAGTTGGGGCTACGAGCAAGGAATGCTCTTAATAGTACTCTATTCACTCGTCCGTTTTGATGCACGGAAACACGTTGAATCAATGGTGAGCGACGCCCCTGGTCTTGTAAGCCCCCCTCCCCTTTCTCTGGCGCAATCGACTGACCGAGAAGCTCACATCTTTCCCCTTTCGACTCTCGACCCGATTGACGCTGCTGCAAGTCACTGTGCTTTGGCCTTCTCCGGCGGAGAGGCAGAAGCTCGGCCATCCTCGTTTGGTCGCTCCCCCACCCCTTGGTCCTCTCGCCCCCCACTGCTCATCATCTCTCTTCCATCTTTGATCCACCTCTGCCGTCGTGCTCGCTCACATCGGCGCTGTCAACTTCGGCAACGATATGGCATATTCCTATCGCCCACTCATTACTTGCATGCTTGGCCCCTGTCCCCCTTCCTCTCCTACTCTCTCCCTCCCTCTTTACCGGGCAGACAAGCAAGCAGTGGCGGACGAGACAATTAGCCACACACACACACATACCCTCCTACCTTGACGGGGATCCTAACCCATGAGATCCCTGATCCCTGCGCCCCTGGCCTCCACCCCGGTGCCGTGCCCGGTCCGGAAGTCGACAGCTCCACTAACGCGTCTGTGCGCGGCGAAAGAAGAAGTCAGGGCAGGCATTAAGGCATGAATGGAAGCTTCTGAGACACAAGCTTGGACGATTCTTCGATGGCTTAGAATCGCCAACTTGCACGTGTAAGTCAACGGGTCTACCAAAGGGGCCTGGCGACAGACAATTACGCACATGTGCTTTACAGTGCGTCGCGGTGATATTTTTCAACGCCCGCATTGGTTCGGCCAAATCCGAGCGACTCCACACGGGGGCTGCAATCGTGGGCACGGGGTAAGCACCGTGAAGTAAGGCGAGTTCTTGCACAGAGACTGACCCGTCCATCTCCAGAACGTCCGTGCCTCAGGCCTGGTCTAGGACCCTGCCTCCCTGCGCTGAGATCTGATGTGTAGTCTGCACACAGAGCAGAGAGCAGCATTTGCGCTGTGGCAGAAAACGGCTTCCCGGCTTCCAAGCGGCAGTTCGAGGGTCTCGGGGTTCCGAGAGTGGCTCATCTGACAGCTGTCAGCGATCCCAGCTCTGGTCTCTTCCCTAGAAATGATTCGCACTAGATAGGGACAAGGTTGCCAACGCTTCTCGCCTTGCTGCGGTACGTATCTAACCGATGCAAGGTAGCCGACTAGGAGACATACCCTGCTTTTTCTCCATGATGTTTCCTACTCTGTCCAGGGCAGGCAGGGCAGGCAGGGCGAGCCGTCGCAACCCGGAGGGGGCCTTACGGAGATGGACGGAGGAGATGCCCGCTCACGGATGTTTCTACCGGTTGTGTGTCCTGTTGTCGCCCGCTGCTATCTCCCAATCCCTAAGAGCATGCCCCCCAAGCTCCTTCCCTTCTACCCGATGGATAGATGGCAAGAGGAGGAAGGGGAGGAGGTACAAGTGCCGCGTATTTTTTATTTTTCTCTCTCTGCCCCCTCCCCCCAGTTTACACGGTGTCTGGGCATGTCGGGCGAGGGTGACGTTACAGTGCGCAATGACGAAGAGACAAGCTGCGCTCGCGCGCGCGCTTTCCACGTCTGTCGCTTCCTTCCCCCCTCATCTCCCACCGGCTGCGCTCGAGGCGCCTGCTCGCGGTTGACCAGTCAAGCGTCTCATATCTGCAGAGAGAAATACCTCCACCGTTCCCTTGCTCATCTCCCAGTGCCCCTTCGTGTTCAGGTCTGATCGTTGACCCGGTACGGCAATGGCTCCTTCCTATTGCCTGGCCATGCTCTCTCCCAGCATAGGCTACGGCATCTGCCTGCCTCGACTGACTGCCGACTACTCTGTCTGTCCTGAACTCCTTCCCATGCGTAACATAGGACACGGTTGGTGGGGGAAGGAACCCCCGTGGCTGGCAGCTAGACTCGGCCGAGGCAGGTACAGTACGTACCTCTTCCATCGAGCCCCGCTCTCGTCCTGTCTAGCTCGTTGGTTCCTTCTCTCATCTCGGTCTACCTACTCGCTCCTTCTTGCCCAAGCTATGCCCCATCATACCCTACCCGTTCCCGATGACAAACCCATCCATTCACATGTTCAAAAGGGGAACATTGGCGTTACCCACTATCCCTCCCGACACGGGACGGGCACCGTCTTCCGTTTCCAAACTCTCTCCGGCCCCCCCCGCCTGGTGGTTTCTTGTTCGACCTCGCTGGAGCAGGCCACTGTTCCGCCCTGCAAATCCCGGTCCACCTCAATACGCCTCATTTACCACAACGCCCTACCGACAAACGACAACTAGAAACACCAGAACGCAGTGCAGTGCTCGACTGCAAAATATAGCTGGCTAACGATCAATCTGGCTTGGTCCCGCATGGTGGACATATCCAACTTGTTCCGTTCGGGAGAAGCCTCCGTGCTGATGACCGAACTGGGGTCCGCTCTAGGCTCCGCTGACTTGACTGCGCTTGCTTGGGACTCCGTCTCCCCCCGCCACCATTCTCGTCCTCTCAGCATAACTGTAGTCCTATTTTCCATTTTCGGTCTGTTCAATCTTACTGCTGCACGATACAAACACCTGCGCCTCTGATGGCCGTCTAATGGCTGTCGACGCCGCGGGGATCTCGCCTACTTGACACGAGGGCGCAGGAGACCGGTTGTCGCCCATGCCGGCCTCATCTCAGCATTCAATATGCACTGATAGACATGAGAATCGTCTTGCAGGGCTTCAAATCACGGCGGGAAGGGTTACACAACTCGTCAACATCCACTTGCATCCGACATGCACCCCTTCAAACGGGAGCCGCAAGGCTGTGCTGCCTCGGGAACTCCTGTGTTTCTGCCCACTCAAGGACCCTGTCAGTTGCCCACCTTCTTCTCTCTTTAGCACCATCCAGACCAGGGTCGCGCCGCACCAAAGTCCGAGGAGGAGGAGGAGGAGGCGTTGCACTATTTTCCCTGCCATACTACCTGCTGCACGACAAGGCTGCTGCGGCCTCCAAACCCATTGCGATGTGGGCTATCGTTTCGTCTTCACTTAGAAATCATTCCGGGGTCGTCTTCCAGAAGACAGACGACTACGCACAACTCTATTCCAGACCGGAGGCCCCCCTGCCTACCTTCCTCCGCAGCACGCGGGATGGCATCATCCCCCAGATTTCCACCTGTGTTCGTCTATGCGATACGTTGACGACGACCTCATTGGCAACCTTCTGGAATAATATGAAACGCCCCTGCAGCCATTTCATCCCACCCTCTGAGAAGACTCCCTGCAACAAACCATACCCAGTTGGGAAGACTGAGCTGGCCGGTCCAGAAATTTGCACGCTCGGCCTTCGGAAGTTCCAACCGAGCCCTCTTCCGCACTGGAATGCTCCTGTTGGTAAGCGGATGGGGACAAACTGCGAATCCTTTTCACCATGACGTGACACGGAGGAAACAGCGGCGGACAACGACCATGTGGGTATGGCACCGTCTTGACGTGCGCTTGAGCCCAAGTCCTCTCCTCGTTCCACTACGAACAACTCTGAACGGTGGGCGCAGCGGGTGCGTCTTCGTCTCGTCTGCCCTTGGGAAGCGGGTCATCTAAGTCTACCCGCTTCAGGTGCTCGTTTCAGCACCTCACGGCGAGGTGGAAAGATACATGTCGCGAGGCATCTATCCAACCATTACTTTTCCGACCATTTCTGGCGCCAAAGCCTGCCGATAGGTCACGCCGCACACGGCATTGACACGGGAATTGGCGCGCCTCCCATATTCTTTCGAAAGGTCATCAGCGGATAGGAGCGTTTGCTGCCTCTTGGGACGAGACATGTCAGGACTTCACGATATTCTCCCAGCGCGTACAGTTACGTCACAAGCACACCAAGTTCATCATGATGCCTCCATCGATAGGCGCAGCACAAAGGCCTGCGACCGGATCCCGGAATCCATCATCGGCTGGCTCCCCTGGATCATATTTATATTACAACTGGACGGCTCGTGGTCTCTTAAGGATCACGGCGATGCCGTGCAACGAGAACGAACCGTCAATGTAATGCCGTAGAGTCTATCAGGCACTCCAAGAGGGCGGCACCGTATCGTTTGCTCCGTCTTCGTTCCGCCCATGGTTGTTTTTCATGCATCACTGACAGCCTGTGGCGCTTGGGCCACATTTCGCATTTACCCGCCGTCACTCTTGCATGTATCACAAAACTTAGCCACCAGTCGTTCGAAAGGCCCCTCACCCCTGTTGGTAGGGATACAAGCACGCTTGAATCGCCAATTACATACCTCCTCAGAGACTTCCCCAGTGCGGTTTTTTTTTCTGTCTCGGCCGTGCATCTCTGACCAGGAGTCTCATTTCAAGCCGCCCACCACTCACACCTCATTGTGGCTTTCTCACGGCAAACGGGCGGCTGCATCCAAATGTGTGGGTATCTGAGTGACGACTTGCCTTGCGCTGTTGACAGCTCGGGGTGGCGTGGGCCGTGCTCGTACAAGCTGCCCCTTGTGTGGCAGAGACTCGGACTGAATGGAATCGCGTGATTCAACACCTGGCGACGAGGACGTGAGTCCAGCTGCTGGCAGTTTTACTCTTTCGACACTTCATCTCACGTCTTTCTTATTATCAACTGGTAATCGTACCCGCAATATCACCAGTCACCCGTCTAGTTGCGACTTGCCAGAACCGTTGGCATTGCCACTGCGGAATGACTACCGAGCCGGGGATTAAGAAATTGCCAATCTCTAGCGGGTCTTGCAATCACGCCAGGAAGACAGCTACTGCACACGAGTTTGAGGCCCCCTTGGCTTTGGGATCCGAGTCCGACTCGTGTATCCTCGCACTGGTTATTCCACACTCTTTGGACCTGGGTGGCTCAAGAGTCCCTTTAGCTCGTGCCGATATTTCTAACCTAATGCTATTCCACAGACACTGATTTGGTCGGCGCTGAAGCGATGTAGTCGGCAAAGCAAAATGTGCTGACAACACTCACGGAGGGAGTGACGAACACATCCCAGCAGACATTTGCAAACGGGGCCACTGTTGATCGTCTGGTGCTTTGATCGAGAAGAGGACCAAAAAGGGAAAAAGAAGGAAAATACAAAACCTCCAGAAAACCGTACGATCAACCGAGCAATATCTAAGGTCGACCAGAAGTCTGCAGCAATCCATGACCTCAACCTTATTCGGACGACTCTGCGTTATAGAGAACGCGGCTTGACTCGGTCTGAGGTTTTCGCCGAGCGCCACGCAGCAACAAGAGTAGGTATTGCCAGCTCGTCTGTCCAGTAAGCAGGCGCGTAGGGTCGTGATGCGTCGCACAAGGCAAGCCTTCCTGGCAAACTCAATCTCGTTTCCAAGGTTTCGCCCAGGCGATTCGACGTATGGGCTCTGGGGGCCCATTTCACGAATCGCAGAAATCCACTAGAGAAGGGTCAATTCGCCCAGCTAACCAGGGACATTGTGTATGTGTGTCACAGGGTCCACTGACAAGAACCCAGTGCCTGTCATCCGGCGTCAACTTGATGAGCGGTGCAACCCCCAATGTCACGTCAAAGAGTCTGCTGCGGTTTGCCAGCGTTGAATACGTAGTCGTCGATCCAGCGCTTCCGACAAAACCTCCGACCGTAACCAAGGCCCAACGGGTGGCTTTGGGCATTGCCGGGCTTTCTACCATTTCTAGAACCTCGCCCTGGACAAAACTGTCAATCCTTTGAGCGTCTGTAAGTTTCAATGCTACGTAGAATCTCATAGGCGAAATGGGGAAATGAAGACTGGGCCATGCGAAATTATTAGCCAGAGCTCTTTTGTTTCGGAGAAGACCAAGAAGAGAGACTGAGAACCTGCGCGAAGACTGGTCGGATGAGAGGTCTCTTGCTCAGCGATCATCTTTCAGCCAAAGTGCACACTGGCGGATACTATCGCCAAAGGGTCGAATCTCCGAGATCCAAGCCACAATGCCGTTCGAGACTCTTCAGTCCCCCCCCCCCTGTCACCGTTGTTTTCATGCGCGCCCCATGTTTCATGCACAATTGTTCGCGAAGGCCACTCCTGTTTTGGCTATTTCAGTCCAACGATGCAATTGCCAGTTTAGCGACTTTCGATGCGATTGCCAATTTACAACTTCACGCAGTGTCATGAAAAAATCGGCTGCGCAAACCGAGATGCTCTACAACACTGGCAGCAGCATCTAAGAAAAATACAGCAACCACACCACTCCGCTGAGGATGGTATCAGATTGACTTGCGTCGGAGCCCCTTGCCTCGACGAGTCGCGTGTGTGCATGTTGACAGTGTGCCAGAATATCCAAATAGGCGGTTGAACCAAACTTGCACGCAATGCGGAGTGCATATGGTCAAGCCAGGCAATGCCGTGCACACCACTCAGGGCCAGGGCCGTCACTCAACGCCTAACGGGACATACAGTTTCGCCAGCCTCTTATCTCGCTCACAGCTGTCCATTTTGCGCAAGGTTCACACACGCCTATGGTCTCCTTGGCGAATATTGCATGATGGGAGTCCAGCGTGGGGAAGTCTTTCCAAATTACCTCCTGCGGCCGCTGCTGTAACCACCAGGTAGGTCGAGGTCTCCTGGGTCGTTCAATTTGTGTCAAGCGTTGCATACTGCACATGCATGATTTTCGATCGCATGCTCGCAGCAACCGTTAACCACATCAATTTCAAAGGCCGGCTCGCGCATGCCGCCTTGAAATTGCTCACGCCTTTTTGGCACCACCCCCGAGCCCCCCTCCTACTTTTTAGCAAGGCACGTCGAGCCGAAGACTAAAGTTCGGCCTGATCTCCCTTAGCACTCTCAGGGTACTATCCTTGCTTTGGCGTCGGGACTTCGGGCGGGACGCGGCTCGCTGGCAGCTGGGCCGGTCGACTGATGGATGATGGATGCCCTGTCCAGCCAATCTTGCCAATATCCGCAGCTACCAAGGTCATCCTGGACAACCGTTGAACAGCGCAACCAATATTGCCGGGTGTTCCTTGGCCTTCCCTGATTTTGTTCTATCTTTGTTGCTCGGCTACTATGACAGAATGCCAGGTAATGCATCGTAGCGAACCACGTCCCCTCGTTGTGTGCATCCTCCAGACCCCAGAGGCGGGCATCCTGACATGATTCTTCGTCCACCGGTTCTCCGCCACACCATCCTCATCAACAATCTCCAGTATACTCGTCCCATCCCCCGCCTCTACATCCAAAAGACAACCTGGCGGTGTCCATCGCCCGTGTCAGGCAATCTCAGACGGTAAGCTAAAATGCACCCGATCTTTCGTGCCCAGCCCCCTACCCATCTTTGTCAAATCCCGCCGATGAGACTCGGAGATTTAATTGTTTCGTTTCAGTATTCGTCCGACTCATTTGGTTCAATAATAATAATAATAAATCCAAGTAAACTAAAAATCCGGCTCTTTGCACAACTACGCCATTGCCAGTTGATGGTGGGACTAGGCGCATCATCCATCGGCATGGCAGCCAAGGTAATCAGGCCATTCCACTCTGAGAGGGACTGTTGCATTCTCGCGGCGGTTCGTTGAACCGCGGTTACATCGTGTCGAGGGTCGGTGGCCCAACGCATCATTAGGGTGCCAACTTTCTCAGAGCTCTGATGATGTTACACGGGTAGTTAGGAAGCGAGCATTGTCATTTTCTCGGCTCCGGTACAGATGGATACTCAACTTGTCCATGACAAGAAGCCGAGCTCCGTTCATTGCGGCTCCCTTGTCTCATGGACTTTTCACAATTCATCGTGCGTTGTCAGACGAGGGGTGCAAGGACAGGCCTTTGCACCATGCGGGGAAGTAGGACTTAGCACAGTGATCAACGCATTGTACACCTCGATTCACAGCACTGGGGCGTGGACGATCCTTCATGGCAGCCTGTGTGCTGCTGACGATCGAGGTTTTGCAAGCTCGAGAGCGTGAAACGAACAATCAAGGACTCTGTCAGGGACCGAAAAGAAGGACCATGGCCCCGTCAGACCGATACCGCACGTTCGTCGGTTCGTCCGTTCGCTGCTTAGGCAGGTGACGAGGGAGCCATCATCGCCGGGATATCAAGGGTACATTTCGTTGGTTTGCATAAATTGTGCCGCACTGTCGCTTCGCCAAGCCGGGCAGACGATGACACTGGATAGGAGGGCCCCAATATATGTGTCTACTCATCATGCTCACGCCCGAATGTGTTGGCCGTCACTCCAATATGCAGCAAGTTTCGAATACCGTCTAGACCATTTTCTTTTTCCAGGGGAGACCATGTCAGTTCACTAGGGGCGAATGCCGGCGGTCTAGGTAACTCTCCGCCCACCCTCCCCCAAAAGCAGTTGATAGAGGGATACCCTCTTTGGCTGTGACGTTTATGGTACGATGCAGATAGGGCAGTTGGAAAGCAACGGTTGGATCATGAGAAGAGGGGGGTAGTTTAGGAACAGATGCGGATGACTGCTCAGTCAAAAGAGGAACCCAAGAAGCCTAGATAGAGATGTGACAGGAACTGTTCCAGAGGGAGGTATTCTGCCTCGGATACATCACTCGGCCATTCTGAAGCCAGGATTGTTGGGCATGATGCGCGTTGGAACAACCCAACAATATTTGTACCTTGTTTGGTACACACTTGTAGTCTGGATAACTTGACAGCTGTGACGACGGGACACTGAGGGAGACTGCCTCACCAGAGCCGTAGAAACGTCGTTGCTGGCTCTTGGTTCTGTCAGGAATCACAAACCATTCGGCGCTTGGCTTTTGGGTTCTTGGTCGAGTGTCGTTCGCTACCGTGGGTCGAGGGAAGCTTACGACCGTCTAGCTGTTCATGCTAACCCCGGGTGGCTGCGAATCCCGGCGGGATGCGCCAGACATGTTCACATGTTGGACAGTGAGGAACGCGCGGAAAACGGGATTTGCATGACCAAAGCTTCTCGATGTGGCCAATCTCAGTAGCGCAGTTGATAGACACAAAGTATACATATGATCAGCGACCCTTCTTGCCGTCCTCCTCGCTTTCTGTTGTGATTTTGAACATTCAGAGGGGAAAGCCCTCACGTCCTCGCTCTGCGGGCCCGTCAACGATCGAGAATAAAACAACCAAGGTATACAACCGTCTTCCAAACACTTGGCTGGCGCTCGGAGCACGAAACAATACACCAGGCCCTATAACGTCGAACATATATTGTCAACGAAACAACGGAGGCTTCGGACGACACAGCGCGAAACCTGAATGGAGGAAACCTGGAGTAGACGAATGCGACAACCGCCACGAATCGATCCGAGTCAGACCAGATACACATGACAAATGGATAAGATGATGGAACAAAAGAAGAGTCGGGAAGTAGGGTTGCAAAGAACGGGAGGACTTGGGCCAAAGTCTGTGTTTGAGGAAAGAAGTGGTAGTTTGTGTCTTCGAACTGGCGGAGCTCCGACCCCGAGTTCGTAATCGAGGCCCACGTCTACGAGACCGTCCCGAGTCCAAACAACGGGCACGAGCACTCCGTCCGATCCTACGACGAAAACAAGGTTCCAAGGCTGATAGCTTTCTTGTCGGTCCCCTGATGGCGTTTCTCTAGGGAAAAAAAGGCCAGAAGGGATATAGGAGGGGCAGGAGGCCGCGGAACTTGCCGCTGATTATGATCTCTTTGTACGCTGTTGGTGATCGCAAAATTGCGACGCTTGCGATGCTCTCGCATCGGAGAAAGCGTTCCTACGAATTTGTACAAGGAATACATTATCGACAAGATGAGTTACGGGTCTTTGCCCCCTTTCCTTCGTTATTTTTTCGGGACTTGGTATTTTCTGGGCTCGGTCTACACTAGATAGGGGAGGGTGTTTTTGAATCAGTCGATTGGTAGTCGGCTCGAGTCTTCGTCGCTAGACACTGGAGCAACGAAGAACCATCAAGGATCAGGGATCGAACAATTCCTTGAAATTCTGCGGCGTCTGTAAAATGGTCTTGGTCATTTTGTTCGTTAGTCCAAATTCTTTGCTCGGAGCGGTGGGCTGACAAACTCTTGTGTGTAGAGTGGCTCTCGAAGCAACATACGCAGTTCGACAAGCCCTCGACTAATTCCCGAAATTAGCCCCTTGAGAGTTCCTTGACGACCTCTGCCGAGGCATCTCGCGGTCTCGGACTTCCACGTTGTATTCCGCATTGCAAGTGCAAGCTTTCGACACGAAAGAACGTATGTCTCGATCCCGATGTTCGATCCCTCCTCTTCTCGCGCCGTCAAGACCCTCCCAGAAGCTGGGGCTCGGACATCCGAATCCCATAACTATAACGTAGCCATCTTGAGGACAAATAACGGTGGGAAAAACATCAATGGCAGTTGCCGGCTCGGTGGAGGGGGGTGTAAACATTGGCTGGTGCCGCACGGTCAACGCCGGCGAACAGACGGCGGCCTCTCGGTTCCTAGGGCCGCAGAGCTAAGATGGGATTGACACATGGGAGTTTTAACGAAGGCTACCCGACGTACGAGCCGCTCGCCAACTGACACTTGTCCGTCTTAGGCGTCGTTGGAGTGGAAGGTTGTTTCCAGTCTGTCAGTGTTCGTGACAGCCTCCGTGACAACCTGTGAGTCCAGTGGACTCCATGACACCCGACTTTTGTCGGTGTTCAAAAGATGGTCTCTGTAACAGTGACACGAACTGAGGTCATCTCCAAGTTGGTAGCGGGTTGGACTGCAACACGCTTTGAAACATCTTGTTCAATGGGTGACGACGGACATGGTTCGGACAAAGCTAGACTCCAGTGCAGGTTCTCCCCCTCTAGTGAGGTGAGGTCAAGCCGGTAGCATCTTGGCGGTTCACGTTCACCATACGCATATGACGGATTGATTTCTTTTGCGTAACTCTCCAGGCACCTCCAACTGTTGCTGGTGAGAGGACGGCTACCAGTGGAGACCGTCGTCAATGCTAGACGATCGCAAGGCTTGAGTTTCCTTTTAAAAGTCCCCCCTCCTCAGGAGCATAACAGCCATCATCGGTTCGACAGGTTTCTGCATTTGTCATGACTGTGATGGAACATGTCCTACATGCTTGTTTCCCTCCATCATCATACAGTTATCGTTTCTTGATTATCTCCACGTTCACTTCTGATATCCGCGCATTGCCCTCAAAAGTCCGAGTTAAAATCAAACATCCGAAATACCTGGCTTCTAATATAGTCGATTTGTTTGAATGATTTCAGCTCATATAGGGGTGCATGAGCGAAATGGATACCCAAACACAATGTAACTAGTATCGGTGTATGTAGTGACAGATAGCTACTCGCGCCTGGGGTGTACTGGTAGTTGTGGGTGTGAGAAGATTTCTCAGTTGAAGCATGGCTCTACGCGATAACTTCTCTTTGTATTTCGCTCCCACTAATAGCTTTCATTCTAAACAAAGCAGCTTGGCTTTCCACAATGCTAGTGTATAGCTTCTTCAGCTTCTAGTGCATATGCTGAAGCCGACATTTTTCGAACTGTAGTTGAGCATATAAAGAGCTTTAACTAAGCGCTTTGCTAGTACGTAGTTAACCCTTCATACTAAAAGGAGAGACACTCTAGTCCTATCGGCATAGCAACATATCTTTGGCTGTTGACGTGAAATAATCCTTTTCTCCCTTCCGCCACTCAGATTCCTCACATTAGCCTTCCAGAGCCCTTCTTAATCAAGGTTGTGTGATGGTGGCTTAGCTTTCTGTCTAAACAACTCTCGTTGTTCAAGATATCCCCAATGATTAGTAGCAAGCCGTCCGAGCATAGTCGACTTGGTGATGGCCTGGGATCGTCACAGTCTTCACACTATCTAATATCATTATAACAACTCGCCTCATCTTCTGTGTCGAAAGCAGAGTCTTCTAGGCAACAGGGTCTGTTCTAACCTGTTGTAAAAGCCCTAGCCACCCATCCGTATCCGAGTCTGAAACCAGTTGCCTGCTTTTAGACTGGGCAGCAGCTGGATAGGGGCGGAAGATAAATAGTCTTTCCCTCGTGCATGGCAAAAATACATCCATCACGGCTAGTGGTTGAAAGCCGCTGCTGATTCTCGGATCTACGTTGCATAATAGGTCGCAAGGCTGCATACAATGTTTTAGATTTCAGCAGTGTACGTATGTCGAGGGATCAATGGAGGTGTAGAATTTTCGACCCACAGCCTGATATCACATCATCAATGAGATCCGATAGAAACTCACTGGTATTTAGTAACACAATAATACGACTAGGAATGAAACAGTACTTGATCTATCATCCGAGTTTGTCTTCGAAAATAATTCTGGACGTCGATTCATCACTTGTTTCTACAGATGGATCACTGCTCTCATTCTCGCATGCTTCTTATGCATGCTAGGCTGGGCTTGACGAGGCCATTGTGTCGTTCAAAGGGTACTCGAGCACCCATTTCCCTGTCTGGTAAATGTCCCAATCTTCTGTCTTTTCCGGATGCCCATCCAGCCTTAAAGCTTTCACTTGCCAGATATATGTCCCGGCTGAAACAAAAGTTTTGTCAGCGTCAGAGCCGTTCCACTACCATATCGACCAAAGGCCCCAAGTATCCGCCGACGTGCTTTGATTATTATTCACGACCTCTTTCCGTGATTTAGCGTCTAGGAGGCTGGTGCTTATGTTCTGGGTCTCCATAAACATAATAAACTCGACAGCAGGATACAGGTTGTCAGGGAAGGAAGCGGGCACATCTGCAGTAGTGTCCAGAGTGCAAGTAAACACTCGGCCCTGCTTTATCTCTGATTGGTTGCCTTCGGTCAAGTTGAACACTGACAAGTGCGAATCTACCAGGTTAATGGACCGCAGAGTGGTAAGTGGTGCTCCGAAGCCGTTGTAGGGTAGCGAAAGCTTGTTGACATCGGTCGATCCATCTACATTAATAACGATATAGCCGCCATATACGACACGAGCGTGGCAGTGTTAGGCAGATCAGGCTTCTTGACGACCGAGATTAAGACAGTAGCTGACTTGCCGGGCTCAATACTAACGGTTGAGGGAGAGATATCGATAGCAGCGTGCACAGGCTGTGCCTCTGCTAATAAGCACTCTAGGAATCTAGGTTGTAGTTATAAATACAGTTGTGGTTTCTTTACCCATTTCATTGACAAGGTCACAAATACTACGTCTAAGATTTTTAGGTATAGAGATTCAGGACAAATATGTAGGTGTCGGAGTAAGTAGACGAGACCATAGTTAGGAGAGGCTAAAGAACTCCTCAAACCATGGTCGACGACAACATTATCAAGAAACACTTTAGATAGTGTCGTAGAGTCACCACTTAGGGTGGAAAAGACATAAGGAAAACGGCTTCTATTTCTATGTGCAGGATTGCTTTGTCTGAAACGAATAAATATGTATCCTGCGTGGTGGATCTGCATAAAGGGACTGGACTAATAGTTAATCTAGGCCTGGCGCAAATCTCATAAGGCTATGTGATGTGCATGAAGGTGTTGTAATATACCTCTCTAGGCGGATTAATGGATTTTAATTGTTATATATTTAATAATAGCTATATATAAAAGAATTACTTTAAAAGAATAAATAAAAATATAAATATTTATTTTTAAAGTAATAAATATAAAAGAAATAGTTATATAATATTATATTTAATTATTAATAATAAAAAAACTACTTTTTTTTTTCTTATTACCTTTAAATAATTTAATTAAATTAATAGCTTTTAATTAGTTAATTAATTATTAAGTTAAGTATTTTTTTTTTAATAATATTATTTTTTTTAACTTAATAAAAAAGTCTTTTTTATTTTTTATTTATTTATAATAATAATAATTATATATTTAAGATATTATTATTTTTATTATATATATATATATTTATTTATATTATAGGCTTTTTATATAATATTAATATTTAAGAATAAATATTTTTAAAATCTAATAAAAAGACTATTATATATACTTATATTATTATAGTATATATAGCTTAACTTAAAAAGTATAATAAAGCGTATAGGAGTAATAAGGAGAGTAGTAGCTTTTTTGATCTTTTTGGTAATTAGCCTATAGTTCTTTTTTTTTTTATATATTTATCCTTTATTTAGGTCTTTTGTATCTTAAGTGGTATTAATGTATAAGAGTAGACTTTTTTTGCTAGAGGCTATAGTGGTAAGGAGGTTAATACTAAAGAGAACAGCTTATAGTCTTCTCTTTTAGTTAATCTTCTTATAGGTATTATAAGTAAAGATAAGGATAATTTAGAGTTATTTTTTTTTTTAGTATTTAAGTTTATTTTGATATAGTTTTAAGGGCTTTTTGTAATTAGTAGTTAGCTAGTATATTATACTTTTTTTATTTAACTTGAACTTTTTATTGATTTTATTAAATAGAGATAGTTATTTTTAGGTTTATGTTAAGGGAAGAGGTAAAGAAAAAGGAGAAGAATAAGGAAAAGAAGAAGGAGGTATATACTAGGACTTTAGAGCTTATTCTTTAAAGAGACTTTAAGTGCTTATAGTGTATTTAGAGTATATTATATAGTAACTCTTTAGGTTAGTGTATACTAGTAAGTAGTAGCTAGATTTTTAAGTACTAGTATTATATGCTTAATAAAACCTTTTATATTATAATTATTAAGGGTTCTAAGCTTTACTATTTAGCCTAGGAGTTCTTAGTTATAAAGCGTAGTAATATAGCTTTAAGTATATATTTTTATATATAATATTTATTTATTTAGTTTTAATTGTTTTTATAGGTTTTTAGTTAAATAATTAGTGTATTATAAAGCTATATTATGTTTAAGTAGACTTTTTTTTAAAGGGATATTTAGTGTAATATGTAAAAGTATAGTAAGGTGGTATTAGTACTATTTAATAGGAATATATTAATTAGTTTAGTTTTATTTAGTAGTTTTATTTCTAATATAGCTATTATTATTATAAATAAAGGTTAAGTAAACGCTATTTAGGTTATAATTAATGGCCTTATTGGTTAGTTAATACTTATATTAATTGTACTTATGTATTAGCTTTTTATAGACTAGTATATAGTACTTTTAAGGGGTTAGTAGTACTAAAAAAACTTTTTTTTTAGGCTTTTATTAGGAGTAGAGGCTTGTAGGCTATAAATAGTAATTTTAAATAGCCTATAAGTATTCTTTTTTTATTAATACTTTTTTTTTAGTATATATGATCTTTATTTATATGTTTTATAAGTTAAAAAGTACTTTAAAGTACTTAAATTTTACTTTAGTAAGGTTTTTAGTAAGATTATTTGTTAGTATATTGTTTATTAATATATATATAATGTTAAATAAATATTTATTATATTCTTATTAAAGCTATATATTTTGAATATTAATATATTATAAATAGGTTAAAATTTAGTTACTTTTATTTATAATAAAGTAAATAGTTTAATTATTATTATAATTGATTTTTTATATATTATTAAGCTTAAGTTATATATTTTAGAAAAGATACTTAAGAGTAATAGTTTTTTTTATAATATGTTTAAGGCTAAGGAGCTTAGCTTTGGTTGTTAATGTTGTAATAGTGTTTTATTAAGTAGCCTTTTACTAGATTAGACCTTTAAAGAGTAAAATAATATATTCTTAGGATAATTTTTATGTTTTATTATTATTTATAAATAAAGTATTACTTATAATTAGTAGTATTTATATACTTTTTAAGGTATTAAAGTATATTACTAAGTATTAAGTATAATATAAGTATTTAATAATTTGGTTTATTATTTATTAGTGGACATATAAAAGGTTTGTTAGGAATTATAAAAGTAGAGCGTATATAAATATAATATTAGGTTAGATTATTATTGTAGTATAAAGGATTAATTTGATCTTCTTTTAGAAACGTTTTATGTTAGCTAGGGTTACTTAAAGGTTGTTCTTTTTAAGTGTGATTATTAGTAATAAAGTAGTTAATGCCCTTAAGTTAATAAAATTAAATCTTTTAGTAATTTATTTAATATATTAGTTATAAGCTAAATAGATCTTTTATTTTAGTTAGTTATATAGGATTTATATACTTAGATACTAAAACTGCGTAGGATAAAGGAAGCTAGTAAGTAGGCAGTTAACATATAAACCACACTAAACACTAAGGTCCTAGTATTATTACAAGTACACCTAGAGTGACCGATTACCCTAAGTAACTACCTTAACGCCTAAACCATAAAATACTACTCTTTTTAGGTTCTCCTTAGCCTAATCAAGGCTACAAGTAAACTAGAAAAGTATATTTTTTATATCTTATAGTCTATTTAGATTTATTTTTATTGCTAAGTAGTATATATATATGTGTTGTAATCTCTAAAGGAGAATACCCTCTTAGACCTTAGAGGTCTAGTTAGGCCTAAGGAAATAAAGTAATAGTTACTTATTATATATGTTATTTAAATATCAAAGTGATAAATTCATCTATATTTGTCTAAGTGCTTATCTAAAGATGTTAAGCTTATCTCTCTACCTTATCCTAATATCCTAATCTTTGTGATAGTATCTAACTAGAGTCCCTTTTTGTACTTAGAAGGGTCTTGCTTAGTTATGTCTAATTAGGCCTATGATTATGTCTATAAGCTAATAAAAGGAAAAATAAAAACGTAAAACCTTACTCCTTTCTAATTGTTTCCTAGTTTTCTTTTTTATATAATATATTAAAAAAAAGAAAAGTATAAAAGTATAAAAGTAAATAACATATAAAAATAAAAACTAATTCTTTTTATTATATCTTTTTTAATTAGACTTATAATATTTTTCTAGTAATAGTAAAAAGAGTATTTTAAGCTACTTACCTTATTATAAGCTATTTTCCTCTTAGCCTTAAGACACTTCTTTTTAAACTTAGTATCCTACTCTTATCCTTAATTATACCACTTATAACTCTCTTATCTAGGTATAATTATAAGTTATAAAAACAGCTACTAAGAGTACTATTATACTACTATTATCTTATAAAGGTTCTTAAATATATTAATATATTTGTTCTTAGTATAGTTAGTAATAGACTTAACTCTATGCTCTTTTAGCTTATAGTACTACTCTTATATATTAAACAAGGCTTTTTTATAAGCGTTTTATTATTTTTTAGTCTTTATATATATAATAAAAGCTATATTAAATAATTACTTAAGGTTAAGGGGGTAGTATAAGAGCGTAAGCTTTATAGTAGCCTTAGACTTAGTATTACTAACCTCCTTTTTATTATCTATATCCTAAGCCTGATCAGGCTTAGGAGATAGCCTTACTACATTACCTTCTAGGGCTAGCGTAGTAGAGAAGCCTAGCTAGTTTTGTAGTACACTAGTATCTAAGAGGAAACGCATTAAACTAAAGAGACTAGTAAGATTATTGTCTTAAGGTACTAAAAAAAACGTCTTTTTAATAAGCTTAAAAGTCCTAAAAAAAGTATTAAAGAATTCTAGTATATTCTCTTTAGTCTAATTAAGCTTATTAAATACTTCTTATTAAAATCTTTTATTATAACTATTTAGTATAAGCCTTAGCTTATTATAAAGGTTTTTTTTATTATAGTTTCTTAGTTTACTAAACTCTTTAGTAACTTATTAACGCTAAAAATAATTAATGTAGTTAATAATATTACTTTTATTGTTATTCTAAACTTTTATCTAAGTTAAACTCTTTATGATATTAGTAATATTATTTTAGATATAGTATTTAATGAATTCTACTATATATATTCTATAAGTCTACTTATTAAGCTATTAAGGGCTAATTATAATACCTACTTTTATATAGATTACTTTAATTAGGTTAAGAGTAGTATTAATGCTTTAATAGAACTTATAGAGATAGTCTATATTAATAGTATACTAAAGGGTTACATCTCTATTTCTTTATATACTATTATACTAGAAAGATTATCTAGTAACTTAGTTAATAAAGAGGGTAGTAAAATAATTAATGTAATAGGTAATAAACGCTAAGTAGTTCACCTTTTAAATCTAGTTCTTCTAATTAGGTCTAGCTATTATAGTAAAAGTATTATAGCTCTAAGGAGAGCTGTTAGCAACAAAGCAATTAACCTTAGTATCTTAAGCAGTAAATACTATAAGACTTTAGACATTATTAAAGACTATTTAAGACTATTTAACTAAATATTTAACTATGTTATAAATACTAAAAAAGTAAGTTTTTAACTTATTATTTATCTATTTTTTTTAAAAATTATCTTATAAAAAGCCTTTGCTTTAGTAATTATATATTATACTTATAGTAGATATATTATTACTTAGAATCCATATAAGAGCAGGTCTATTGCCTTAATTAGATAGACTAGGATAGTTAAGAGGTCTTAGTAGAGTAATAAGGTCTTTAGTAGCTAGGTCTATAAACCCTTTAAGTAGCTTAAGGTCTTTAGAATATATATATTATAATTTTTATAGTATCTTAATAGCGTTTATGGTTTACTTAGTTAAATCAAAAAGATTATTACTAAGATTCTAAATATAGTATTTCTTAAAGAGAGTTTAGTAATACTCTAAAACCTATATGTTATTAGTTCTATCTAGGCTAGTAAAAGCGTTCTAAATAATATTAATAGCTTAGAAGAAAAATATAATAAGTTATAGATATATATAGATAAGTCTAATTAAAATAAGAAAATAAAAAGAAAAAAAGAATAATATATTATTAATTATTAGTTAACTTAAAATTATATAGCTAAAGTTAATAGTAATAATAAAAAAAGAAAAAGTAAAAGTTATTATTAATAAGTTTTTTAGGCTTATTTTATAGCTTTATTTCTAATAAATCTTAACCTTATTATAAAAAAAAAAGTAATTTAAAGTTACTAAAAAAAAAAGTAAAAAAGTAAATATAAAAAAGTAAAAAAAATAATTATTTATTTACTTAATATTTATAAAAGTAAATAACTTTTTCCTATTTATAATAATAAATTACTTCTTTTCTCTTAGTTCTTTTTCTCTAATTAGTAAATTAAAAAAAATAAGCTATAGTTAATAAAATAAAAAAAAGAGGCTAAGAATCTTTTTTTAAATTACTTTTTTTCTTTTTTTATATAACTTTATATTACTTCTTAAGTTTTATTTTTTCTATAACTTAAAACTACTTAATAAATCAACTTAACTTTCTTATTATAGCCTTAATTAAATATTATTATACCTCCTAAGCATAAGCCTAAAGCTACCTAGAACCTGTGGTTCTTTACTTATAACCCTTTTACTAAAAATAATTACTTAGCTATAACTCCTATTAATACTATAATAAGTTATCCTTTACTCCCTATTAAAGGTTTATAGCTTTAATTAGATAAATTATAACTTTCTTAGTATAATAAAAACTTAAGTCTTTAATTAATAGTTTCTATTATAAAGTCTAGTTTACTAATAAAATTTAGAATAGTTAGACTTATAAGAAAGTTACTTAGGCCTTCTAGTAAGCTATTACAAAAAGTAATATCCTTTAAGTCCTCTAAGATTATATTAAAACTAGCTTATTTAAGTATCATATTTTCGTTTATACTAGTTATTAAAGTACTTTTAGATCCCTAGCTTAAAAGCTTACTAGTTATATATAGGCTAGCGCTACCTTAGCTATCTATAGCCTTAGTAGTTATAATGCTATCCCTTGTAAATGCTATAAAAAGGGTTAGTAGGCTATCTAGGCTAGGCCTGATCAAGTTGCCTGTTTTATCCCCTTCTAGGAATACGTTTCTCTTCCTAATAAATTCAATAATATATACTCTAATTACCTTTACTACAAGACTTAAGTCTAATATTACTATTAAAATAAGGACTTTTACTAAAAGTTTAGATACATAAGTTAAGTAAAAAGCATTAAAGAGTAAAGAGCTAATAGTAGTAGTATCCCTTTAAGTATTCCTAATAATATCTCTTCTATTAATTTTATATAGTTCTTTTAGTCTAACCTTATAAAACTTATTAAAGATTAGTATAAGAGGCTTTCTAAGAAGAAAAGAAAGTCGCTTAGTATCTTAGATAGCTTTATCTAGGTATAGGATAATATTAACTAAAAGATAAAGGGTAATAATAAGGATTTAGACTAAAGATATAAGGTTATCTAATGACTTAGTAGTTTAGGCTTAGGATTTAAGGTAATTCTAAGATATTTCTAGGTCTAATTAGGCGTTTTTTTTCCTAGATAACCTTATCCTTAAGTTTATTAATAAATATAATAAAAGTTCTAAATTAATAAACTTTTTATAAAAAAAAATATATATAAAATATTATAAAAATAATAATATAATATAAATATTAATAAAGAAAAATAAAAGAATATAATAGTAAGCCTAATTAAGCTTATTGTATTATGTTAGTATACTACGTGTCCTTTACTAAGTCCTTAGGTTAAATATTAATCATAAGTCTAGATAATAACTTCTAATACTCTAGTTCTTTATAAAGTATATTATTTTCTTTTTTAAGGTATAGCTATTAAAGCCTTAATTATATCTATATAATGTCTTTGTTTTAATCAGGGCTAAGAGCTATGTCTATTTCTTAAAGTTCATTTTAGTAGTCCTAGGCTAGAAAGAAGAGGGTTATTTCGTCTTTAAGCTTAGCTTTAGCCTACACAGAATCCTTTAATTCTTAGAAATTAGCGTTATTCTTAATATATCTCTTGAGACGTTTCTTAGTATATATAGCCTTTATAATAAGGTTACTAGTAAACATCTCTAGGTAATATAATACTAAGTTCTTAGATATAAAGTAAACTTGTAAAAGGCTTTATTAATAGTATATAAGTTTCTTAGCTTTTAATTTATTAATTATATATTTCTTATTAAAGATAAGAACTAAATTACTAAGCTAAAGCTTCTTTAATTATATTATATATTAATAGTATACGTTATAGTAATTTATAGATTTCTGTCTTATAAAAGCTATATTCTTAGCTATAGTCTTTTTATTAATTTTAAGTTATTTAAAAGAGTATATCCTAGTAGTAAGTTCCTAATTAAGGTTATAAACTTGTCTTTAGTCTAATATTCTTTAAGTTAAGGTAGATTTTTTAATAAGTATAATTGCTTTATATCTTATAGTTAGAAAGAAAAGTATATAGCCTATTAGTATATAGACTATTGTTTAGTCTATAAATAGTATAGTAAGTATAATTTTCTTTTAATCTCTTTTTCCTTTATTTAACTAAGTTAAGATAATATATGTAATAGGTTTATAGCCTTATTTATTAACCTTGTTTACTTTTAAGTTATATACTAATATAACCCTTTTTCTAATACTATATTTTTTATTTAAGTAATCTATAGTCTCTTTGTTTTCTAATTTACTATTAATAATTATTTCTCTATAAACACTATAACAGTAGAAAAAGTCTTTCTAGATAAAGTTAATGACCTAATTAGAGGTAATAGTCTTTACTCTCCTTGCTTTAGGCTAACCTATTATATTATAACGTCTCTTAATTAGTGCCTAGGAACTAATCCACTAGACATTAATAGATATCTTTATAAACAGTAATTCCCCTAGGACTATACTAATATACTAGTTATCCATCTAGGTTAATTAAGCCTTTTAATAGGCTAGGTATAACGTAAGCTAGGCCTATACCCTCTAGTATATATCTTTCTAGATATAAGATATAGAAAGCTAATAAAATATTATATTATGTCCTTAGTGTCCTGATTTAACGTGTATATTCCTGATTAGGTTCTCCTAAATCTTTAGGTCATTAATAAAGCATCTAGGGATCAAGTATCTCTTTGTTAGTTAGCAGTATAAATAGCTATCTTAAGCAAAATAACACCAGGCCTCTATTTTAAACTTCTTAAAAGTATATAGTAATATTCTATTTAGGTATAATAGTGTTTTTAGATAAAAGATAATTTGTTTTGTTTAGTTAGTCTAGTACTAATCAAGGTAAAGCTATACTTTAAGGAGTTAATATAAGTAAAAGGTCTTTAAAATACTAGATTTAGATTCTTTAAATGATTTATATAGTTAAATAAAATAGAGGTTAGCGTTAATAAAATCTTTAACCTGATTAGGGCTTTTATATTCCTTAATATTAAATAACCCTAGTACTTTTTATAATAGTATATCTATTACTATATTCTTTATCCCTAATATATACTTAACATTAAAGTTAAAAAGACATATCTAAGTAATCTACCTAGTAATTAAAGTACTAGAAAGATTATAAGACCTTTTATTAAGCTAAGTAACTAGGACCTATATATTAGTTTCTAATAAAAATCTAATACTATAAACGTAGTTTTAGAGCTTCTTTAATATTATTAAAACTACTCTTAATTCTAGTTTCTTAGAGTTATATTTTAACTTAGTGCCTCTTTAGATACTACTTTTATATCTTACTATAGCCCTCTAAGTACTAATCATTTAACTTAGTATTATGCCTTAACTTTATAAGCTTATATCTATACTAATAACTATTAACTTAGCTTCTAGGCCATAAAATAATAAAATAATTATAAGAGAAGTTATTAGTTTAGACTTAAGGGTATTTATAGCGTTAACCTAATTAGGCCTCTAAGTAAACATAGTGTTCTTTTTAAGGAGTTTCTAGAAAAATAAAGTAATCTCTAAGTATCTATTAACCTATAATCTATAAAACCTAGTTATCCCTATAAATAACTTAACTTTACTAATGTCTTTATATTCTTTCTATTCCTTAATCTTAATGACGTTTACCTAATTAGAGCAGTAACCTCTAGAACTATAAACATAGCTAATGATAATAGCTATTCTTTAAAGCTATTATAATTTCTTACTAGCTATTATATAGCCTATTAACTTAATATTAAAGAGTACTATATTAATATAGTAAATATATTTATAGATATAGTATTAAATGTTAGCCTGATTAAAGAGCTTCTTATTGTTGTATATAGTTATAGGCTCTTTAATAACAATATTATTAAAAAAAGCCTAGTAATAATATAATATAAGGTTATAGAGTATCTAGGTAATAACTCTTATAAACTATGCTATAGAATTAGTATTACCTTATAGTAAGGTGTATATATATAAAAGTCTAAGGGGAATAGTAAACATTATTAAATCTCTGTTTTCTTTAGCTAAAAGGACTTAGTTATATCTAGAGAAGAAGTCTAAGAGTAAAAGAATTTAGTATATACTAAAGTCTTTTAAGAAATTCTTTACTTTTAGAAAAGTAAAAGTATTATAAATTATAACCTTATTTATCTAAATAGCTAAATTAATTAAGCATAAAGAACTATTATTCTTCTTTATAAAAAACCAAGGGTTTTATATAGCCCTATAACCTTCTTTTAAAATACTTTTATTAATTTATACCTAAATAATGTTTATAACTTATAATTTAAACGCTTTAGGTATTAGAATCCCTTTTTCTTACTAGGCTTTATAAGGTATAGTTTTAATTACTTGTAGAAAGGCAACTTTCAGGTTAAGCGTACTATTTTTAAAGAAGTCCTAAGTAAAAGTATTTTTATAGTTTAAAAGGACTTAGAGGAATAAGTCCTTTTTGTAAGGTAAGAGATAACCTAGTGTATTTATAATAGCTACTAATCTGTCTAGTTTAAGGCATAAATACAGCTTAATACTTAAATACTTAGGCCTAATTAGGCCTTAGAATAGTCTTTTATTAAGTTATATTATCTTTTTAGCTTTAGCTAGGTTCTTAACTTTCTAGAGAGAATTACTATTAAAAGTTAATCTGTTAGACGGTTAGTTGTTAACTAGATATATCTTTTTGTCTTTTCTTTTATATATAGTGAATACTTTTGTATTCTACTTAGCCTAATTAGGCTAAGGATAATGTTTTATTAGATCTACTTTATAGTTATACAGTTACTTTAAAGGTAAAGGCGTTCCCTTTTTGTTAATTATGTTGAAGTACTTAACTATCTGCTTTTTAATTCTCTCTACTTTAACCTTCTTAATAGTTACTAACAACTAGTTAAAATAAACCTTAAGATAACAGGCTTAATTAAGATGATTAGTGTTAATATAGGGCAGGTTAGGCTTTTTAACATAGTAAGAATATCCCTTGTTATTATACCTTTTAACCTTTACTATAGTCTTATAGATATCCTTTATAGCTAAAGCAAGGAGTATAGTTAATACTATTTTTACTAGATAATTTAATTCTTTTTTAGATAACTAGATTACTTCTTTATTATCCTCTTATAGCTTATATCTAAGAATTTTAAGCTTTCTAGTAACAGTCTTAGTACTATTACTAAAGTCTAGTTTTCCTAGTCTTAATATAGCTTGGTCTGATCAAGGAGATAGTCCTTAAGAGCTCTTACATAATTATCCTAGTCTAACAGATAGTCCAGGAATTTCCCAGGATTACTAAACTTCAGGAATATAACTAGGACATAGAGCTAAATTTGCCTTATTATTAGTATTAGCGTAATTATATTAAGGCTATAAACGTAGTTTATCTATATATAAAACCTAAAAAGTAATCCTAAAAGAAGTAATTTATTCATCCTCTTATTATTAGCAATAAACATACTAGTTAAGAAATAATAGCCTTTAACCTAAATAAGCATAATAGCTACTCTATTAAAAAATATACACTTTAAATTAAGATCAAAAGCGTTCATCCTAAATAGTATAGTTATAAGCTTAATAATATACTTATCTATATATAATCTTAAGATAATATTAATTTATAAACTATTATTAATAATACCCTTAATTAAACTATTCTAATTAAAGCAAAAACTATTAACTCTAATGTTAATTACAAAGTAAAGTATTATAAAGTACAGAATAATAGACTTAATAGTAGTTAAGTTAAGTGTCTTAATAAGTCTAACCTTAGTAGTTCTGTTTATAAGATTTAAGATATCTCTATTATATCTATTAATTACTTTACAGGCTTTTAATCTTTTATATAGTTTTACCTTTCTAATTAGGTCAAAAAAAGCCTCTAAGTAGATATCTAAATACCTATTACTATCTAATATCTAGCATATTATTACTATTACATCCTGGTTAAGCTAAGGCTAGACTTAAAGCATAACTTCAAAAGGGATAATAATATTCTCTTTAAATTTCTTAATAATAGCTTAAGTAGATATAGCTTAGTCTATTATCTCTAGTTAATCTAAGATAGAATCCTTTTTAGCAGGTTCTTAAGTATATCCTGAACTATATACAAAGTTAGTATACTTGCCTACTAGTATAGCTTAAATAGAAGAGGACCTTAAGCTCTTAGGAGTCTAATAGGCCTGATCAGGGTATACTAGACTAGTAGGTTATATTAGTAGAAAAGTCTAGGCACAAGCATTAATGTTTATTTCCTTAGCCTAAGAGCTAATACTAAAAGTACTTCCTCTTTAATACATGTTTTTTAAAATAAAGCCTTAACATACTAAATAAGGCCTTACTTAATCAGGGTAACATAGAATAGGTTATAGTATTATATCTAATAACCTAGTAATTATGTTTACTTTTGCTTTTTAAGTTAGGAAGACTTTAGCGTATATCTTAAAGGATACTAAGACATATTTAACAAGATTTATCTAAGTATCTTAGGTATATAATAGTAAGTAGTACTATATCTTAGGTTAAAAAAAACATCTAATACCTTAGTTAATTATATATTTTACTACTTTTATAGCTTCTAAGAACAAGGTATTATTTACTATATAAGTAAAGATAATAACCTAGTTAAGCTAATAGTTTTTATAGGCTTCTTAAATAATAACATTAAGAACTTTATTTACTTTAATGTTTAATCCTTAAAGTACCTTATACTTATAAACGTTATAGTTTAACATAATCAAGTTAGCCTCTTTATCCTTTTTAAGTTATAGGTATATCTAATATCTTCTTTAGTTATATATATTATACTAACACTAATTAGGATAGCCTAGAACAAAACCTAGCTTACTAAAAAAAAACAATTATTAAGCTAGTAGTATATATAGCTATAAAGGACTAAATATAAAGACGTTATAACTACATATAACTATAAGTTAACTATTAGAGATAGTCTAGGCTTCAAGACTAGCTTTTATAGTAAATATAAAGGCTATTACTGTTTTCAAAAGTTCATCCATAGTAAAATTAATTATAACTTTAATATCTTTAAAAATAAACTTCTTAAAAAGTATACCTTTAACCTAATTAAGGCTAAAAGGCTACTTTAAGGAATAAGGAACTATAGCTAATAAAAAAGAAATAAAAGTATTAGAATCTCTATAATAACCCTTATATCTTAACTTTTATCTTACCTATATAAACATTACCCTTTTAAAAGCACTAAAGTTCCTTCTCTTAAATAGATTAGTAGAGAAAAGTTTTATCTATAAGGATACTACTATAATTATGTTTTTAAAAAATTATATAACAAAAAGCTTAATTAGCTCTTAAGCGTTTATTATAGGCTTTCCTTTAGCCTTTACCTTTTCTTTTATACTTTTAACCTTCTAAAACAAAGTTATAGTTTCTATTAAGTTATTATTTCTAATTAAGTTTCTTTTTATAAAGTCCTTAATATAGTAGTTTAGTTAAAAAATAACTTCTTTATTAAGTTATTTATAAGTATTAAAAAAGAATTTACTTAGTTTTTATTAAGTCTTTTTTTTAGCTTTAATCTTTACTATTACTTAGTATTTATTAAGTAAGTACTATAATAACGTTTTTATTTTCTTTTTATTAAAGTAACTAGTAAGCTTAGTTAAGGCTTTATACTTATTAAGGAAATTAATAATATTATAGCTATTAAAAGTAAAGGCCTTTTTAGTATCTAGTAGTAGTATCTTAATAGTTAACTAATATAAGTAATCTATCTTACTTTAATCAAGCTTAATAGACCCTTAGTCCTTAGTTATACTTATATTAACCATTATTAATAGGTTTACTATTAAGAGTTACTAGGCCTAAAAGTCTACTATAATAAAAGAGTCTAATACTAGATTAAGGGAAAAGCTTATATCCTTACTAGCCTAATTAGAACTCTCTTTATATTACTAATAGCCTAAGCTTAGGTCCTTACTTTTGCTTTTCTTAGTAGTTTTAAAGTTAAGAATCTTAAGACTAGTCTTAGACTTAGTGTTTATATTGTTATTAAGGCCTTAGTAACTCTAAAAAGCTTTACTAGTAAATAAGGCTATTTAATTAGTTAGACCTCTAAGCTGCCTTATGTTAGTCGTTAATAAGGTTAGCTTAGACATATTACTAATATCTTAGTAAGCTAGTTATAAGAAGTGTAAATAGTATTAATTACTTTGAATTAATCTTAGGGTACTATACATAAAATCTCTTTAGAGTTACTACCTAGCCTAGTCTATTAACCTAATTAGACTTAAAAGTAGTATTTTATATATTCTTATAAGGCATTAGTTTATTATGTCCTTAATTAAGTTTCTAAAAGGGATACTTATTAAGTCTAAGCTAATCCTAAAAGAACATTAAATTTCTATTACTATTAATCTATTAACGCTAAAACATTTAGTCTCTATTAATAGCGTAATGTTAAACCTGATTAGACTAAGGCTTATATAATAATAAGATCTTAAGAAGTTCTAGGCTTAGTTTATAGTTATAATTATTCTATAACTTATATTAAGAGAGCTTCTTAGCTTACTAATCTTAGTAAAAAGTATTATTCTTATTTTATTATTTTTTTTTTTTTTATATTTTATAAGTTTTTTTCTTTAATTAGGTTTACTTAGTATTTACCTATAAAAGAATTACTTATATAAAAGGTTTATCTAGTTATATTATATTATTATAACTAATTATTTATTTTTTTACTTTTTTAAAGAATTTTATTTTTCTTAAGTCTTATTTATTATAGTTTCTTAAAGTTAAGTTTACTTTTATATTTAGAATTAAATTTAATTAAGTTAAAGATATTATTTCTTTTATATCTTTTTAATAATATATTTTATTAATTAAAGCTATTTTTAAGGTATTAATATTAGATTTATTATATAATTAAAATAAAAATAATAAAAAAATTAGTAGTTTAATTTTACTATAAAGTACTATTAAAACTATATAGAATAAAAAAAGCTAATAAGTAAATAGTTAATATATAAACTACACTAAACACTAAGGTCCTAGTATTATTATAAGTACACCTAAAGTAACTAATTACCCTAAGTAACTACCTTAACGCCTAGACCATAAAATACTACTCTTTTCAGGTTCTTCTTAGCTTAATTAAAGCCATAAGTAAACCAGAAAAGTATATCCTTTATGTCTTATAGTCTATTCAGATTTACCCTTATTACTAAGTAATACATATATATATGTTGTGATCTCTGGAGGAGGATACCCTCCTAGACCTTAGAGGTCTAGTTAGGCCTAAGGAAACAAAGCAACAGTCACTTATTACATATATTATTTAGATATCAAAGTAATGAATTTGTCTGTGTCTGTCTAAGTGCCTGTCTAAAGATATTAAGCTTGTCTCTTTGCCTTGTCCTAATATCCTGATCTCTGTAATAGTATCTAACTAGAGTCCCCTTTTGTACTTGGAAGGGTCCTGCTTAGTTACATCTGATTAGGCCTGTGATTATGTCTGTAGGCTAATAAAAGGAAAAATGAAAACGTAAAACCCTACCCCTTTCTAATACTATTTAGCTAGGCCTTAGTTTTTTATTTTATATATTATTTAGATTTTTTTTATAATTTTTTTTATGTTTTTTATATAAGATTTGTAATAAAGTATAAGGATATTATTAATATAAAAAAAAAGAAATATCTTTTTATTTAGGGTCTAAAAGAGATATAGGTCTTTATTTATAGCCTTTATTTTAAGATAATATAAGGTATTTAAGAGTTCTTTATATTAAAGGAAAAGTATGTCTCTAAGACTATAGAGTGTATATTGTAATTTAATGATTTTATTTGGTATTTTAAAGCTATTTAGGAGAAAGTATATAATAAGTAGTTTATTTAGTTTTTTTTTAGTGTTTAGAAATGTGTTAATTATATTGAATTAGTATATTTTAAGGTTAAATTTAGTTATAATAGCTATTATAATATAAAAGGTTTATGTTATAAGTATTACTATATATATTTGTTTAAGAGAATACTTTTTTTATATATTACTTTTTATATAAATTTATGTTTTGTAATAGTTAAAGAGATTATTTTAGTTTATTTTATATAAGAAGACTTATTTTAAGAGAATTGGTTTTTAAGTAATTTTGTTTTGGTTTATTACTTTCTAGGTACTTATTTGCTTAAGCTTTTAAATTTTAGTTATTATTACTTATAGAAAAAGGTCTTAATATAGTTAGGGAAGGTTTAGAAGCTTTTTTTAGTTCTTTAGTAGAGATAATAGCTTTTTTATCTTTTTCTTATTATGTAGTTTTAGTATTTTCTAGGTATATTTTGTTTAGATAATTAATGTATGGATGTAACTGTAGATTGTTTAGTGTTTAGTGGCCTTTTTGTTTAGTATTTTCTGTTTTTTTGGTAAAAAGGTGTTAAAGAATATGTTCTAGTTTTATCTTAAATATAGGAATATAGAGAGGTAGCTAGTGTTCTTTGTCTTGTTAGATTAGTTTGTTGCTATTGGTTCTAGTAGTAGGCCTTGTTAGTGTTAGCTTTACTAGGTTAAGGTATTATAGTTTAGGTTATTTTAATTGCTAGTACTTAATCTTTGCTTTTAGTTAGTGTAGCTTATAGATACTGATCTTAAATGTATTTTTAGTTCTTTTTTTGTTTTGTTTTTTTTGTTTAAAAGTAAATTAATATAAATAATAATCTTATTTTTAATTACTTTAGTTAAGTAATTAACTTCTTTAGATTCTAATATATCTTTGTTTATTATAGCTTAGTTTTTAATAGTTATTATTATTCTAATTTCTTAATCTAGGATATCTTCTGGTTTAGGTAAGGGTTTAGGGGTTAATAGTTATTTTTTTTACTAGATATAGTTTACTTTATAGTTACTTTGTTTCTTTTTGTTTAGAAACACTGTTCTTAGTATAAGAGTAGGTAGTAAAGGCTATTATAAAAAGTATCCTTTTTATAGGATTAGAGTAATGTTAGCCTCTTTTATAATACCTAGAACATAAAATTCTAGGTTATAAGTTATGCTTAGGTATTATATGTTATTTATAATTACTTATATTTTCTTAGCTAAGATTATTATTTTTATATTATTCTTTTTATAAAATTAGCTTTTATTAAATGTTATATTTTATGTAATTATAATTTGTTAAAATAAAAGGATTTATATTTAGTATAAGTTATAAGTATTTTAAATATAGCTTACTAAGTATCTAATATAACCTCTTAGTTTTACCTTAAAGCGTTATCTTTCTATGTTTTTCTTTTAGTCTCTTTAAATAAGGTATACTTAGTAACTATATATATAAAGCTATTCCTATTATAAATATAAGTTCTAACTAAGAGTTACTTAGTATTAAGGTTACTATTAGCAAAAAAATTATTTAAACTATTTCTCTTTTTTCTTAATTAGGTAGAGCTAAACGTTATACTAAAAAGGACTAATGTTATAGAGGTATATACTAGCTATTACTACTTTAACTTATAGTTTATATAGGAGGCTTGCTTTAGAAAGTAGTTTAATACCTCTAGTTATTACTTCTTAGCTAGCCCTTTTAGCTCTATTATTTAGCTTCTTTATATATAAAAAGGTAGTCTTAACCTTAATCTCTTCTTCTTCTACCTATTGTTCAAACTTTATATTACTATTAATTACTATAATAAAGTAGTCTATATCTTATTTTATTTTATATAAAGTAAAACTATATTGCTTTACTATTTACTATTTAAAGATATATAGAACTTTAAATATACTCTTATAGGTTTTTAATATCTTTAGAAATCTAAAGAGTTAATTAGTGTATTTGTTTTTGATTATTATAAGCTATAAGTTCTTATTATATCCTTTAAGGTAATTAAAGAGGTCTTAAGTAATTCTATAGTATAAGCAAAATAACTTTTGTTCTAATCTTTGTTTTAAGACTATTTTTTTTGCGTAGGCTGTTTAATAATAGGAGTATTTTAATCTCTTATAGGCCTTGATTTTTACTTCCTAAGCGTTTAAGACTAATTACTTAAGTGCCTAGGGTCCTAGGTAGTTGTCTTGTAGGTGCTAGAGCTAGGCGGGGTCTAAGTAAGTACTCTTTTTGTAGTATGAAGGTTGTGTGAGAGTGTTATAGTAAGGTAACCTTATTACGTTAATATTAACTATAAATGTGTTATTTACTAGGATTTATATATAAGAAAAGTAGTTAAAAAGAGGCTTATATTTAAGAAAAGTAATATTTACTTTTTGTATAAGTTGCTTAATTATAAAGCTGTCTAAATACCTTTTGTATTAAAGGGTATAATTTAGCTCTGAGTACTAAATACCTGTTATGTAAAGTAAAGCTTTTAATATAGTATTTATATAAAAGTTCTTTATATATACTATATTCTTAAGCATAAGGTCCTAGTTTACTTTATTTTAACTTCTAAGAATCCCTTTAATTATATATTTGCTTTTTATATAAATAAGGTATAAAGTAATACTTAAGTTAACTTATTAATTACTCTTTTTAACTACTTAGACTATGCTTAGCTTTAGGAGAGATATATTATTTACTAGGTAAGTAGTTCTATAGTTATCTAATATAATACTATATAAAAGGATATGTAGACTAGAGTATAAAGTAGTAAAGATACTATAAATTTCTTTTTTTTAAGTAGCTTTATTTAGGTTTAGTTAAAGTAAAGTAAAGTTAATAATATATATAATAACCTTTAATAATAAGTTATTATTAGGTCTATTATTATTATTTTTATTATTATTAGCTTTATTATTATATCTTTTAAGATCTTTTTTTTAAGATAAAGGGATTATTTAAAGTTACTTTTTCTAAGTAAGTTTAACTTAAAGGTCTATATTCTAAGAGTTATTAATTTAATTATAGATTTATTATATATTATTATTAGTAATTAAGGCTAGTCTAGGTAAGTAGCTAGTAAAGGTTTTCTTTATATAAGTATATTTAAGTAAAAGCTAATAGTATAAATAGCTATAAATATATATTTTATTTAAGTTTTTTAATAAAAAATAATATATATTATTTTTAGTTAATATAATAGGATAACTTACTAGGGTTATATAGATATTAAGCCTTCTTTTATAGTATTTTATTACTAATAATTCTTTTTATAAGATACTAGTTAAAATTATTATATAGTTATCTAGGTTTTTAATTAAAAGGCTTATTATTTTATTTTAAATAATTTTTATAAATTTATAAGTTATTTAAGATAAAGTAATTTTATATAATACTACTCTTAGAAAAGTTCTTAAAGTAAAGGTACCTTAGACTTTTAATAAATTTAAAATTTTTATATAAAAATAAAAATTTTATTATTTTATTAACTAAATAAATAAGTTAATATTTAAGGCTATTTAATTCAATAAAGTTAAATATTTTTTTTAAATAATAATTTAATTAAATAAGTTATTTAATATATATTATTATTTAAGAATTTTAAGTATTAAGTAAAGTATTATTTAGTTTTATATTAAAGCTTTTATTTAAGTTAACTTAAAGAGTAATTTAGTAATTAATATTCTTATTTATATATTAATTAAATTAAATATTTTTTATTATTATTTTTAAATAACTTTTTTTATATTAATATTTAAAATATATATTTAATATATAACCTTAATATTTAAATTAGTTATTATTAAAAAAGGTTTATTATTAGTTTATTTAAGATTTATATTAATAATAAATTTATTAAAAATAAAAATCTTTAAGGTATTTAAGATCTTATTAAGATATTTAAGTTTATTTTTTTTTATTTATTTAAGTTTATTTAAGTTAATAAATTCTTAGATATACTTTAATTTTATTTTAAGCTAAAGAGTTATATACTATAAGGGCTTATTACTTTATATCTTAAGTTTTTTTATAGCTTTAATAAAAATAAATATATTAAAGATATTAGTTTAAGAGAATAAAGATAATTTATTTAAAAGAGATTTTTTAGCTTATAATATACTTTAAATATAATAGTTTAAGGGTATAATATAAGCTAGGCTTATAATTATTATAGAGTCATTACTTAGGGTAAAAAAGATATAAGGAAAACGGCTTTTATTTCTATGTGTAGGATTATTTTGTTTAAAATGAATAAATATATATCCTGCGTGGTGGATCTGCACGAAGGGACTGGACTAATAGTTAATCTGGGCCCGGCGCAAATCTCACAAGGCTGCGCGATGCGCGTGAGGGCATTGCGACAGATAGCAAAAAGTAAACCTTGGCACTTCTGTACTAAAGGTGTAAGCCTCATGGGTTTAATTGGTTTGGTAGAAATAAAAGCGTAAGTATCGATGGAAATCCCTGTCTTCGTTTGCACTGCATTATCTAAAACTGATTTGTTTCCCGGCCGCTCAAATGTGCGCCTGGTTCTGACACACCGCTTTCGTGAATAATGCTCACGTAGGACTAAGTACTGTTGTCTAATTAGGGTGAAGCTTCTGAAAGTCTTGTACTTGCTGGACAAAATTCTTCGGCGGTCATAATACCTCAAGAGTCCCGTGTCTTCCAGTACGGCCAGTGTGGCAAGAACACAAATAGTTGCCAAGTTTATTGCGGATGCACTAGTTCAATTAATACTCCAAAGTCTACATAAAAGCTTACATCAAGTTTATTTCAACGAAGCAATCGTTTTTGGTCATCACCTTCATAGGCGGCCGATGACCGCAATACCTCATCCTGTCGGATGAAGCGTCTGGGTTCTGTCGGTCATTGGCTGACAAGGCTGAAACCATTTCCATATCTTTCAACTCTCTCGATGCTGCCATGTAACGCCACACTCAGGGGATCATGACTGGACTGACGAGAACTCTATGGAAGGTCATTTTACTAGAAGTAGCGCACATGTCCACGGTCAGAAAGTACTAAAGTATTGTTCTAAAGAGGAGAAAGTCTTTTCAAACGTCTTTGGATGCCTTACTGCAGAAACTTCGTCTGTTTGGCTCATATTACAGTACATGCGCTAGAGATAGGAGAAAAAGTGCTTCAAAATTAGGCAGAGAGACTAGTGAACAAGCATTTTCAAGCTGAGACGCGCAGATGGGGTGGGAGGAAGCACAAGATTCCGTCTGAAAATCTATAGTCAACCCACTAATCAACATCTGGTAATTACTGGTTTCGATTCATCAGGCCAAATCAACATTAATATTGCTTTTCATTCCCTTCCCAACCTTAGCATTACTTGACATATCACGACCCAAAGTCACAGGTCGCACCGTTGCTAAATGGAGTCAACAAACCAGATTCCGGCTTGGGGATGGCTGAGAGGCACTCAGAGCGAACGGTGAGAGACCATGAGGTGAAGGCACATTATCAGACTCTTGATGCAAAGCAGTCATTACGAAACCCCTCGCTCCAAGAACAAGACATCTTAGACGTTTAGCCCTAGTCTCTGCCCACGGCCCATTTGGTTGCATCCTTCAACCAAGCGAATATCAGATCTGTTCCCTTGGATACATTCCTTGCCAACAAGCCATTTCTGGGGTCTTTTTCCGGACCGGTGTCGTTATATGTCTGGACTAAACGCGTTTGATTCTTTCCGACTTCCAAAATAGATCCTCCAACAAGAGAATCCTCCTCAACACATCGTAGCATAGCCTCTGCCACCTCATGGGGAGTGACCCAGCCGTCCTGGTCTGCATCCAGATTTATGAGCTTCTCTGGGTTCTCAGTCCAGAGCGGTGTACGCACAACTCCTGGTGCAACAGCGTTGACGCGGATTCCATCTGTTTCCTCCAGTCGAGCCAGACTTCGCACAAAGCCAGTAATGGCGAACTTGGAAGCTGCGTACAACGGCGCGTTGAAGTTTGGCACCTGGCCCGCAACGGACGAGATATGAACAATCCTCTTGGGGTTGTCGGGCGATGCCTTTACGGCGGACATCAGGGCAGCATTGGTGATTACTTTGGGATGCAGCCAGTGAGAGATTGCCAATTGCGTTGAACGGATGGGATGAGTAATGTTAATATCGAGCAGAGAGTATCTTCCATCTTCCACGCTGTCCTTGCTCTCTGGGGATCCTGGTGGATGCCAGAAGTTCGACCAGTGGGGTTCGTACACGCCGGCCCCAGGGCATAATATGTCGAAGCCGTTAAACTCAGAAATGGCGACTTGGAATATATTGGAAAGGGCGGGCCATGAGGTTACGTCAGTCTGAACGAAGACTGCACGAGCCTTGGCGGTAGCGTCTTGATGTTTCAGAACAAGAGCCTCTGCTTCAGGCCTCAAAGAAATATCCGCAATCACGACATTGCAGCCATTCGCGAGGAGAAGCTCGGCGAAGCAAAGATTAATACCTAGGAAAGATTAGCTTTATAGGATCCCTCGATTAGGCTTAGATGTAAAGTCACGGTCCATACCAGAACCAGCACCAGTGACAATGGCAGTTTTGCCAGACACGCTAAAAGGCGCGATGATTTTCTGGGCGTTCGACGACATTTCGTGAGGTACTGAATAAGTCGGTTTCGCCAGTGAAAGTGTCGTGATTTGCAGTATAAGTCTTCAATACAGGTGGTGTCTTACTGGTCCGGATCAATGCCTGCTGCACAGAGGCTCTGCCGTATTTTTAAAAGCTCCTCGACGCATTTGGCAGCAACGCTGACGCTGTCTGCTTTTCAATATCAACAACTCTAGCATCCCCAACGATCGGACCACATTCAGCCGAGATGAACCACCGAGACACGCGGGCGGGATGTATGGCAAGTCATGTGGCACTTTTAATGTTACAGTTACCCCGCAGAGGATTTGGTTGACATGATTGGAGGAGACGTATTTCCCAGGCGCTTAGAGTTGCCCGCTTTTTTGAAATGTTGTTGGGAGATGTGAAGAGAGGTTTACAACTTCTTCTAATACAGGTTCTCTGGGGCGATTGCATTGAGAAGTATGAATCGGAAGACTCGTCAAACCCGGAAGTACCGGCTTCATAGGAAAAAGAACAGAGTATTAATATATGCAGTTCATTTTCCCATCGTCCGCATCCTTCGCACTTGGTCCACAATCCCACTGGATTATTTAAGTGGCAGCACTAGCAAATACGAGAGAACCACCCAAAGTAGATACAAAGTATTTGAAGGTGGTTGTTGGCTCTGTTGTTCGTAAAGGAAATGAAGTTTTGAAGCAAAAAACTGTATATAGCAATATGCACAGAATTCCTGTCCACAAAACAGCAGTCATTCCATGAAGACCGATAAAAGGAAGGCATAATCACTGCTCCACGCCAGCTGTGTATGTATCAACCTCAACACGTGGGTTCAGACATCAATGGAAGTATAGATAGTCGGCTCCTCGGTCTTTTCCAATAGAGTTCCTACGATTATCGATAAGCTAATGCTGCTACACAAAGCGATTTCGTCGTAGAGGTTTTTCGATGTGTCAACGGTCTAGCCTTCGGGACTTTCCGGCGACGCAGTGCGATTATTACCTCATGTTCTAGTTCCAAGCCGTCTTTCTGACGCAAGAGCCTCCGTCTTCAAGATAGCAGGCCGTTCTATACAGTTCTTGAAGTCCTGCAAGATGCCTGCTCGACGTTTAGACCGTGCGAAGGCAATTCTGCTGTAATTGTCGTCTTTAAAACGAGAACAGAGTTGCGCCATGAGACATCGCACGCAGAAAGAATACATTGGCAGGCTCATATCTTTAATCTTGGGAGAATATGGCTCATGGCCGATGAAAGCATCGTTTGGTGAATTAAGAGAACTCGTCAGTCAACTCTCCCAAAACAATAAATGACGCCGTGACGCTCTGATTTACAGAATTTTGACATTTCCTTAAGCGGAAAGGTTTCTCAGCAACACAAAGAAGCCGGAGTGCATTTTAACCCATCCTGATTTCCTGTTGTCTGACAGGATGTTTTGATTACCGCCAAATTGTTGAGATTCAGAGTCTCAGCATGAAATACAGCCACACTCAGGGGGCACTCGGTGTCCTTATTATCCAAAAGAAAGAAGTAATGCGCTTGTGGAAGTTGCTTGTACAGTCTCAATCGAGACAAGCTGTGTCACTCTGAGGATAGACTACAGTTGTGATCAATGCCTGTTGATATTTATAAAATAGTATTGTCATAGTGCAGCTGCTTACCTACCTTGAACGCCCGGATTGATGGACTTCATAGAAGTAGCTTCTTTACATGCATTGTTACGCTTCCGTGTAGCAATTCCATGTGGCACATATTGGTATTTAAAGTTCCGTTGCGCTTGGTGTAGCTCGGACAACGCACTGTTAACGACGTGTATACAATTGACCCTGCAACACGACTCGGGGCATTTTTGATGATCGACCCATCAAAATGGCCGAAACCGTTGACATCCTTCTCATTACTTAATGCTCCTATCTAAGATTATCAGTATGCTTTAGCTGTAACATGTTGTGCAACACTAAGTTCTATGAACAGCCACACACGATACGGGTTCGGTATACATGCTGCCAACAGGAATTAATCTCTCGGTTTGAAAGATATATAACATTATGCTTCAAGTTTTATAACAATTTATGCTGAAACAACTCTTCTAACACTTCGAAACTTGGCTGCTAACTCTCGTCACAATTCCCGCCACTGCTTTGACATAGGAAAGAATCATACGGCCATCGACTGTGTTGATAATACTTTGCATGAGACTATACGATGTAGTATTGCGTTCTTGTTTTACTATCAGAGTGTTCGCCATTTTGGATGTTGAGTATATGCTCGTTACTCGCGAGAAAGTTGGCTAACAACAATGAGGTTGGCGAAACGGAAAACTTGGGAGAAGAGGCTATCCTGACTAATACAACATTCCGAGATATCGCCAATGGAGCCATCGGTTTGGCCTTTTCTTTTGTTATTGGTTTGGTTGTCCCATTACTTGGGTAGCATATTTCCGAGGTATGATATTCCATGGTGATTTAACAGTTTGTTCGTCACAAGTTGACTTCCCCACGCATAATCATGTACCAGGGACCCAGGACTGGTATTGGACGCGGTGTCCCTAGTGGCCATACTTTCTGGTATGTAAACTTGGCTGTCTGGAAGCATTCCCCAGTGGCCATCGTAGGGCGATCCGGACGACAAAGTGACGCCCTGCGTCCTATGATCCAAGATTCTGTCGAATCTAGGAGCAAATGACGATGAAGATATCGGTCCAAAATACTGCAATTGATTTGTCGAAGCTGACGATGGTGACACCGCAAGGTGCTGCTGGTCGAAGTAGTTTCCAGAAAAGGAACAGGCTGGCTTGTGGCTTGATTCATGCCCTGAAAACTATTAGTCAGATTCCGAGTGCAAATCCATAAATTTGGCTGCTACTTTGGCCTAATCTCCCCCTTCTTTTAGTTGGTGTTACGTAGTAGCAAACAGTTTCCGAAGACTTGGGATCGTCAGTATCGTTGTCTTTCAACTCGTGTAGGTAGTACACACCAGGCACCTATCGCAACTTGGCCTTCCTCCGTTACCTGCAAAAATCAAGTGATCAGTTATAGATTGATTTTGATTTGACCGTGTCTTCTATCAACGTACACTTCCGTTTCCTTACTTTGCATGTTTCACAAGCCCCTGGTCGGCGCTTGTATACTCTTTCACTCGTATCGCCATTGTCTGTCTTCGTAGTTGACGACATGCTATGAGTTCGATTTGCAAAAATCGACTTAAGCATCTGTGAACGAGCCGATTGACCAGTGGAAAGATTTTGTCAATATTGTCAGAGTTGTATTGTGATTTTCAGACGTTTAATATCTGAATTTCATATTCGACTCGTTCATGGTATTGTTCAGCTACTTCCCCACTAGTGGGATGCAGGGCGTGCTTATCGAGTCGTTCACTGGAGCCACCTTGAGGGAGTGTTACCGGGTTCTCTATGTGCAAAAATCCTTGCCTAAGGACCAAGTGAAGACCTACATTTTTCACTCTGCATGTAAGGGCTCTCACGTCTGCGGAGTCGCCGTGTGAACCTTGAGCAAGCGTGTTTTAGATAAAAAGTCCAATTTGTTCAGCTGCCAAGTTTTAGGGTATTCTGGTTAAACCTTAGTTGTTCCACAGAATTACCTATGTTGTATTAGGTGATTTGCTGGCCATGGAAGCACGTTCTGACACATGACGTCGTATGCCCGCTATAGTTTCTGGGAATTGCCCAATAGGTCGGCACATACACCCATGAGTTGTGATAAGCAGGCAAGCTTTCACAAATTTGCATCTCCTAGCAGACTAACCAAAAGGATGTGTTTTAAGGACAATCTTTATCTATTGAATCTTTCAACCATCTCCAAGTCTTCGACTGACCCGTCTCAGGAGCCAAATTCCTATGGATAAACATCGGATTTCAGTGAAGTCTATTTCTTTTACGTGAGATTTCGAACCATGTATTGAAAAGGATAAGTGGCATTTGTAACATAATCCACACAATATTCTGGGTTCTGTTCTACCTGACAGGAGAGACAGTGTTCGAGCAGTGTCGTTTTTCAATTTCTTAAGAATAAATTTTCTCAATCACTGAGGAGGACAGTCACAATGTAGACAACAGCCTTCTTTTTCAAGAAGTGGTGGCAGAAGAAAACAATGTGAATTGTGAGGGTCAACCAGTGAATCCGAAAACCCGAGAAGCACCAGCCGAGTACGTTTGTCAAGCCTGATAGCCCATGAAACGAAGCGGAAGTGGCCTGATTTAGACTTACCGTATCGTTATCCCAAGAACAGTCAGACAGAGTTAGGCTTCCCGATGCGTTACCATCCTGGAGGATCAAGACAGCCGGTCCCACTTCGGCCTTAGCTCATAAACTCTATTTCACCAGAATGATGACAGGACCAAGGAGCACCCATAGCCAGTGGGGAACTGCAAAAAAACGTTTGTATTTCTTCGGTACACTCAAGCTTGTTCGATTGCATTCTCCTCCACAATAAACTGTTATTGTGGCCTGATCTCACGTCAAGGATAGGCTAGTGTGAACGTTTTTGGCGATGCTCTTTCCTATTTTCGGGTTCGCTACGGGCGCTTTCGCTTTTCGCGCTAAACCTCAGCGTTTTTATGAACCAGTGAGGCCAGCTCACACAGGGGTCTCGTTGTCTCCACGCTAGTAACGTTCACGCTTGTCCGACTTCGTAAAGCTGAAGCTATGGATCACTTATAGGGCAAGACAGTGCCTCGACAGTGAATTTTGCGGGAAGGTGGAAATTGTTGGCGTTGGTCAACTCGATTCGCCAAGCATTCACTGGATTTCTTGAAGACGGGAGTATATAATAACATTGGTTATACTGAAAGAGAATAACACTTTAATCCTCTGTATTGCTGACAAGAACCATTTTGCAATCTATACAGAGTTTGTAACAGAAGCTTGCTCTGCACATGGCGTTCCGCGTCATCAGAATCTCTCATTGTAGCTAACCCCACTACTAGCAGGTTTCAGCGGAACCAGTTCCTCAAAGACTCAGTTGACCAACAGCAGTACTGTGTACTTAGAGAGAGAACCATCGAGATAAATTATCTCAAAGACCATTCAATACTATAAAAGCATGCTGCTTAGAATTTTGCAGACGGTGTCCATCCTACTGCTTGCACTCGAACTGCGGCAAAGCAAAGAAATGCTAGAACGTAAGAGGCGCCTGAAAATATGATCAACCCCTCCCAGTCTTGCCCGCCTTTCTTTGCTTGCAGTATAGCACCAGCAATAGGTAGACTGCTCAGTGTCCCAAAACTAGCCATCATCATCGCTGTCGACAGAAAGCGCCCGTATTCCCTTGCATCGCAAAGCTGGCCAAGACAAACCGGAACCAACCCCAAGTTACTGCCGCTAGCGAACCCAAATATAGCAACAAATGCCAGAAGCATGGATTCAGAGTTCCCCGAAGGCAGCCAAAGTCCGAAAACGGAGACAAAACATAAGGCGATATTGATTAAAATGACATTAAATCTCCCATACTTGTCGGCAGCGAGGCCAGGATGAAATCGTTCAACCACTGATCCTGCATTGAGGATGGAGAGAATAGTGTAGGAGTGAACGTTACTGCTAGGAAGAGTTGCAGCATATGATATGATGTAAGTGATGGGAACGAAGAGACCCCATTCCATGAAAAAGATCCCCATAGCCGTGAGCGTAAACTTCAGGTCACTGAAGACAGTAAAATCCGGCCAGATTGACGCAGGGCCCTCTTTTCTCGGAAGCCGGGACCGGATGAGAAGGCTTGCAGGGACCATGAGCCCAAGAAGGATGAATCCTAGAACACGAGCAGTGGGGCCGAAACCTAGCTTCGGGAAGAGATTCTGGAGGATGATGGGATATACGATACCTCCAATGGAGCCAGCTGTCGCCGCGATCCCGGTGGCGAAACCTCGACGCGAGTCAAAGAAGTGTGCAATAGCACCGTATGAGGGAGAGTTGAGCAGTGCGCCACCCAACCCGCCTAGGATGGAGTGTGCAAGGTGAATCTGATAGCACTCTGTAGCCATCAGTTAGCTCAACCCATCGCTGAGAAATGTGACGAATTGTACGAACTCTTGCAAAGACTCAGGAGCAGAAGACTTACTGACATGCACAGACCGCCAGCGACGACTAGTCCGCGTGGACCATATTGGTCGAACATAGGACCTACTTGTATGCCAACGAAGAAGACTATAAAAAGATAAAGACTAAAAACACAGCCAATTTGTGAGGGCAAATGATCGGCAAGTTGATTTTCGGAAAAGTATGACTCAAACACCGCCGCAGAGTTGATAAGACTGAACACGGAGCGCATAGCACAAAAAGATCCAAAGACAACCAGCCACGCTTGCCAACCACCTTCAGGGAACGTCAACTCATTGTCACCTGATACAGATCGCTCCACATAGCTGGATCTGTCTCGATATCTTGATCGTGAGTGGTCATCGTTATATGGGACTGCAGATGGCGCAGATGACGTTTGTCCGGTGACATTCCTCAACTGGATGGTAGACATCTTCATCACAGTTTGTGACATTGTGGACTAGAATGAAGTCAGACGACAGAAATCACGTACCACAGAGCACTTACTCGCCTGTTTCCAAATGCATGTATTGTGTTCCAGTAGGTAAATCACGCTTTCTGTGCAAGTTCTGAACTTCCTCTTGAACAGTCATTTCAAAGATTTTGAACCGCGCAGTTTATCTTCCCCGCTGGGAGTTGGATGATAGTAAATGCCTGCTTTATGCAGAATTGATATACAACATAGGTTGAAAATTGCATTAGAGACTAGTGTGTGGCAACTCTGCCTTTCTGCCCTTTTGTACGACACTGATCCAGTAAGTAGTTTCTAGAAAATGATCGTCATCTTCCCATTATGGGCTTGTCGATATGCTCTCATTTTCTGCTGGCTTGTTTGGAGGACGTTATGGCTCATTCTCGGCAGACTGCAATTTCCTTCACTCTAACCTAAATGATTATATGGGGTTGAGTGTACCAGTCGACGTTAGTGGTTCTCATTCCAAGCAGATTTCACATATCAGATTGGAGTTATTGAAGTCCTCAAAGAACCACTACGGCAAGTTGACCAAGAATGTCTTATGTAGGTTTGTAAGTTTCCCTGATTTTACAAATCGAATATTGTTCTATCTCATGTACCATACAAAAATTGGCTTATCTATCGACTTTACAAGCGAACTATCTCCACAAGCGTTAGACAGTCACCACAAATGGGCCGTCTGGAAAAGTAATACAATTGAGGCTCACCACCAAGAAGGTACATTAGAAATGCCTCTCTTCCAGTCTCTAATCATGCAAGCATTGAAAATTAAACCTGTGAGTAAGAGTACCAAAAAGGGAAGAAAAAAGAAAAGAAAAAGATGGGAGAATTCGTGGTAGCGACACCAGGACTGCCCTTCCCGGGACCCTGAACTGAACCGAACCGAACCGAGGTGAGGGCGCCCGAAAGTGGAGCACGGTGCTACTTTCCAACGAAGATAGATCTCGGCCTTCAGATCGTCGGGCATTCTTTTCCACGTTCCTGTGCTTTTGCACTGTGTTCATTCAATCAAAACTGAGGCCAAGGGACAAATGAAAGTTTTACCATTCGCGTCCTCTTGCACCCGGGGGATATTGTGCTCTGACCTCAACCATGGGCAAACCTTCTGTAAGAGCGTCGGACGAGAAAGAACGAGGAAACGAAAAGATTGTAAACCAGAATGGAGAGGCCCTCAGCCAGCTCGAGCCTGTCTTAGCGACTGCGTCGTACAGACCGCCTGAGATGAGCCCCATACGCCGGCGCGCTGTCATGTTCGCTCTCTGCATGACTCTTCTCCTCGGCGCCCTAGATGTTACAATCATTGCCACGGCCTTGCCTACAATTGCCTCGACTCTGCATGCCACGGCTTCCGAGTACGCGTGGGTGGGAAGCGCCTACACTCTTTCTAGCACAGCTTCTACTCCAATATGGGCCAAAATGTCAGACATATTCGGCCGAAAACCAATGATCATGGTCGCGACGGCAATTTTTATGGCGGGGAGTCTTATCGCAGCGCTTGCGAAGACGATCGAAGTTCTCATCGCTGGGCGCACTGTCCAGGGCCTGGGAGGAGGAGGCTCATTGGTACTTGTCACGATCCTGATTGGAGACATCTTCAAGCTGGAGGACCGGCCCAAGTACTATGGTATGACTGGCATCGTCTGGGGAGTTGCAAGTGCAATTGGGCCGGTCTTGGGCGGCGCCTTCACACAGACAATTGGTTGGAGATGGTGTTGTGAGTTAGCCATCTAACCTCAGTTAAGTTGGGCTCCAGTGCTGATAGACTACAGTCTTCATCAACCTCCCTTTTGACGGCGTGGCTCTGTTGGTTTTGTTCTTCGCCCTCAAAGTCGAGACACCGAAAGAAGCATTTATGACTGGTCTCAGAAAACTGGACTGGATAGGATCTGCCCTTATTATCGGAGGCACCATCTGCTTGCTTTATGGTCTTGAAACCGGAGCCGGGGGCGTAATGCCGTGGAGTTCTGCGCAGGTGATCTGTCTCATTCTATTCGGAGTCGTCATTTTGACACTCTTCGTTTGTTGGGAGGCACGTTTCGCCAGTAACCCCGTCATTCCCTTTCGAATCTTCAACAAAGCCACAAACATCGCTTCCTTCTCCGTTTCTTGTCTGCACAGCTTCGTTTTCATATCTTACGACTACTTCTTACCGCTCTACTTTCAGGTCGTCCTCGGATTCAGGCCCATCATCGCCGGCATTACCATTTTTGCACTACTGATACCGCTGACGATGATGACAATGCTCGGCGGACTCTTCACCAGGCGGACGGGAAACTACATTATACCGATTTTCTTTGGCTCCTTACTAATGACCTTTGGCAATGGGCTGTTCATCAACTTCCAAACAAGCATACAGTGGCCCAAGATCATCATCTTTCAAATGATTACCGGATTCGGGGCAGGCGTGCTTTTCCAAAGCCCCATGATATCAATCCAGACTCATACACGTCAGAGAGATTTAGCCGCCGCAATGTCGGCTTTCAGTTTTCTGCGCTCTCTGTTCTCCTCAATGTCCATCGTCATCGGCACGGTTCTGTTGCAGCATAACCTTGGCGGCGGCGGGTTGACCAGTAGCAACCTGCATTCCAGCCACGAAGCAGGCACATCATCTGTTAAAGACAAGGGAAATTATATATCAGCGTTGCGCATAATGTGGGCTTTCTTTACGGCTATCTCCGGTTGCATGCTGTTTGCGGCAGTGTTTATCAAGCCGAAGCCAATGAAGCCCGTGGTTGAAACGAGAGATTCCTAGAGGACTCTACGATCGGATGCCGTTAAAACCACTCCACTGATAATACAACAAATGGCTACTCTGATTCCAGGCAACTTCGTAGGAAATGATGACTTTCAAGTGCTGCCCATCTCAGGATTGTACGTTCAATTCTCACCATCCTCCCTACGTTTTCAGTTGGCGCAGCGGCGCCTCGTTTTCGTCACTGATACTTATCTCTCTTGAAGTTCTCCCAGAATTCAAGAGTACACTTCTGACATGGACTTTGCAGCTTCAGAAAGCGTTATGCCTGAACTTAGCGGTACTGATCGTCGTGGGGTTCATGGAAAATGAGAAAGGAGATGGGAATGCTTGGATAATTAACCACTAACGCGCGGACGGTACATAAATCCTTATGTAGCAAAGCCTAGAGCTTCATGGTTTTTAGTTGTTACTCTTCGACTCACCAGGACGCTTTAAATTTGAAAGATTGCTGCAGAAAACCTCCGAGACTAGAACATGGATCCGGCTTTCTTGCACGATGTGACAGCCAACAATATGGCAGTATACGAATCCATCGTTGGTCTCTATTTAGTTAAAGCTCACAGAGCTGGGTTAAATTTGTCTTCCATTTTAGTATTTTGGCAGCTCGAGACTTGAAAATAGAATTAACAACCACTGTCGAAATTCTTGTGCTGTATCCTAGTCCTGAGATCAGGTGCGAATATTTTCGGTTCATCATTCAAGAAGTGCATTCGCCAGTGCTTGGAAGTGTCACCCAATGTGAAGAATGATGACTGGGTTCAGGTAGAGCCAAAAGTACAGCAAAACTGAACAGTGAATCAAATCGATGTTGTAATGCTGTGAAGTGTGAGCCCGAAGGGTGAAACGATAACTCTAGGACCTTCAGATGAACACCAATATATTCAAGTTTGCCAAGCTCGGGAGACTGGAAAGACTGCAGTGTTCATGCATCAGAGAACGCTCCGGGGAATCAATGAAATATCCAAAGGTATTTAAAGTAAGTACAAGAAGAGCCACCAGCACCAAATTTCCTCTATACCAAGCCCACATCTAATCATTTACTTATTTATTTCTTCTTCAAGTCAAAGCGGTCGAGGTTCATGACCTTGGTCCACGCAGCGACGAAGTCGTTAACGAACTTCTCGTTGGCATCGGAGCTGGCGTAGACCTCGGAAATGGCACGAAGCTCGGCATGGGAACCGAAGACGAGGTCAGCGCGGGTGGCGGTCCACTTCTCGGCCTTGGTCTTGCGGTCAACACCCTTCCACAGCTCGCCATCAGCACCGCTCTGGGTCCAGGTGGTGGAGATGTCGAGGAGGTTCTTGAAGTAGTCGTTGGTCAGTTGGCCCTTCTTCTCGGTCAGAACGCCGGTGTTGGAACCATCGTAGACGGCACCGAGGGCACGAAGACCACCGATGAGGACGGTCAGCTCAGGGGCAGTAAGAGTAAGCTGGGCGGCCTTGTCGACGAGGATCTCCTCGGTGCGGGCGCGGGCGGTACCACGACCGTAGTTGCGGAAACCATCGGCCTGGGGCTCGAGGTAGCCGAAGGAGCGGACATCAGTCTGCTCCTGGGTAGCATCGACACGACCGGGGGAAAAGGGAACGGAGACGGTAACACCAGCGTCCTTGGCGGCCTTCTCGACGGCAGCGGTACCACCAAGGACAATCAGGTCAGACAGGGAAACCTTCTTAGCGCCGGTGTTAAAGCTGGTCTGGATCGTCTTGAGGGCGTCGAGGACCTCGGCGAGCTGCGTGGGGTTGTTGGAAACCCACTTGACCTGGGGCTCGAGGGCGATGCGGGCACCGTTGGCACCGCCGCGCTTGTCGGAGGCACGGAAGGTCGAGGCAGAGGCCCAGGCGACAGAAGCGAGCTTGGAAACGTCGAGACCGGGGGCGGCGAGGATGTCGGACTTGAGCTTAGCGACGTCGGCATCGTCAATCAGGTCACCCTCCCTGGCGGGAAGGGGGTCCTGCCAGCTAAAGGTCTCCTTGGGGACATCAGGGCCGAGATAACGAGAGACAGGGCCCAAATCGCGGTGGAGGAGCTTGAACCAAGCCTTGGCGAACGCATTGGCGAGCTCTTCGGGGTGGTCCAACCAACGGGTGGTGATGTTGAGGTAGGAAGGGTCGTTGATCAGAGCCAAGTCGCTAGTGAGCATAGTCGCCTTGCGGAACTTGGTGGCATCAAAGGGGTCTGGGTAGTCGAGAGTGCCGTTGGCGGCCTCCCATTGGTGATGGCCCGCAGGACTGGTGACCAGGGTCCATTTGTTGTGCAAAAGAGACTCCAAGTAGCCGTTGCTCCATCTGCAGGTACAAGGGTTAGCGTCGCTGTATCACTGCATAATCACCCAATCGATATAAATAGCTTTTTCTCATTTTTCGCCCCAATGCCGTTGTTTGACCTTCTCTCATGCATGCACAAGCACGGCATATGAGAAGGCCTCAAAGCGGGAGAGTTGGAGGGAACCACCAGCCATGTGCAAGGGGTACGAGATGCAATGGGAATTAGTTCATCACAATCACTTACTTGGTAGGGGTCTTGGTCCAAACGACTTCGAGACCACTGGTCATCTGGTTGACGCCGTTGCCGTCGCCAACGTCGTTGTGCCATCCGAGACCCATCTCGCCAATGTCAGCAGCCTCGGGCGCGGCTCCAATATGATCTGGAAAAGCAAACATCAGTCTTCATGTCCTCAAAAGAGTAGCGGTGAAAGGCGGGGGATGGGAGTAGCGCCTTTTCGCTCGCCCAACTACCTCCAATCTCGTCTAGATTATGCTATGCACTCACCACCAGAGACGGCACCGTGTGTCTTGCCGAAAGCGTGTCCACCGGCGATCAGAGCGACAGTCTCCTCATCGTTCATTCCCATGCGATCGAAGGCGACGTGGATGTCCTTAGCCGAAGCGGCGGGGTCGGAGCTGCCGTCGGGGCCCTCGGGATTGACGTAGATGAGACCCATGTGGGTGGCAGCCAGGGGCTTCTCAAGCTTGTCGGCGCGCTCGTTGATATCGGTGCTACCATTGTAGCGCACATCATTGCCCTTGGGGACGAAGGTAGTCTCTCCGCCCCAGTAGATGGATTCGTCCGATTGCCAAGTGTCAGGGCGGCCGGCGGCGAAGCCAAGAGGCGTGAAGCCCATAGACTCGAGGGCAACGTTGCCCGTCAGGAGCATCAGGTCCGCCCACGAGATCTTGTTGCCATACTTCTGCTTGATAGGCCCTGCAGAACAAACGTGGATCAGCACATGTCTTTCTCTCGCACAAGAGTCCACACCATTCTCGACGGTCGCCTTGCAGCCACCCGCGGAGCGGATGCGGCAAGTGAACCGATGATGCAGTCGACATGGGGGCCTTGGGGGTCTTGGAGGGGTAGCTTACACAGCAGGCGGCGGGCCTTGTCGAGGTTCTGGTTGTCAGGCCAGCTGTTGAGCGGAGCGAACCGTTGTTGGCCCTGCAAGTGGCCAATATTAGTAAACGCCAACCCTTAAAGAATCAAAGTGAGGCAAAGAGGTGATAAGCTGCAAACACGCAGGGTCCATATTTCGATGGCGGTGCGTGTGGAGAAAGGAGATGCTCTAGTTTCTCCTGGCTCTCTCGCGGGATAGGCCAAAATCCTCCGGCTAGCCAATTGATCTTCGCAGGCGAAATAAATAGGACCGCGCAGAGGCCCATTGTACCGACTTGCAGCGAAGGACAACGCTGCATGTTGCACTAAACCAAGGAAAAAGCACTTGGAGCGACCGGGAGGGATGGGAGGCCATAGAGAAGAGGCTGGAATCAAGGCCAAGAAAAGAGGGAAAGACAGAAGAGGAAGCTCAATAATAAAAATAAAACGGCTCACCATTCCACCGCCACCTCGGCCGTCGATGGCGCGATAAGTGCCGGCGCTATGCCAGGCCATGCGGATGAAGAGACCTCCGTAGTGGCCAAAGTCGGCGGGCCACCACTCCTGGGACTCGGTCATCAGAGCGTGCAAGTCCTTCTTGAGAGCATCGTCTATCTCGTGTTAGTAGCTGCCGCTTTTGGATCGCGGTCCAACGCTGTTCAAGACTCACAGTCCAGAGACTTGAAAGCCTCGGTGTAATCAAAGTCGTTTCCGTACGGGTTGGTCGACGGCTGAAACTGGCGGAGAACATCGAGTCTAAGCTGGCAAGGCCACCAGTCGTGGCTGCGAGTGCCGCCGCCGGCCTGGTTGCTGATTGTGGAACATCGACCAAAGCCCACGGCGGTGTCTCTTTTAGGGAGCTCGCTGTTAACGGAGCCATCTCGTTTCGCAAAAGGGCAACCCTGAGCCGAGACGGCAGGCAGAAGAGCAGACGCTGCCAGAAGACAGCTCGACAGTTTGGCGTGCATGATTGGCGATCCAGAGGAGGAGGACTTCAAAAGAATGAAGTGACAGTGCAACCGGGGAGACTCAAGAGGCGAGGATGAGTTGTTCCTGGAGAGTGCAAAACGAAACTTCGAAGATGGGACGAACCCAGGGACATATGTATGGAACCTGCTGCGAGCTCGACTCACAAACGAACAGCACTCACCAACTCACGTGGATATATTCTGCTTCCATGAACCCACGATTGGTAACAAAATTGCACAAATACCAAGGCTGCAATGCCCATCCTGGCACGTATGCAGTGCCGTATACTACGCACAAGCCCCCCCCCCCCCCCCCCCCGCCGAGTTCCAAAAATGACGCTGATGGAGGCGTTGGTAATAAGCTTCCTACAACGGCAGTGACTTCGGTATTGCGCCAACCCAGCCCACACGCAAGGTTTGAGATCCAGAATAAGCGCTTAAGACCAAATCTCCTTTGATTAGGATGGGCGTAAACAGACGGAGATGGGCCCGTTGACAAGACCCGCTTTTCACACTTTTGGGGGGCATTTGTCCCTAAGCGATGTCCATCTCAGTGAAACCTACGACAAGCTAATTGGGCCAGAACACCAGGATGGGCTGGGATCAGCCGGGAAGATGAGCCCAGACATGGTCCCCAATAGGCTTAAGCTAAGGAATCCGGGGACCTGAGTAACAATTGGCACCTTGCAGGACAATAGCAGTTGTAAGTACCCATGCGGGCCGGAGCCAAGCGACTGGAAGAGTAAGGTAGTAGCAGTCGTACGGTGATTAACGCACTACCCCTGCGACCAATTGTGCAATGTCAGTTTCCAAGCTGTGGGAGCCACTTCGAATCTAATAGACTTCGCCGCGACCACCCGAAGAGCAACAAGTCGGATCATGCCACCGCAGCTCACCCCGCGCTGCGGACTGCAAATGGAGCAACCCGCGCGCCACGGGGGGATTAATGCTCCGTCAGCTACCACCGTGGCAGCTGAGTACCCTGCTAGACACCGCCAGAGGCAGTCTAGGCCGGCAAGCCATAACCGCTTGTCACTGCCAGGCTAGAGTGGCACAGGGTAATTTTACCCGGTGCGACTCGTCAACACATGGGACGAAGGAAGCTTTTCATCAATCGTGCATTGACTCAGCCCTATTCTCTCTCTGCGGGATGAAAACATGGTGTTGGGGCGGCGTGGGAGGAAAGGATCTGGCCCCTCCCGGTGACCTCCTGGGCGGGCTTCAATGGCTTTGACTGGCACACCATCCGCATGGTAAAGACTTACACACACACACACACACACACACACACACACACACTGACACACGTATGCACCTCCCACACACAAGCAGACGGGCAGGCGGGCAACCCAGATTAGCATGCATACTGCAGGCGAACTACCATCAAATTTCAACGGTCGGGCCAGCCACCAACACCACCACCACCACCACCACCATCCGTAATAGGAAGCTGAGAGCTAAGAGCTGTCGGCCGAAAATCCTGCAACCCCGGCTGTGTCCGGAGGAATCTGTCCCTGGGCATAGCCACATTGGTCATTCTGCCAAGTATCTTGGCGGGGTGGCACTTTTTCACGTGCAGTGATCCCCCTGACAGAGAAACTTTGGAAGGACGCGACCTATCTTGCAAGGAAGAACATGCAAAGGGGAGCTGATGCTGGGAGTGGCTGAGATAGATCACATTCGACGCCAACGATGCCAGCACCTCTTCATTCATGCCCGCCAACTGAGTCTCGGCCGATAATCCACTTGCCGGCGAGGCATGCATTGACCAATTCACCGCGGGCGCCAATTTCGAGTAGTCTTTGGTACGCGGAAACGTTGCCCTATTTTGTCCGACGCAAGTCCGCACGACGGCGCGCGGCCCCCGTGGGATGCAGCAACGGTTTGGCCGCTGCACGCAAGAGGGATACAGGTCGGCGATTGAAAATAACTTAAAGTTTGTGTTATCATATCCGTGGCATAGTAGGCAATTATAGGCTCTGAGAGATTTAAATTGGAGTCAGTTCATACCCCTCACAAATCACATGACGAACCTTTCCATACACGAATCTTGCCGCCTAGCTTGCCCTTTCTCCCACTATTTGCGATTGCGATTGGGTGGTAGGTCCGTAAAGTAAACCTAACTAAGTGACAACCTTAGATAGCAAGAATGCTTACAACCCATGACGATTCTGATTGCAAAACGGGGACTTTGGCTGGACTTGCCTTGTGTTTTGGCAGCCCTCATACTTCTAGGTTCTACTGAGTTTCCTATCGCGTTATCGAGGACGGGCGATGTTTCCTATTGAGAGGCATACAGGAAATACATGTGATCAATCACTTTCGTTTTCGTTATAACCGTCCATGCAGTCACATGCGGAGTCAAAGGAAAAGGTTGTTGGTCTTTTAGGTGTACGAACTCGACAGACTCGGACCTGTTGCCCGATGATATGTTCTGTTGGGCAAGATAGTTCTGCCTCAATCCTGAAGGTTGCCCTGATACGTCGCAGAAGCAGCTTTACGATTACTCTATATCAAAGATGTCTCGAATCACAGTGTTCACACAGTATGAGACGGGATACCCAAGGCCTTCCTTGGACTTGTGGTTTTCTACCAGTCTCATTTGGAATCATTGATATCGAAATTGGGGACATGCAGCTTTTCGCTGTCGCTTTCTTGTTCGTCTCCGCCACGTCAGTGCGTAGCGGAATGCCTCAATTTACCTACGCAGTTGTGTCGTTTGACCGTTCTGCGACAGCAGGTCAAGAACTAACTGCCCTTGTTTCATCCATAATACATGCAAAATGTGCTGCCTCCTGTCGGTCAGCTGTATTCCCATTGGCCATCATCTCGCCAGCGTTGAATAAACCGTCAGCTGCCACCAGCAATATGACAAAGCCTCAAAGACCGACCAAGAAACATAGGACCCCCTCGTGGCTCTCCTTGCCGCCAGTCGCCTAAGCCTTGGGACGTCCAGAGGCCAGAAACAAAAGTTCAGCTACTTCAAAATACTGCTCTTGCCTGACGTTTCGTGCTACTGTCAGTGTTGATCCTCCAGTCTTTACGCCACGCCGCGTGGACTAGTCACCTGGGTTGTGCATGCCAAGCTTAAGGTCAGCTCCATCACATTGCATAAGCGTGTGTGCTATTTTCAGCCGCCTATCGAAGAGGTCCAGTATGTCAACTAGCTTCTGCCCTTGTCCGGATAACCTACCACAATGGCTCGAGACAACAAGTGGTACCACATTTTTACTCCTCGCCCAGCGGAATTGTCACGGCAAAGTCATCCCTGTTTCCATCAAGAATGCGAGTTTTACGGCTGCATAATGCTCATCGGTCGAGAACCTGCTGATGCGCGCATGCTCGAGGCGCAGTGAAGGCCGCCAGCTTCGGAAGGATTGCTGACTCCCAGAAGAATCCTAGTCAGCTCACGGTAAACCAGCCAAGCGTGCAAAGTAGGCTAACAAAACTGTGATACAGCGGTGAGCGTAGCTTGATGGACCCGAAGGAATCGGTGAGCCTGCAGGCAGGTGTGAGACATTCCATCATGTCCGATGGGCCCGAAGACCGGCACATGATCACCAGCTGTCCCGACCCCACGGGGCCGACTTTGGCATAGCCCCTGACTGTCCGTCAGGGGGCCCCACTCGGCCCGGCGCGCTTGGCAAACCCGAAACTACGAGCCACTCGTCAAACCTTATTACCCTGGGAAACGGAATATACGGGTAATAGATTCCGTATCAGGGTGGGAGGGAACGGCACCGACTGGCACAGTGCAAATAGGGTTTTCTCCCACCAACAAACACATCATTTTTACGTTAACGTACATGCATAGTGAGCGGATCAACATAGTGAGCGGATCACTTTCCTTTTCTTTCTTACCTTTCCTCCTTACAACAACTTTCCTCTATGCACAACTATGGAATCCTCCTCAAATAAAAGCCACATTATTCTTGCACTTAAAGCTATCCAAAAAGACCTAAAACTATCTATATAAAAAGCAGCCTTTATCTATAAGATCCTATTCTTAACCCTTAACTATTAACGCATTAGATAACTACTATAACAAGAAACGTAATTAAAATCAATAAAGATAACTAAGCTAAAAGAAATAGTGATTCTTGAATAAGTTATTAACCTAATTAATTAAGGATTTCTATTATGACTTAATGATATACGAGATATAGCTGATTACCTCCTTGATGAACGTGATATAACGCGTGTTAGACCCTAATAGGTAGAGAACTTTATATAACGTTAACTATAACTAAAGACGCGTTTTTAATATAAAATTAATTATTAGAGAGTATTAGCTAAGGATCCTGTAATTATATAAGCTTAGTTTACTTTTATATAAAATATAATTATAGAATATAGAATTTATAATAATAATATTTATAATTTTAATAAAATAGGCTTTTTAATAAAAATATTATTATATATAAAAGTTATTATAACCTCTAATTACTATAAAAGGCCTTATATAAAGTAGCCTAGTAATTATAAATAGGTTTTTATTATTTAAGGCATATATATAAATAGCTAAGTACTACTTTTATATATTATTATTAAAAGCAAATATTACTTTTTTTTATAGTATATTAATAGCTAATTTTTACTTTAATAGTATATTTACTTTAATAAAAATAAATAAACTATAAATAAGATTAGTTTAGATTAGCTATAATATTTTAAAAAGTATATAAAGTCTTATATAAAAAGTATTAAGTAACTCTTAATCTTTAATAGCTATAATAGCTATAAGTCTATTAAGTTTAATAATTACTATAAAAAACATAATATTATTATTTTTTATATACTTCTTTATTTATTAAGTAAGAATAACAGGGGGTTATTCATAAATAGTCACAAGGAAAAGTAGAGAAGAATAAGATAGACAGAAAAGGTATATATATATATTAACCGTTAAGGTATCGTTATACTTTTTTGTTATTATTCAAAACTGTCTAAGTAGAAGGAATATCTCTTAGTTATATAGAAAGTCCCTTAGATACGTATAGTATCTAAGCGTATATCTAAGCGTATATCTAAGCGCTGAGAGGTACTTATAGTTTCTTGTATATGTATATATATGCCCGTATATGCCCGTAGATAAGCATAAGCGCCGGCATATGTAATGCTTAGAAGTATATGCGTTTACATGCAGTAGACTGCATTAGTTTGCAGTAGTTTGCATTAGTATAGTTATATATAGTAATATATACTTTTATAGGTTATTTTTCAAGAAGAATCTAGAAAAAATAACTATATATTTATAGGACTTTTAGTTATAGAGTTATAAAGAGATTTATATATAAGAATTATAAGAATTTTACTTCTTAATTCTTAGTTATTATATAAGCTTTAGCCTCTTAATATTAACTACTTTAGTCTACTAAAGGCGTTATATAATAAAGAAATTAAAAAAATAATATAAATATAGATTATATATATTACTAAGAATAACTTTTTTTTTATTTTTAAAGTAACTTTTTTTACTTTAATAAGTAAAAAAAACATATAAGTTAGCTTTAAATAAGCTAGTTTTATCTCTTTTAACCTAAAAGTAGTTATTTCTTGCCTAGATTTTAAGCTAAAGACATTAACACTATTTAACTTATGCCTAAGTAGCTAAGGCTCTTAGGACCTAAAGACATTAATTATAGCATATAATACTATATAAAGCTTTATATTACTTAAAAAAAGAATTACTAGTTATTAATATAGCTTATTAACTTATTTATATAAAATAGTTAACTTATAAACTAAAAGTATTAGTAAGTTAATATATAAACTAGCTTTTATTAAAGCTAAATACTATAGGCTTTATATAATAAATAAGATACTAAGTAAACGTTAAAGGGCTAAAAAAACCTAACTATGTCTTAGAGGGTCTCTTAATACAGCTAAAGTAGAGGTAATATAGGTAAAAAAGGGTATTATTAATGCTAAAGGCGAAAATATGCGTTAAGAGGGAGCTTATATAGAGGGGAGTGAATTGTATAGTTAGTAATATAGTAATTGCGGAAAAACTAGATATAACATATAAACATGTCAGGTAGTTTAGGAGACCTCTGAAAAAGAGGATAATAAGTAGTTTCAATTGATTTTGTATAATGCTACTGAATTAACTTATAATAATAGTAGGAAGGTAGAGAAAGGTGATCTGCTCACTATGTTGATCCGCTCACTATGCATGTACGTTATGCCCTAAATCGGTACCGTCTTTTTGTTCCTAATATCTTGGATGGGCCCGAAAAAGCCCCTTGGGCAATGCCTAGCAGCACTGTTTCCATGTTCAGTGAATTCTTATAGAAACTTTCCTTGTTTCGTCCGAATTATAGATCGGTCCAATCATTGCGAAACACGGAATAGACACGGGATGACTCGGGCAGCCTTGGCTCAACCTCAGGGGTCGCAGAAGATTACAGATTCTCAGATTAATATGGATTTCTATTCCGAAAGTGCATTAATCTTTGCCAAGCGACTGCAACGCAGGTTAAATTGGCCGTCGTAGCGTTACTATGACTGTGTTAAAGGTTATTGTAATGGCTGTCAGTTTCTGGCTGAATATATGCAGCCACTACGGTTTGTGACTGACAAATCTGTATCAACTTAACTACACTTATAATCGCAAGCCTCGTTCCAGACCATTGATTAATTTTCTTGCAATGCGCCCGGGCTGTCCCGTTCGACCTCTTTCCGACGCCCTCCTCGAAGCTGCATCGCTCTGTCCACCAGTCGAGCCACGTTTCTGCCCTAGCGCCCTCCTCCGTCCGGAGTAATCCGACACTGACATCGATGACATCCGGCCGCCAAATGTCATGCCAGAAAACTGTCGCGCCACACTTTCCGCAGAAGTTGCGCAGCACACCCGGCGACGACTCGTAGGTCTGAAGGATACCGGCAGGTAATTTTGAGAAGTCGAGTGAGAGGACGGCGGGCTGTCCATTGGGACCAGGTACGTGGAAGAAGATGTTTTTGCGGGGAATGAATGCCCAAACCTGGATTTCGAATCCCGAGGCGAGTCGGCAAGAGCGGCACGCACACGTTCCAGCGAGATATTTCGTGCCGTCTGCTCGGATCCACCATTTTCGCTTGTCCGGGTTCTTCATAAAACTTTCGGAGTGCTTGCAGGCGGCGTACTGCAAGTCAGGAAAGCCGGAGTGTGGAAGATAGCTTCGCTCGTTGGGGCGAGTGATATGGAAGCTCACAGTGCCGCAAGCACAGGATGCCGGCAGCGTGTTTGTCGGGACGAGTGCCGACAATCGAGGCAACGCTGGGTTAGCTTTTCAGTCCACTGACGAGTTAAGAAGCTCAGTCGCGTCCAGCATGCGCCCATCAACTTGAGGTAGCCATATGGAGATACCGCCGTCCTTTGTGTCTGAGACTGATGTGTGTCTCGTGTACTGCGCATCGCTATCAGTGTTGTCGCCGGTGCTGTCGATCAAGACCCCAGTCGCTGCATCCCACTCTGTCCGGCATCCTGCTACCTTTCGTCGAAAGACATGACATCCACAGTTGCAACAGAAGTATCTCGTGGACCCATCGGGGCCAACATATTCCGCAGTGCACCCGGAGAAGTGAGGTTCCTCAATGGGATAGTACGAGGCGCACAGAATGCCCGTAGCGTGCCTGTCAGTGTCACTGTGGCTCAAGGATAACTCAGTGATCCCGGAATCGGAGCCGCGAGATTTGACTTGCTGGGCGACAGCGCCACAAAGCCAAGAAATGGCCATTAATATCGGCATTGCGATGTGAATCCGGCGGGTTTATAGATGGCGGGCTGGAGTTGACAGAATCCTGTATTTAAACTTCATCATCCACGATTACCATTTGAGATGCGAGTTGCACCTCAACAGACTAATAGTACTGACATTCCCCCGCACCGGCTCAGGCTCCAAGTGAGCAGTCCGGCTAATCGGATGCCGAATCATAGCCCCAAAGGTGGAGAATCTCCCGAAGTTTCGGCGAGCACTCACTTCGTACTGGCCGGCCGGAACTCGCTCCGCATTCCCGTTCAGTGAGACCAATGTCTGGAGGATCGGGCAGAACATCCAATGGAGGTCGTACTGAGAGTGGCAAGAATCTGCATATGAAGCCGTTTGTGGACGCTGTATCATACACATCGCGAAATGCCGTTTCAACTTATTTCGCGGGGCTTATCGTGGTGTGACAGGAAATTTTCGTTTAAGGTTAAACAGACGTCCATGTGCGTGTATTTGTGTGTCCTGGTCCCATCCCATCCATGCATGGGCAAAGTTGGAGGGAGACTTTGATCCCGTTTCAGTTGCTGGTCAATGTAAAATGAACCTAATGTGATGATGATTATTGCTCGGCCCAGAAACAATGCTGGCACTGTACTTGTGCGGACGGAGAGCAATCGAGGGCAATTACTGGTAGACAGCCAATCGTCTGTGTGTTCCCATCCCAGCCCAAATCAGTTGTGTTTCTATTTAGGTCGACTAGTGTCTGGAACCTTTTGAGCTTTCAAGCCCCACTTCGTTTGCTTGGTCGACATACGAACCAAAATGGGAACACCTACTTGAAGATCTCTAAGCCCAGCAACGTTGCTCATGGTTCTAACATAGCACCAAAATTCAGTTGAGTTTATGCAAGTGTACTCAGGTAATCGATCTGGAGAAAAAATTTCGTATTGATGATAATCTTGAGACCAATGTGTTCACCTCGCAGCACGAAGAACGCTGATGTTTGTTGTTTAGGGTTTTACGTTTCAATAACCTCTGACGAAGTTTTTGAAATCCAAGACATGTGTCGAGGCACCCTTACACAGAGCAAAACCTAGCGTCTGATAGTGGGCCAGCCGCATAACACGTCAAAAAGTCATGTGGACGGAGAGCTGTCTTGTTGTTTTGACTCACTGCCTTACTTCTGTGTATCTTTCTTCAACAAGGAAACCTATCGTTCTACCTAAACCAATTCTACGGTAATTGATATGTAATAAGCAATGGCTATTGATGATCAAAGTTTCCAAAAGATTTCAATTATCCGTTGGTCTCTGCCCCTTGACTGCTCATCCCAAAGTAATATTTTTTCATGAATTGATTTGCTTTTTGTTCTCCTCAGCACCAGTCCATCGTTTTGCCTGTCAAACAATTCCGGCTGCAGTCATGATCGAGACGAAACCAAAGATTGTCTTGGGTGTTATTACACTCTTTCGTTTTGGAATCCGACAGGCCAAACCCACACTGTTCCTGACCTTACAACCTCGAACGGCTGATTCACATGGATAGGACAATCAATGGTAACATACCAGTACTAATTCCAGGTCTGTACGTGCTTGATCAGCTTTCTTGCAGCATAATTCGGAGCACAGTTGCAGAGTAACATACTTGCGGGCCGAAGACGCATACGAAGCACGCCAGGACGACTCATAGAAATTTCAAACCCTTTTTTTCTACTGGCTACAATGAATGAACATTCGATTCGTCAATATTGAATCACAACCAGTAAAGCTCTTCTAATTTCAATAAACGGGACCAAATCTATTGCCCAGACTCAGTTGGAAATACGCTATGACAGCTTGTAGCGCTCTAAACTACCTCTGTGTTTGGTCAAGGATGTGACTGCTGAGGCAACCCACATTCTGACTAATTGCACTAGTGCTGGCCCGCATTACCTGTCTCAAGGGTATCAAACAGCCTACCTGGCTCACTTCTATGGCCAACTTGCGCCTCATACGTGGTATGTAAACCTGAAGAAGTGTCGATCAGATTCTCCTCCTCATGCGGAGAGGGAAACATGCCCCATGGGATGGCCCGATAATACCCGCTCGAGCTAGAAGGGTGTTCATGCAAGCTTATCGCGACTTCGTTGTCTACGATAATTAGGCGCATGCTCCATTCCTCACCTCGAGCTGATGGCGACTAGTTGGAACCAGGTCTTGTCAAAGCATTAGCTGACCTGCCAAGAATTGTTGTTTTATTTCAATTCCTTTTCCCGACTGCTTCATCGGCTTCTGTCTGTCAACGAATCCCTCTTCCACTTTATAATCCGGTTCACTGATCGGCGATGGCTAGGGACTTTTGACGAACCATCACAACAATAAGCCGGGTTTGTGGGGCCAGTTACCTGAAAAGGGCAACTTTGGAGGAGTTGCACCATCGGCGAGACGATGACGTGCTTGGCCGAATAATAAAAATTCTCGAATCTATCCTTGATACGTCGGCTCAGAGTGGAGGCGATGGTCCCTTATCGGATATGCGTGGATTCCGTCAATGAAAAGTTTTAGGATTTACACCTCGCGTATGGATTTGCCCAGCCATGAGTGTTTGAACATCGTTGATGGTGTGCTCGAACGATGGGGCCCATGATGCTATTTTTGCGATTGATAAGAATGTAGCCTTTGCCCTGCACATATCTGGACTGCATCTACATCTGCATTTGCGTCTGCAACCGACGGAAACTTCTTGATACTGCATAGTGTTAGTTCTAATAAGTCGATCTGAGGAGTCCGCGTTTCGATGAATATCATGGCTGATATCGACAAAAAAGGCCCGACGGGGTTACATCCGACTGAGGATACCCTTGGCTCAGACAAGAAACCAACATCAGTCACGTCGGCTACAGCTCCGACGGATGTAAAGTCACCAGACCATGCCACAAGAAATCAGCCAAAGACCGGCGCCGACGCTGCCCTCGAACTGCTCAATGAGACCGGATGTCTGGACCGAACGATCGATCCGGAGCTCAAACAAAGACTCAAGCGCCGTATCGACACCCATATCATGCCTCTGATCTGCATCGTCTACTTCTTGCAGTACATCGATAAGACGGCTATTTCCTACGCCAGTGTGACCGGCATCCAAAAATCCACCGGCCTTCACGGCAACCAGTTCAACTGGGTTGCGTCTATCTTCTTCTTTGGCCAGCTCGCATTCGAGTTTCCCACCATCCGCCTCATCCAGATGTTCCCTCTGGCTAAGTATACCTCAGTTAACGTCACCCTGTGGGGCATTGTCTTGGCTTGTCTTGCGGCATGCAAGAATTATTCTAGTCTTCTCGTCTGCCGGTTTCTTCTCGGCGTCTTCGAGGCTGCGGTTGTCCCAGCCTGGGTTCTCTTTACCTCGCAGTGGTACACCAAGCAAGAGCAGGCCTTCCGTGTCGGCATCTGGTTTTCGGTATGCGGCGCAGCTCAGATGTTTGGCGGTTTCTTCGCATACGGCGTTGCAGTCCACGTTGGAAAAGACCCCAATGCCGCTCTCCGCGGGTGGCAGGTCATCTTCCTGTTTCTCGGCCTCCTAACAGCTGTCGTCGGAATCGCCTTTTGGTTCATCATGCCAGACTCGCCCGCTTCCGCCAAGTTTCTATCACAGGAAGAAAAGGCAACCCATCTGGAGCGCATCCGCGACAACGAGCAAGGTATTGGCTCGCAGCAGTTCAAGTGGTATCACGTCAAGGAGGCTCTGCTAGACACGATGACCTGGCTGTACGCCTTCTGGATTTTCGCGGCGAATATCCCCAACTCCACGGCGACTAGTTTCGGCAACATTCTCGTCAAGGGCATGGGCTACACGAGTGAAGAGTCGTTACTACTTGTGACCCCACTCGGCGCATATGAGATTGTCGCATTGGTCAGTCTGACGTGGTTGGCGATGAAGACAAGACAGCGGCTTTACTGGTGCATCGCCGGGCACATCCCTGCCATCATCGGAGCAATCCTGATGGCGACGACATCAAAGGTACCCGCCTTGATCGGATACTACACTTCAGGCGGTATCCCGATCGGATGGACGACAATTCTGGGTCTCCAGAGTTCCAACGTTGCCGGTTCCACCAAAAAGATCACCGTTGCATGCATTGGCACCATCGCATATACCGTTGGTAATATCATCTCGCCCCAGACTTTTCAAGCCCGAGATGCGCCGAGATATCTGCCTGCCAAGATCTCGATTTGCATCATCTATTTCTTGGTTACAGTGGATCTTTTTGTGATGCGTTGGGTGCTGGATAGAAGGAATAAGAAGCGTGATGCTGAGAAGGCTGCGCTTGGGGACACCTACAAGGTGGAAGAGAATCACGAGTTCTGGGATCTTACGGATCTTGAAAATAAGGAGTTTCGGTATGAGCTCTGATAAAAGGAGGTCAGAGATTCATTCTTACGCAATTGACTCCTAAACCATGTTGTTGGACAACGTCAAAGTAATTACCTTTCCACCACTCGTGTTTCAAATATAGGTCATTGTCGGAATAGCTCGCGCGCTGCTGGAGGCACACGATAATAGGGGTTGACCGTCACTGTATTTGTTGCCGATGATGTTCTAAGTCCTAGATATCTGGCAGATCTGGCCCTTATATAGGCTGGATTCTGCTGACTAATGTACAGGTGGCATTACCGCTTGGATGCGTACGAATGCGTGCGAATCTCTATTCCAACAGTCATCTTTTTTTCTGACCTTGTTAATCGTCTGCATCTTGGTGCCCAGCTGTTTCCCACCTGCTGGCTCTACTCTTCACGTGATCGAGAGCTGGTCTTTGGATGGATGTCCATATGGTTCCCATCGCTCTCTTCTGCTATCTGCTTCTGCAAGCCTCAAGAACATTTCAGTGGATGTGTGCTATACTACTTCCCAGCTTTCGTGGCCATAAATCTGTCTGTCCACATATTGAACCTTCCAGTTTAAGCCAAAGTCGATATTCTGGATGTTGAGGCAGTCCAATCTTTTGGTTGTTGAAATGACACCTCAGGGTCATTGTCAGCCGTTTGGGATCTCTCATGGTGGACCCAGATGTTACTGCGTCACACCATGAATGCATACCGCACAGATAGCATCTCGGGTCGTAAGCACTTGAGCATACAACCCTATCGTAACTGCGTCACACATGTTGGCCACAAGGCAGGACTGTTCCGTCCTGTGCAAGATTTATCAAAGGCTTATTAGTAGACGCGCTGCTTCGCGCCCTTTTTCTTGTATTCAGGGTGTCATAGTTGCGAACGTGGTGTTATCCGTGATCGTTTTCGTTTTGGCCTGTGGGATATCGTCCAAGAGACTGCAATCGCAGTACTTCATTTTCGTAAAAGCGAGAAGCTTTTGTAGAACCGCAAATTCCACTTTCAACTTGATGCTGTATACTATGGCTTTGCTCGTCGTCTGGAAAACGAAAAGTCCCATGTACTCGAGGATGACGAGGCCGGTGTCGAGGAGGAAGACGAGCATGAACATGCTAACGAGGTAGCTCAACAGACTTCGTGCTTCCCTAGCTTTGAACTCGAAAAGACTCTTGAAGTTTCGAAATCCTGCCCTGACGAAAATACCGGTTATGATGGTCTCCTGTACGGTGAATACCATCAAGGAGACTTTTTCGAATATCCTGAAGCGCTCAGTCCATACTGGGTCGTCGCTAGTCCATAACCCAGCGAAGAGGACTGTTTGTGGGATATGGACGAAGATGAAGGACGCACAGATCATTGCCAGAACGAGTCGAATTGTGATGCGATTGTAGACTACGAGGTGTAGCCGCGACCACAAGACAACAGACTGGCCGGTCACCATGCAGTACCAGCCTATGTGGGCAAAGGCTCCAGGTATTGGTGTTCGCGTCGGTTGCAAGAATCGACCTAAACTGCCGCAAGCGTGAAGCAGGATACCAGTGTTTGCTACCAGCATACTCCAGAAATACCGCCCCCACCGTCGTTGGAACGTCGTGAAAATGAGGACGTAAATCTCGAGGACATTGTACATGCCGGCCGTTGCTAAGCATGTGATCGCGATTGCTTCAGCATCCGACAAGTCTTGACCTATTGCCCCCTGGACCTGCGCCATTGCTCAAGGCGAGGTGGCCAGCGTGACCGGCTGCTTCGTATGAAGTCGTAACTCGATGTGGTGTTGTTTGCTCTGCTCCCCCAACTGCGATCTTGAGCAACGTTTGTGCTCTTCATTCGATCCCAATTGAATGGTAGATTTATTGAGCGGGGCCGCAAAGTGGATGGCAGGATCACGGTGGTTTTCATAGGTTTCAAAGGACGCCATCATTACCTAGCTCCGCCAGGCCTAAGACTTGGGACTACAACAAGGTTCGTCCAATCGAGTCCTTGAAACGTTCTCCTGTTTAGTCACCAGCAGCACAAGGCAAGTTTAGGAGCGTACTCTCGGACTTTGGGTGCTCTCAGCTCACCCAGCTGTCTGTGCTAAGCGCCACTTATACCAGGCGGGGACCAAGCGGAAGGGATTACCCTAACGCACAGTCTCTTGCTGCTGCGATGATGCTTCAGTTTTGCCGGTTTGGTCACAGAGTTTGACGGTCTGACTTCTACGCTAACAGATATTTCTGCTTGATGTATCGGATAGGTCTGTCAAACCTCGGTTGGTAACAAAGGCGCCATACATCGGTTTCTATGTTGAACACGCCGCAAAGTAGGTAACACTCGTAGTGAGGTCGGAAGATGTGGACATAATGCACGGAATTTCAGTACGGTGGTTCTGGGCATCATTGAGCCGGCCTGGTGATTTTCATGCGAACAAAAGCCTTTCGATGGGATGACCCAAAGTAATCTGGCCACATCGACAGGCACGTGGCATTGATGATCTCTTCTAGACTTCTTCGTTTTGCGCCTTTTCGTCCTCTTTTGAGGCAATGATGACCACAACATAGACCGCAGCGGCAGAGAAGAAGACAAATAATGCAGTGATTGTACTGAACCAACCCACTCCAATGCTCTCTATGGCCGGTAAACACACGGCAGTACCTACAGCTGCGATGGCATACCGAAAGAAGTAGTTTCCGGCTATGTAGAGATTGTGTCAGTCACTGCAACGGTAAACTTTGCGGAGATCCGAACACCTACATATTACTTCTGCGCTGCGTCCTTTGAGTACATCCAGGCAGTACGTGTTTATGCTAGGAAAAGCGATAACTTGGGCGAATCCCTGAACAAACATGCAGATTATGGGAAGCGGAATACCTCCTTTTTTCTTTTCGATGGCCCAGCCGTAAATAATGATGCAGACTGGAATCACGGCTCCCATAGCCACAAAAGAGCTGCGAAGACGGTCTTCAGGTATGCGCTTGCCCCTCCGCTTGATCCAAAGTTTGACAGTACGATCCGCCCACCGGCCCCCAGCATATGTACCGAAGAAGAAGCCACATCCCGGGGCGAGGAAGAATAGGCCCGATTGGAGCGGTGACGTGAGGTTAAACCTGGGGTTGATAACATATCGGATAGGGGTCAACAGGGCCTGCATGTTCCACACCAAAGCCGCAGCTGCAATTCCCTGTATTCGCACGGTTAGCCTCCAAGCAGAACTAATGATAATGATATAGTGGTAGGCTCACCGCCACAAGTAGCTTCGGAATCAGCAACAGGGCAAGTACGCGGAAAGGATTCGCCCATTGCCACACCTGCGCAACTTTGGCTCTGAAATTTAGACCTTTCAATTCGTCTGCTCGTCTTCGATGGCTTGTTTCTGGCAGAAATGATACTGCAAGAATTGCAGTGAGTCCACCGAGGGCCGACTGAAACCAGAACAGTGTCCGCCAATTGTGGAAGGTGACGATGACGCCGCCTATAAAGGGTCCGAAAGATTGCCCTATTAAAGTGCCATTGAGAAACCATGCCAAGGCGGTCCCTCGTTCAGTTGGTTTATAGATGTCACTGATGCAACTGGAACCAAGGACGAGATAAGCCGATCCGGTGAAGGCTGATAACAGTCGGAAGACGAAGAACGCCGCAAGGTTTGGGGATAGTGCAGTGCCCACACAAAAAGCAAGGAAGGTAGAAGCTGAAATAATACATGGCTAGCAGGGATCAGGTAAGTGAAAATTGCTAACTTAGGGTAAATGTGCTTTAACATACCCATTTGCGACCGTAAACTTGGCTTATGGGACCCCAGAAGAGAGTGCTGATACCCATGAAAAGAATGTAAACGGCATTGCTGACGTTAATAATGCTGCCCGTAGTATTCAGATCTGCTGCAATCTCAGGTATGGCGGCTAAGAGCAGCAGCGAAGATATAGTTGAGGCAACACCGCCACACGCCACAACGGCGGTAACGAGTCGTTTCCGGGATGGTTTGAACTTGCTGTAGATGGCGTCGGTGTCATGACGGCTTAGACCCGCATCATCATCGACTGCAGGCAGAATGCTAATATTCTTCTCGGCATTGGACGTCGTCAATGCCAAGTCTGGAGAACTGGGGCGGCCTCCACCGATCGGTTCGGGCTTCTCACTCTGTTCCCAGGACATAATGGATTCTTGCCTTTTTGGGACAGAAGGCTAAATAGCTCGGTTCAATCATGTGGGGAACGGGCAGTAAGAGCTGCAAGAAGAGTTGGTCAGTCTCTTCATGCTAGCGAACAAAACATTTGGGGGGGCGAGTCGAGTTTTTCACCATTTGATTGACTAGATTTTCGGCAAGAAGCCACGGTTGGCCGACGGCATTTCTTCATATCCCCCCATCAGAAACGCCCAGGATGTTCCTCTTGAGCTTACTTATCCGAAGTCGGTGACTGGCCCAAAGATCAACATCCAGAGTAGTCCACCAATCCCCACAGTCCTTGGCTCTTGATTTGCCTAACACAGAAGCTGGGATTGCCGGCTGAGTGGAATTCCCCGCAATTGTGAATTGGTCTCTGTGAAACTTACGACTGAGTTCTTGCTTCGGACATCTTCCGAGGACTCGGTATGGCCAACTGAGGGGGGATGGTGATGCAATCATACACGGCTCGGCAGGGGTTCGTAGATCGCGGCGCCCCCAGTGCTCCGAGATCGGCCGGGTCCGAAACAAGACCCGCTCGGTCTCCGACAGTCAGAAGCCGAGATCGGTAACTATGAGGGTCGCCGGCTTGGCACTTTGCCGGGCTTGGTCCCGATCGCCCGGGACATCTGACACCAATACAGATTGTTAGGCCGGTGTCTGCTGGACTTATAAGGCTATTTGGTTAACACAAATGGTTGGCGGAAAAGAACGCATCCGGCTCCTCTAAAAGGTCCAAAGAAACCCAATAAAAGAGGTAGGTACGTCCAATCGTTGAACAGGCTTAGACATGTTCAATTATATGTTAAAAAGTCTTGAACCCGGCGATATTGACATATCGAGAATCCTATGTGCATTATCACGTTTTGATTGGACTGATCTTTTTTGGCGGCTCAAACGTGGGTGTGCTGAGCACTTTTCAATATCAGTTACGTGGCCATATTCGGTACAATGATGTCCCGCCGTGGCTCACTGAGCCGGCCTGCATGGGTCCAGGTGGGGTTGTGCTTGGGGACTATTCATTGAGGGGACCAAAGATAGCAATGATTCGGGGAAACTTTCATCCTACTGTTCTAGTCTAGCACTAACAACCGTATTCTCTTCTTCGTTGGCGAGCTGCATCACCCAAGCACTTACACAACTCGCAAAACGATGGACAAGGGGACAGGTGCAGCCAATGACACGCAAGCTCCTAGCTCAGACGACCTCACCGCCGCCCTCGAGCTCGACTTTATCGCCTCCAAATTCGTTAACAACAACAATTTCGACATTACAACCTTCAATCCTCATCATGATGAGCTCAATTACGACATCCAGAATCCAGAGCCTGGAAACATCTTCCGTAACTTCGACATTGAGTCCTTCCATCAAGACGCATTCGATCTGGGTGTTGCCGGGGTTGGAAACTCGGACCAGGAGGTCAGCATGAGTTTCGGCGACAGACAGCCCATGAACGGGGGCTTCGATGAACCGGATGTTCTCATGTTCTCCGAGGTCTTGAGAGATGGCGAACCAATAAGCCACCTGATCAACCAGGGCCAGAATTTCACCACCCAGACCTCCCAGCAGACCTCCCAGCATTCTGATCCGACAACGCCAGCCAAGATCGGAACACGTTTCTCATCTAAGTCATTGCGAGTCCTAAAAACGTGGCTAGCGAATAATAATTATCACTCTTATCCGACAGCTGCAGATATGGAGATGTTACAGCGACAAACGGCTCTCAGTAGGCAACAGATAACTAATTGGCTAGCCAATACACGGAGACGAACGCGGTTCAAAGTACCGCCAAAGCGACCGCCGTCTCCAGCTATCACGTCAGCGAGGGCATCACCAATTGACATTCCCCAAGGCGCCGGTCTGCCTGAAGCCTTGCAAAATCTGAACCCTCTGGAGCGCTGGCAAGTCTCGCCTCCAGAACACGAGCCCGCGTCAGTGTCTGCGATCGCTCAAGCTGTGTCGGGGTTTTCTTCAGACGGCGACGATTTTGCCGACAGATCTTTGACCGACAGTATGCCAGCGAAATCTTTGTACGACCAATCCTCTGCGAGCAGTGCAGGCACGTCGCATTCCAGTAGAAGCTCTGCCAACTCGGCATATTCACACAACTCTCGTGCTTCGCCAAGGTTGTTTGATCCCCTGGGGAAGACTGCTGTCAAGCGAAGACGACGCAGAGCACTTGCCAAGAGGCCTGACTCAAAAGCCGCCACTACACTCTTGCAGACAGCAAATACCTACCAATGCACATTCTGTACTGAAACTTTCAAGACGAAACACAACTGGCAGCGCCACGAGAAGTCGCTGCATTTGTCTCTTGAACGGTGGGAGTGCGCGCCAAATGGACCCACGGTACCCGACGCCAGTGGACAGTTAATATGTGTCTTTTGCAGCGAATCCAACCCCGACAAACGGCACCTCGAAAAACACAACTACCAGGCGTGTAAAGACCGTCTATCAGAGGATCGTACGTTTTACCGGAAGGATCACCTTCAGCAACACTTAAAACTAGTGCACGATGCCAAATTCTTACGATGGCCTATGGGGGAATGGAAATACGAGAGCGAGGTGATACGATCTCGATGCGGTTTCTGCGGCTGGTCGATAACCACTTGGAATGACCGCATCGATCACCTGGCGGAACATTTCAAGGATGGGAAGACGATGGCTGATTGGCATGGAGACTGGGGGTTTGACAATAACGTGCTTAAGATGGTCGAGAACTCAATGGCCCCTTGTAAGTGCCTTTTCTAGTAGCCGAGGACAGGAAGCTAACAAATCTCGTCTAGACATGATTCACATGGAACGCTACTCGCCGTGGCCATTTACGACGAAGCAGGGTGTACCAGAAACGCCGCCGAACGCGTTCGAACTGATTAAGCTGGAGCTCGAACACTTCTGCGCCGAGCACCAGAACACTAAGGACCAGATGCCTACCAACGCGGAATTACTTTACGAAAGCTGCTGCGTGATCTTCGGGTGCGACTCGGTATCGTTTTCAAAGAGACCTGCAACCTCAACGCAATCCTGGTTGCGCGACTTGCTCATGTCATCCGAGTCGATCGTGCAGCAAGCACGTATCCGGCCCATGAAGGACAATTCGAAGTCCAGGTTCACGTACCTTAGCATTAACGGGAAAGCAAATATCTTTGAAGCGTGCAGCTTGGAGGAGCAGCTTCTGAGCTATGTGGATATTTCGAAGCTGATCGAGCCTCAAATCTCGGACGAGGAACTCCAAAAAGAGGCCTGCAGCATTGTGGAACGCATGGAGGCCTCTTCACCTCATCCATCCGAAATCTTTGCAAACTTCCTGATCAGTCTCATTAATGGTTCGGATCATTGGCTAGCAGCTTTTCGCCATCGCGCGAACCTTCCCTCCTCAAGCCTCTACAGTCCGCCGTATCATGAGACGCAGAGGCAAGGAGTGGCAAAATCCGACACGGCTGTCCCCAATATTAACCCTACAGGAAACTCTTTCACCGCATCGGATCCGACACAGCCGATCAGTAATCCAGATGCCACCGCCTTCGGGCCATGGTCTGGCACGAAAGACGGAAAAGCCGCGGCTCCGTCTACTTTCTTCGTTAACGAGGACAATTGTTACCGCAAACTGGTTAGGGAGTTGACCCGGTTTGTGACTATCACAACCTCACCGCGAAATCCCAACAGGCGCATTCCTACTGATGCCGAGCTCCAGCATCAGGCGCGCTGGATCTCGTTTGAAGAGTAAGTATTGAACTTCGGCGTCATGTTTGCATGTTGGCAAGTGTTCTAATGCTGATGCGCTTTGAACCCCTTAGCGACGATCCATGGAATCAAACCCCGGCCGACAATCCAGATTGGCTTCGAGACTTCAAGCGTGAAATGAGTATTCCGGACGATGCACAAAGCCAAACCAAGCGGTGATCTTTATGTCTTTCTAAGAATTTTCAAGTGTGGCTATCCAGTAGATCCGGAAGAGTCAATGAGAATTGTACAGACAAGCGGCTCTAGAGATATTTTTAGTTAGTAATCCAAGATAAAATCATGTAACACTCGTATAGCCAATCATAGACCCCGCAGTCGATGCAGCGATGTCGGTGAGGACATGTGCGCCCTTCGCTGTGGGCAAAGTTGGATTACTTGGAGGGCGTAGGGAGCATTTCACATGATTCTTAAGGGTCCTCGATATATCCTGCCTCCCCACGGCATTAGGGCATGATCAACGCAACACGCGCTGCTTTTGGTGTGTGTCCTTGTTCCAAGCATAACATGCCCGCAGCGCAAGTATGCTACAAAGAGCTTATCGTTGTGTATCCCAGCTTGCATCCATTTGCGAAACGGCCTTAAAATCAGTCTGATCAACCTCTGATGCTGCCGGAGATGTCCATAAGCTGAACTCTTAGCATATCAACCAGCCTGAAATCTGCGCCGAGTGCCCTTCGGTTGGAAGCACTATCCGGCGTGGGTCGGCCAAGCTGTCCAAAGGCTGTTTCCACCAAGAGCCATGCGGCGACGACGAAATGCCGGCGAAACGAAACCCAGCAGTAGGACTGGGCCCGGCCGCCGCCAAACAGCGCAACCATGCATTGAGGCTCCAGCTTCGACTATAATTCAAGGCCCGAAAAGCGTTCATCGTTAGCCCCAAATGTCCTGTAGCCAACTTTGCGGGTTCTTGCCGCTCGACTTCGTATTCTTTGGGTATCTAGTTTGGATAGCGACTAAATACATATGGCTGCTGGGAAATGATGGGCTTGCCGTTTGCCCGTAAGCCTGTTTTGTCCATATCTTCATACTAACGATCCATTGGCTCAGACTTGGATGCCCCGCACAAAATAATTGGTCCGTCAGACCCCCCAAATTTGGTCCTCATCCACTCGCTCAGATTGCGTCGCCAGTTCTCATCTTCAGTTCCAGCCATTATAGCGTTCACATTTGGGGTATCCGTATGCTTCCTTCCATCAAATACCGCATCAATCTCCTCCAGGGTTTTGCCCTTGACTTCAACCCAGTACCACCAGATAAAAATGAAGAACAATATGTTCCACGATCCGTTAATAATGAACAGCCAATGTCCAATGGCATCCAACGCCGCCGGGAAAACAAAGTTGCCCGCGATACCACTGGCACAAATAATGAAACTAAACATGCTCATGCCCTTAGCTCTTATGCGGAAATAAAGCATCTGTGCAGGGACAAGAAAAAGAACCGGGATCCACCCGAAAGAGAAGGAAATCGAAAATATAAATATACCAGAGACAGTAGCCCAGATACCAGGGGTGTAAGTAGTGTCTCCGTAAAATTTGGTTAGAATGCCGATCATGAACAACCCGATCGTGACTCCAGCAGTGCTAATCAGTGTGACAGATTTAGTCCCCCACCTATCCGTATAGTAACTGCCGATGATCGAGACGATTAAAGAGCTTGCATTAAGCCCCACGTTCTGCATTGTTAGCTCCAAGAAACCTTGCCTACAAGATCTATGACAATGCTTACCACAAGCAGTTGTGAACCTTCATCGCTCACTCCAGCGTTACTGAGCATTTTACCGATGTTATACATGACGAAGATGTTCCCAGTAAGCATTGAGAACAAGGCGCAGGTAGCAGTGATGATGAGCCTCTTTCTGGCGCCTCGGTTTCGGAATGCCTCCTTGCTTGACATCGGGTCCCGTTCGTACTCGATAGTTTCGCAGATTTGTCGGAATTGAAGCCGCACTATATCGTTTCTCGTATTTCCATTTGAATTGACCTGGGCTAGTACTCTCAGAGCTTCTTCTGGGCGTCCCTGATCAACCAACCAACGTGGACTTTCGGGCATCCAAGGCAGTAAGGAAATACACCATAACCCCCAAAAGCCCTGAACAAGACTTGGTAGCCGCCAGGCCCAAGTGTTATCGAATCTGAAGGATGAGTATGTTACGCCCGCAGCAGCGAGGGCGCCTACGTAGAAGAAGTCGTCGAACAAAGCCAACCCCCATGCACGCTGCTCCCATGGTAAAGTCTCGGCCAAATAGGCGGAACCGGAGATGACCGAAGCCGTCGTGCCAAAACCGATGAGGATCCGGGCAATGCAGAACATAGCGATGTGCTGTGAAGCCCCTTGTAAGATAGCGGCGAACACTGTGATCATGGCCGACCAAAACAGACCGAAACGACGGCTATACACATCTGTTATCCAACCCCAACAAAGGCACTACAGTCTCGTTAGTTACGAAAATAACCCAGTGCTGGTGGTAATTTTGTGTAGCAATTGTCGTCTGAGACGCGGAATACAAGAGATAAAGAGCAATTTGATGTGGAGGAAAGCAGTCGAGAAGACACTTACAGATAGAGCTCCTCCAACATAGTTGGTCGCGATGTTGAGAGAACGGGTAGCTGTCGATAGCTGAAAGTAGTCGGTATACTGTGGTAGAATGTTCATGCTGCCCATCATTGCCCCGTCATAACCCTGCATCTGAGAGTGGACATACAATGTAAGCTGCATTCACATGAGGGGGATCTTGAGGCCCTTACAGTTGCGGTGATCAAAGTACAGGCCAGTAGCAATGCAACATTTCCTTTTTTGGATTTCGGCTGCCATGTGGGCGCTCCGAAGGGAAGAATATTCCCTTTGAACGTAAAGTGGAGGCATGATAGCCACATGTCTCTTCCTCAAGGTAAGAGATATCTGAGCATGAAGCTATCGCCGTTGGTTCTTTGATGGTCAACAGTCCGTTAGACGCTCGTTTGCTGTGAGAAAACGCGTTCAAACTTGAGGGGTTTGAGCGGGGATGTTAGTTGTACAGCAACCGCGGATATGATTGTGCCGCACCCCCACTCTTTTGAATTCAACAAACTCCTCATCGACAAACTTAAAACTTTATCGTCAGGAGGAACAGGCGGTAAGGGAAAGAGTGGTTACGGAACGGATGATATTAAATAGATGGGTAGGATAGCTGACTAGAAGGTGTTTACAACCGCCATGGCCTAGTGACTAATGACACGGGGCGCACCATTTGAATCCAAGCTGAATATCAGAGATTACCAACGGCGTTGTTCGTACACTACCAAGCTGGTGACAAAAAAAGTGATACATAGAATCAGACTCCCCCGCCCACGGCCTTCACAACAGTACCAGCGACGTCTTCAATATTCGGAATGTGTCTGGTGGAAAAAGACATTTGTACACAATCAAACTCTATCCAAGTTTTCCCGGAATTTGGAAAGAAGAGCTCGGGTCTCCGTAGAAGTATTCCTAGGTGAAGTAGGGGACTAGTAGCAATTGGGGTGTTGTGTGTATCACTTTTTTTGTCGACCGCTTGACTACGAAGGTTTCTAAGAGACTCGCTGCTTGCCTAGCCTGTTTCATGTCCTTTCCTAGCCACAGCCCAGAGTCCATTGTCTCGGCCTGTGTTGACGTCAAGACCCTTTGTTTGCTTGGTGCCTCCACAGGTGCGACAACGATGCGCACTAACGAGGTCGGAGGTCCGCCAGCTTTTGAGACCAGCTCTCCCAGCGAATTAGAAGTGTTGACCTAACCCAAATCGCCACTGTGTGTATAGGCAATCCCATGGGACCGCCACTCCGAAAGGGCAGGGTTCGGGGAGCTTTCTGTCTGATCCCTACCTCCTATGTCGCCCACAATGCCCGCTTCACTCTGCTCGTTAGCAATCTCTGGTATTTGACTCACTGTATGGAAGAAATTCTCCACTCAACCTTTAGTGATGCAGAATGACTCTGTTCAATTGTCTGCCAATAAGTTATTCGTCACAACATTAGAGCTTGAGTTGATCCACTATATGATCGGTTGTACTACTAGAAATCAGATCTAAGAGTCATGGAAAGTCTACAAGTAGGAAAAATAACAAGATGAATGAGTAGCAGCCTGTATATTCTGACGGGTGTCAACGACAGCTGCAAGAGCCCAAGTTCACCTCACTCAAGCAGCTTCCAATCCTGAGTTATCTCAAGGGGAAAGATAGGAGCATCATGATGAATTGAAGTGAGTTCATAGCTGATTTTCGTATATGAGAGAATCCGACATACTAAACTCACAGGCTCACACTGAAGCTTTGCGCCATCTGCAACCCGGGGATTGATTACACAGTTTTGAGATGGATACCAGGATTCTATCTGACAATTATCATTTTCCGAGTAGTTCTCACCTGCTGTGTCAATCTGACTCTGGTGATGCTGGCGAGAGGCTTAGCCGCACTTCCACAATCTGCCAAAGCCACCCCATTAAGGACACACCTGCGATGTGAAAAATCATCGATATTTCGGAGCATGGATAGAAAGTCATCGTTGCGGTTTGACCTCGTAGTTTGCTGTTGAAGAATGTCGGCCTTATTCCAACTTATCTTCAATTGAAGGCTTGGTAGCTTTGACATATTTGTCACAACTAGTTTCTTGGTGTCTCTTTGAACATAGCTATGGTTTTTCTTCCGTTTCTGGAAATAGGGAAAAGATACCAAGCGCAGTCCAGATCCGGTTGATACGAGAATTAAGGTATCCCTTCTGAGTCAAGATGGTAGCTCTGTGTATTCACTTACAAGATCGTTGCGCACTAGGTTAAGAAGGAGCTAGCTTGAGTCTAGAACGCCGCTGAACGGGTGTGAAGGCGCCGAGCTGCAGTAATTTTTCATGATACGCACTGGAAGAATATGGTAAGAATATGGTAAAACTTAAGGCGAAGCAAGACAGCTTGACCAATAATGATTATCTTGGCGCCTCCAATTAAGCCAAAACGAAAGTCGCCACCCAATGTACTTGGCTAATCGGTGGAATCGGGTGGAACTGTTCGAAATGTTGGACAGGCACCTCGGGTGGCAAAAATCAGCGCCGGGATTTGTATGGTAAAGGTATAGGAAAGCGGCGCTGGTTTTTGTCATCCGAGTGACAGGCAGATAAACCGAGGAGAAACAGCTTGGGTGGCTCAGTTCAGTAGCAAAAACCTTGCATGAACCTAATTTGCCAGCACGTGCATATACCTGAAAGGCCTTCGACATGACGCCGCCCATAGATTACAGGGTACTCTTCTCTCCCAGCAAGGTCTGTTGGCGTCTGTCGGCTTAGTATCTGAGAAGACCATTTTGAGACTAATTTATCACTATGAATATATTTAAAGACCTACGAAATCGGACCAAGTGAACATGAAGATGGATTGGATTGGTACAGGAGGCGGTGTAGCGGAGGACCTGGAAGGCATCCATATACTTATGACACAATCATGAGACATCATGAGTTCTCCCAGTCAAACACAAACATCATTTCGAACCCAATGTCGCTTGGATGGAAAGATGCAGAATACAGAGCTTCGTGCAGTAATTGGGGATCCAAGACAGCGAGAGGTGTCACACTGATCACCATCAACCAGGCACACCGACGAAACACAGCTGGCAGCCCCACAGGCCACAAACTACCGAGGCCTTCTTAACCTTCGAAAACGATACCACCCACAAAGTTTGTATCTTCCATGGCGCCAAAGGAACATCCTGCGCCGGATTTGACCTTCACAAAGTCGCCAAGTATGAACCCGAGCCCAGAGACGAAAGTTACGAGTGTCACGAAGGTCTAATCATTAACACATCCCACCACGTTCAGGGCCGAAACATAAACACATCGGGCCCTCGCGCGCGCAAACCAAACGGCTCGTCATCTGTGCGATAGCCGAATACGCCATTGCTTGTGTTCTCGAACTGTCTTGTCCCGGAGACGTCCATATTGCCGAAGAGGGCGCGATATTTGGGGTCTTCCATCGACGCTTCTGTGTGTCTCTCATTGACGGCGGCACGGTCCGGCTGCAGGCTGTTGTGGGCCTCGGTAGGGCTTTGGATGTAATCCTTACCGGTCGCGGGGTAACGGCGCAAGAGGCAGTGCAAATAGGTCTTGCGAACAGGGTTGTACCCAACGAAAGAGCGTTGGAAGAGACCACCGAGATTGCAGACCAGCTGTGACTTTTCCGCAGAATTGCATGAACACGAACAGAACGATCTTTTACTACTCAACTTAGGATGCCGCTTCTTTCGGGGAAGCTTTGCCAAATGAATTCAACCAGGAATTCAGGTAATCAGCAAAGAGATCGTTAGGTGTCCTACGTTGTTCTGTGTTAGGGCAGGACGACATGGCAGCTTCGAAAAGCCACATTTCTGAATTGTCAGTTAATTCATGTGTTTGGTCTGGCAAGGACAAGGATATTACCGTGAAAACTCGGCCAACATCGGAAAACATAGACTTTGAGCTCAGGCACAAGGAACAAGTTATTCAGTCACTCTTACATTAGCACAGGGCGCGGAGTAATAACTTCAGTTGTCGGCAATTGTGTATGTTACATCGATGGCGTAATGAAGGCACCGACAGACCCGCGTGCGTGCAGCCACCCGGATCTATCTACCGAGTATTGCTCCTGCACGCAAAACCAGAACCTGGCAAAAGTCAGTCTGTGTTGAACTGGTTGCCAAGTTGCATTTATTCTATGCTCGGCGTCTTGCCAAATTTGCTGCAATCCTGCTCCCTGGTAGCTGTAGTCAGAGTTATTCCATGCAACACTTGTAGTAGGCTCTTGGGGACTGTATCGTAATAGATTACTGATGTTATGGATAGCAGAGTCTGAGCAGTGCGGCAGAAACCATTTAACATAATCCTGACTATTGTGTATGAGGATTGAACCACGATGGAACACTTCGTTCAGCTTCAAACAAGGCAACCTGCTTGAAAAGCTAGGGTCCGACGAAAAGACGTCTGTATCACTAAACCCACGATGCATCTGTTCCTTCAACTGCATGTGAGTAACTGATTCCGTAAATATGAATTCAATAATATCCAAAACCGGAGGTATTAACACCATCCCATCTGAAATGGTCGTTTCTCCTGATTTTCCCGACGACTGTCGGTCACTAAGGCGAGTCGGATACAATACGCAGCCGCCATCTTCATCAATCTTGATGGTTCAAGATAAAGATGACTTATCCCTAGATATGTTGATAGTGCGACACTATGTCGGAGATAAGCAAGGATATCAGAACTGGTGGAAAGCAACCCAGAAGAGGTTTATTAGAATGGATGCCGAGTGATAACCCCACCTTCTTACAACTTCACCCGAAGGTCCTTCGATGACTATGGGTAGTGATGAGCTCACCTTCACGCCCAAAACACTAAAACACCGCTGGTTTTATTGACCGTACTTCTGCTAAAACAGGACGACCGGAAGATGTGTATCGCAGCGTGAACGGCCATGTGGCAAACAGCTCCTCTACGCAGACCTAGTTTTCTTAATGGACCCTTTGGTCGGAAATCTTGTCTCCAAATATCACAGTTGAGTCAGTGAAGGGCCTGAAACATACGTGAGGTTTTTTGAGATCAATGGAAATCCTACCCGTCTTGAAAAGCGGTAGCATATCATTCATGCTGTCAAGGAATTTGCCTTAAATCTTTCATTGAATATACCTCGAACAGAGCGTGCCGACTTCCCCGATCAAAGATATTCCAAAACATCTGCGAAGTTGCATGTCCTAATATATATATATATATATATATGCTCTTGATATCCGGTTCTAGTTGCTAGCCTCAACCCATGTCTTCCCGCAAAGCTTTCGCATTCGCGTTGTCCGTCGAATTTATTGTCTCAAGACAAAGTATTTCGTCGGCGGTTGTTGGCTTGACTTGACACTAACTATCCAACCAGTTATGGTGTTATAGGAACAGCAGCTGGAAACATTACCAGGCACAAGCTTACCGACTCGCCTGGATGCTTGAGTAGAGGCTGTTTGTGCGCGGCTAGGTGAGCATCATTACTAAACACAGCACAACTCCATACTATGACAGTAACGTCCCATTTTCAAAGAGAGGCTCCGAGAGGAATCATCTTTGACTACTGCGAAGTCGTAGAGTTTCTGGTTCCAAAAAAGAATCCCTTCATGCGTGTACCGCTTGATCCCTTGCAAATTGCAAACTTCTTTGAATCCGTGATGGCTGGGAGCTCCAATCTCCAGTAACACTAGGGCTCCGCTGACTGGATCTTTCCTAATTTCTTGGCCTAATGTGCACGGGTAAGATTTTCACTGCGTGGATCTATACTCGAGAGGTAGGTACTAGATACTGCAATATCCATCAGACAAAATATTCGGTGGTCTTTAGACGATTACATATAAGGCCTCTTCCGCATTAGACCGAGCCGATGAGATGACATGGCGAAACTTCCCTTTGGTCGGGTATGAGAGGGGCCATGGCAGACATTGTAAGATGCCTTCAAGGACGGTTAATGCAGGAGTTTTGAAGATCCAGTGTAGGAACCTGTATACTGAAGTTTAAGATGGCTTTGAAAAGGTTGTTAAATTGATAATCGAGGTTAGTATATTTGAGATTCTTTGGCATGATCCCAATGGGTATTACGAATGACGGTGATCTGGAAAAACGTGCATCTGCTATCCGTGTTGGAAGGAGACTCAATCCGCACGAGCAACCCCATGCTTCCACGCTGCTAGCTGCTGAGCTGCTGAGCTGCTGGAGAGCTGCAAGATTGCATATCTGATTTGACGGTATTGTTAGCGGTCTGGCGGCAGCACCGCAGCTTCTTCGGGAGTCACTTTCTGATTAGAGGCAGGACGGGTTGGTACGGGAGGTATGATGGCAATTCTTTAAACAAAAAATCCATCGGGACAGCCTTCACCGATCTGGCGCGGCGATCCGTGATCATCAGCAAGTCTGATTCAGACGAGAGCACATCTTCTTGATTGATTGGCCCATGCTGTTCATCGATATGACAACGGTTGGCTTTGCTCGGCTCCAAGAGTTTGAAATGAGTTGGGACTTTGACAGTAGTGTTCCGGTTGAGGATGAGAAAACGACTTGATCATTGATAGACGGGGAAAACGGCATTTGGGGACTACTCGAAGAGATGATCTTTGCTCAACGCAAAAACAAACATTACCGACGTGCTTGGTTGGTATCAACACCAATTAGCCTGTCCTGCAGCGCCAAGATACAAGGATGTTTGTAACCAAGTTGGGTAGTGTTATGAGAATACCACAAGCCAAAAAACATTATCAAGCTGCATCATTATTGATGGCCATATTGTCTCCACCATGCCTAACCCTTTGATTCGTTGTTCTCATTTGAAAGACTCATTACCGGATCCCTTGTCCTCCTATCTACACTGTGCCTTTCCTACGCTTCAACTCAATCTTCGCACTCACTGGTGGTACAATCGTCACGCCGACCCACTGCGGCTTTGGTCGTTCGGATAGTGGCTTCAAGTCGTAGTTGAGGAACAAATTGGCTACTACCATTTTCAACTCGTGAGCGACGAAGAAGCGGCCCGGGCTGCAACGTGACGAGTCAGTTTGGGAGGCTTCAAAGCGAAAAGGTTCAAGAGAGAAGATTGTTACCATGCGTGTCGTCCATGCCCAAAGGGGAGATGACTGTCACTCGTTGTTACCATGCCGAGGTTCTTCAACCTCAGTCCCTCCTCCAAAGTCCTCTCCGACTGCGGTTTCGCCTCGTACTCTTCCCTTTGCCGACTTGTACGGAAGGCGTCGTACTCCCCTGCGTTGGGCGTGAGATCGTCGTCGTGGTGCAGGCCTTCCAGGTTGACGGTCAAGAAAGTGTTTTGTGGCAGGTACCAGCCCTCTTGTTCGTTTGTAATGCCCTCCTTGGCAACCACCTTGCGCTCCATCAGAGTACAGCTGAAGTTGCTCAGCCTCTGGCTCTCGCGGATGGCGCTGTCAAGGCGGTATAGTCGCGACAAGCCGTTCTTGGTCCAGCGACCACCCTCTTCCTTAAGCACCCGCTCTGCCTCTTCCCTGATGCCTTGGATATACCCCTTGGCAGGATCAGAACTCAGTAAATCAAGAACAATGCCATGGCCGGTGATCACAGTCGTGTGGATTGCCGCAAACTGAATAGGTAAGAGTCGTTTTGAGATGACGTAGGGGTCGAGCTCGAAGTAATTCTTCTCGGCTTTGGCCATGCGGACGTCCCATGTAACGAAGTCTTCAGGTGCAGTCCAGCTGTCGTAAGCCGGATCTCCCGCCTCTTTCTTCGCCAGATCATCAAGGCGCTTCCTGATGACGGGTAAGCTATGTTTGGCTGCCTTGCGCCACAGCCACCAGTTTGGCAGTGTGATGAGGCGTCCGAAAATGGGGAGCATAATCTGCGGCACCATATGCAGGGCGAAGCAGTTGAGGATGACCTGGTCGACGAATGAAACCATTGCCTTGCAGAATTCCTTGTTTCGGCAGATGCCCTCGCCGACAAGCATGCGGTTGGTAACCGGTGGCACGATGGTCAGCCATGCGTCCCAAAGACTTAACGTCTTCCAGTTCTCGGTGTCGGTGCCAAACGCTTCGTCCACGGCCACGGAGACTTCCTCCTCAATCCCTGGGACCAAGGAGCTAAGATGGCGGGCAAGGCTCTTATGGATCACCCGGGTATGCCAGACGTCATCGGCGTAGACCTTGCCCAGGAAGTTGTAATCGCTGTACAGCACATCGTTGTGGGCTTCGTGCGCGGAGACAACGGAGTCCGGGTACTCGAGCAGCCACTTCGTGAGGGATCGCGGGATGATGATGTCGGGTGCTCGACTTGCGGCAGCGGGAACGATGAATGCGCGGTCCTGCTTGTTGTACTACATTGTCGCAATGCAAGTTAACATTGAGCCATGGTGTGTATCAATGGCGGGGTATTGCGCGAACCTTGTGGTAGCCCTCGATTACCCAGTCGCGGTAGCGAAAGATGTAATAGTAAAAGTTCTTGATACGGGCGAGAGTGCCCTTTCCATAGCCGACGACGGGGATGTTTTCCGGATATGTCGGCTTTGAGATGTGGTCGAGGACGAGCAGGCCGACAAACACAAAGAAAAGCGAGCCAAAGACGCGCCCAGGCGTCAGTGACTCGGTGATTTGGGCGTGGAGGCTACCAGCCATTGTCACGAGCGGCAGTAAGAAAATGCGATGCAGACAGAGGCAATCCGGGACTTCTAGCTACTGGTCTCAAGCATCCTCGTCGCTGGGATGCGGAGCAGGGCGCGCGGGTTAGTCTTAAAGGGGAGATCAAGTTGCATTGTGGAAGTTCGGAGCATTCCAAGACACCGATCGGGAGTCGATAGATGGTTACGCTGGTCTGGGGCTCTGGGTCATGACGCACTAGCTTGCATGGCGTCTGGGCTAAGTTTGTTCCTCACTGCCAAAACTGTTTGCATCCTGCAATTTACCTTAAATAAGAGGCACTTGCCCACCTACTTTGCCGCCCCCTAGGGAACCCCTCGACGTGAAGGGTGGGATGTTGGCTTTGTGTCTAAGCTGTTGATTGGTAGCGAGTTTGCCCAAACGAGGCACGCTGTGACCTGTTTCAGGTACGTGCCGTCTCACTGGAGTTCTCGACTCCATGCTGACCTAACTGATTCACATATATCTCCCATGCAATACTGTTAGTGCAGGAGCATGCCTAGGGGATGGATTTGCAGGGTATCACTTCTTGTGTGTCGAGCCTTTCTGAAAATAGCTAGATCCATCGGGGTGGTCCCCACCACCACAATCACCATTGTTCAAGCACTCAATGGCCAGCTTGAGTTGCAAGATGTGTTTGCACCACCTTGTTGAGCTTTCGCAAGATACGAAGAACTGACCACCCTCTCACAGAGCGCAAACTTTTTCTTTTCTTTTTTCAAATGAATGGAATTAGTTCAAGCGCGGTGAAGACTGACTTGGCTGGTAATGAAGGACCAGCATTCCCCTCACCTCAGCGTCAGCTTTCCAACCCTTCCGCTCGATCCGGAGGCCCAGCAAATCCCGCCTGAGATACACTCGACGCTGTCAAATGAGCCCGTATCGAATGTTTTCCATGTCCTGCCGTCGTCGACCGTGATGTCGGAGCCGGAAGGACCCACAGCGACGGCCACTCCGCACAATCCCGGAACCCATGATGCCCCTGACCGATAACCGCCAGGAAACACCTCCGACGCCGTCCACGTCTCTCCGCCATCCTGGGACCATGCTGACGTGTAAGCGGAGCCATTCACGACGTTGAAGTCACCTCCGGTCGCAATGCCTTGCAACCCGTTCTTGAATCGTACGGAGAAAACCCCGGCCGACGCACCACCGGCGATTGCGCTGCCTGATGCATCCCAGTGATATCCATCAGGACTCCGGAGGACTCTGCCAGGATCAATGCCACCAGACGCCAGATACCATCGTCCCGCTGCCGTGGAAATGCAAGTCCCACTGGCAGCGAAACCAAACTCGCCTTCCACCGCAGGCGCCATGCCGCTGGGGTCAACGATATTCCACGACTCACCCCCGTCAACCGTTTCGATCAGCCGAAATTTGCCGTCAACGGGGTCACTGACCGCAATGCCCCTTTCATCGTCCTCGAAGTCGACGCAATTGTAAAAGGCAGCAGCCTCAGTGTTGGCGAAAGTCTGCGTCCATGACTTGCCGCCGTTGGTGGTGATGTAGATGCGCGAATCTGCCCCTTCGCCAATGGATAAGATGATGGCTTTGTCTGCAGAAAATGCCTGGACGTCGCGGAACTGCAGTTCGGCGTCGCCGCCAGTGAGTTCAGGGCCGACTGATTCCCAAGAGGCGCCGCCGTCGATGGTGCGCAGGACAGTGCCTCCTGTTCCAGAGACCCACGCAATCGTGTTCGAAACCGGTGACAGACCTCTGAATTGCTGTTGACTCCCAGTTGGCAAGATATCCCAGCTCAGAGTCAGGTTTCGAGATGCGATGAGGTTTCTCGTTGTGACAGGCGAGGCACAGGCAAGTGCTGCCAGACCGAGAAGATGAACCAACATGGCGGCGGAGTGCGTGGAACTACCCGGGGACCCAAGAGCGATGAGAATTTCAGATGTTAAGGTGAAGAGGGTTGATGCTTAAAACTTATCCCTCATCGCGCGAGGCGGGGCTGCGAGAGACCAGCCCCCCATTTTGCAGATAAACAGGTCGGCATCCATTCTGCAGATCATCATCGACCTTCCCATTCGGGTCATCTATCTGGAGACAATTTCGGGTCCGGCTCCACCTCTACCTTGGTCCTGGGCCCGAGATACTGGTGTCGGCGGTCTCTTCTTGTCCTCGCTCGACAATGACCAACAAACCTATCTAGATGTTGATTGAGTTACTGCTGATTTTCAGAGCGAATAATACAAATGCGAAATGACTGGAGCGCTTGCAGCCTCTTCAACAGAGTGACCTGCAAGGGTTCAGTTTGAGGCTCTTCTGGGCATTATCGCCGAACTAAACATGGACAATTGTCTCATAGCTTGCATTTGTATCGATGATGACTTGCGATGAGGATCCTCACTATCTTTAGATTCTCATGAAATAGACAATACAGTGCCCACCACAACTCAAACAAGAACGCCGTGGAGGCGAGGCCCCGATTCAGCACAAAGCTGTCGGCGGCAACGCGCCCGCGCAGCCCGAAGGTCAGAATTAGATTTCTTTCTGTCATCACGTAGCTCTTTCAATTACATACTAGGCTATGAGAAACGTTCTGAGAGCCCTCCCTAGGAGTCTTACTGCACTTGAGTCCAAAATCTTTAGCTCTCTTGTGACTGTGTCAGCGAGGAAATTGTCCAACCTTCTCGCTCTGGCACGACAGACAAGTCTAGTGCTGCTCAGCTTTGAAAAATCCGCTCTCATTACATGATATCTCTTTAACCCCTGTCCATTTGTGTCATTATAACTCTGCCAATTTAATTGACAATTATGCATTAAATCGTTGAACCAGTTCATAAGGTGTGGCCAATTGCCTCTTTGATTTCGTATTGCGAATACTCCATGTTTACTAGAATTCAAAGACACCCTTTTGCCTGGACTGTTCAGTACTGAACGCCTCCGTCGTGTGTTTATCCTTTACGTGCCCTTCCCTATTGTTGATTGTCGAGACACTCGCATCATACGACCAGTCACGCACTGCGGGGCACAAAACAGACGTTCAACTTTCTCAATGTGACTCGCAAAATAACCTGAGTCCATAACAGGCAGGTCAGCAAGTCACATCCTACGGCACAGCAGAGCGGCGCACCAATCCCAGCATTGCTTTACTTGCAAGCGACAGCCAACCATGCAGCAATAAAGACATAGCGCTGCTAACCTACCCTGCTCCTTGAGGAGTTTGACTTAGGCAACCAACTGTTATCACACATGATCAAATGGAATATGTCTGCCCGGAGGCGGGGCCGAACTTGGTCAAAAAGGTATATAAGGGAGATTGTGTCCAGCATGAGGTTTGGTGCACGTTACATTCTTTCGACCACGCTGGATGAGAGATTCAACATGGCACCCTCCTACCTCGATTCTTCTAGTGAGGTTATTCTTTCTGACCCAAGTTTTGAGACCATCACCACTTTAGCCTACTCTGCTGGACTGCCAACCAATCCTCGGAACAAAGACGCAAAAGCCTGGTCGGCATGCTATCTTCTTCAATACGGCATCGAGCGGCTCCGTGCCGCCGCTCAAGACTTCTCTTGGCCAAAGGTTGCGCATGAGATGGAAGAAGAAAATCAAGTGCAGTTGATAGCCCAAAAGATCGAGGCACACATGATCGCCGCCTTCTCAGATGCTGCTCTAGACCCCAGTCGGCGATTCATAGTACGCCTTGCGTTCAAGAAGGAAGGAGAACTCCGAATAATGGCTGGCCCGCGACCTGTCAATCTGTCTATTCCCATGTACCCTTTTTCCCTCTACAAATCCAGAGATGAAACAGTCCCGGTAATGACGGTTTACGTGGATCCCAAACCCACAAGCCCCTCGCCTTTTACGAAGCATAAGACGACGCATCGCCAACCGTATAGTGTAGCCTGGGCACGAGTCGGACTTGATGAAACAACATCACCAGCTGAATTTGATGTCCTCTTGCATAATTATGACGGACAGGTCATGGGAGCAGCTTTCAGGACCGCTTACTTCTGGCGGGATGGTGGATGGGTCACTCCAAGCAGGGAAAGCGGATGCAAGATTGGGGTATCGCGAAGATGGGCCGTGGAAAACGCAAGCGTTAGAGAGGCAGTCATTTTGGCTTCTGGATTGGAAGAAGGAGAGATTATTTGGCTAAGCTCTGCGGTCGGCGGTTTTAATCAAGGTCTTGTGAGGCTGGTTTCGAAGTGACAGTCCCTCGCAACGTTCCTTCCAGCTTCGAAACATGAAAGACGAAGGACTCTGGATGAAGATCCACTGTCTTGATAATTAACTGATGTATCTTTGACACCAAATTCATAATTTCAAAGGAACTGACTCTGTTACACCCGATGAAGATAGTCCAGTGATCCGTAAATACTGCCTGCTAATTCCGAAAACCACACATATTGCTCAGGCTCCCTGTGTCAGCTCTACAGTGAGAAAAATGCTGGCCACTCATTAAGAATTGATCTTTCTGTTGTCTATCAACTTTTCGTGGCGAAAACAGCATAAAAGATGTATCATATACATGAAGCAACCTCGTAACTGTAAGGTTGAAGAGACGCTAGGAGAGTCCAAGAATTTCAGCGGTAGGATGTAGACCTCCTACATCATCCAGCGAGTGAGTGCTCTGTTCTCGAACAATCTATGTTGTAACTAATAACCGGAAGCACTTTGCTTGCCCTCAGGGATACCATTGCCAATAAAACCAGCCTAGCATTACTATAGACTATGATCCTTTATTGCACATTGGGAGCTATTGGACCCATTTTTCCTGTCATGAAGCGGTCTTGCAGCTGGCTTGGCATACTTTCGGTCACTGCGCCCTAAAACGACATGCATTTGACATTTCCCCGCAGCCAATAGCGGTCGGTGTTTGAGTTGACCGCTGCATCACAAGGATTTCGTCTTGCATAGATAAGTTGCGTCAAGTCACTTCACGAAATATGAGCTCGTGTGTTCCAACCTACAACATACCACGTCCAAATATCAATCAAGCCTCCGAAGCTCGCCTCTCTGGCTGTCAAAGTTGTCAATATGGAAACGCCAAACAGTGTCACATCAAAAACCATCAGGATCAGGGGCCACCGTGCCGGTGACATGGGCTACATCACCTATCGACATGCGGCGATCTACTCAAAGGATTTTGGCTACAATGAGCGTTTTGAAGCACTTGTTTGCAGAATTACATCGGACTTTCTTTGCAACTACGACCCTGCCATGGAACGGTGCTGGATTGCCGAGAGAGACGGAGAGTTCCTAGGGTGCATCATGCTTGTCAAAGAGCCGGAAGCACCAATCAAGGCAAGACTGCGATGCTTTTTAGTGGAGGAGGCTGCGCGGGGATCTGGTTTGGGATCGAGTTTGATGAAGCTCTGTATCGGCATGGCTAAGGAAGTAGGATATGAGCGAATTGTGTTGTCGACCAGCAATTTATTGGTCTCTGCGCGACGATTGTACACTACATTTGGATTCGAGTTGAAGGTTACCAGGGAACATGAAGATTGGGGCACGAAGGAGGTAGGAGAAACGTGGGAGATGAAATTGTAAGGGGACTCGACTGTCAGTTTTGTATTGATATTCTGCGCCATATTGAGGTGCAATTTTTCAAAACAAGCTGACTGAAGCCGGAATAGTGGTCACTGTCTCTTGAGTATTCTTACAATAGTATGCCATCTATGGAACAAAGCCTCTTGTTTCACTTCAACAGAACGACGATCAAGAATCTGGACAGTAATCCGCCTTGGTCTAACAAAGATAACAGCTTGAATCCGCGTATCAATGCTCTAAAGATGAAACCTTCAAATGGCTTAGTAGATATCACATAACATCTATATTGATGATAAGGCCCTTTGTGATATAAAACTGCGTTTCTCGGAAAACCTCGTTCATTTTCTTTGGGCTTGCGCATTTGTCTCATGAATACTTTTCTGCTTGAGACGACACTTGCATCTACGTCCACCCCTGAAAAGTTGAATGTGAGACGATTGTCTGCTTGATGTGATGACATGTAATGTCACCAAAGGATCTTCGTTATGTGACGCCTGTGGCCTTCAGATTCTGCTCTCTGCTCCCAAGGGCCTTACCGGGCCTCACCTAGACGCCTGAGGCGCACATCCCTCGTGGAAGCCTCTGGATCATCAAGTCACGTGTGCTGAAGGGTGCAACAAGTCGTTCCTGCCTCCAAAATCATGGACATGTTAAGCGAGACGCTAGCCTTGTCTTGGATTGGGTGGTTGGCTTCCCTCTCCCATCAACGCCGCTGCCATCCAAACAACTTCTGACCAAGCCTTCTGCACAACAATCTTGCAAAACAAACCAGATCTTGCATCGCCCGAAAAAACTCTCCTCATATCTTTTGTACGCGGACACTTGATCATTTCCTACTTTCTTTTGCGACTTCTTCACATTCGCACTGTCACCCTGCCGATCTCCATCCCCAATGCCATCGGACAAGATGGCGGAACGCAACATGTCCTTCTCGCCATTTTGGTATTCCTTCTTCATCACGGTCCTGTTAGTCCTTCTCCAGATTCCATCGGCTTCTTCGGGGCCACTCTACTTTCGCGATCCTTCACCAAGAGCTGCCTTTGTCGCGCTTGTGTCCGAGACCCAGCTGGGCCAGATGGTTGCCTCGGTCGCACAGCTCGAGAAGCGATTCAACAGCAAGTACCGTTACGACTGGGTGCTCTTCAGCTTTGAGGAGCTTAGCGAAGACTTCAAGGATGCTGCTTCCAATGCCACTGCCGGAACTGTCACCTACGACTTGATCCCTCAGCAACACTGGTCTAACCCCCGGTCGGTTAACAATGGCTGCTTTGAGGCTGGTACTGTGCGCACTTAGGGGGTGAACGCCGACACAGCCCAGATCCGAGCTTCGCAGCACAAGCTTCGCTGGTCCGCTGGTCTCTTTGCACAAGAGAAGCGTCTCCAGACTTATGACTGGTTCTGGATGGTTGAGCCTGGTGTGAGTTGGCGTTGGAATCCTGCTTGTCTTGGTTTGTAAGGGCTGACACCAGCGGTCTCTCCAGACACAGTTCATGTGCGATATCAACGTCGATGTGTTCCGCGTAATGAGAGATCATGGCATTGCGTACGGCACCAACGAGATATCTTCCCAGAATGATGAGAATGCGAGGCTGCTATGGCAGAGCACCAAGTCGTTCGTAGACAAGCACCCCGAACTAGTTCGAGCTGACGCCGACATCACGTGGATTGTGAGCGACAGCGGCAACTTGAGCAAGCCCAACTTTTCTTCTCATCATTACGTTGATGAAGGGGACGAGGTACAAGTCGATCAAGACTCTCAATCGGAAGTCAAAGCCTGTAGAGTCAGCGGACCAGATATTGAGGCCGGCGTACGTCCCGGTGTTTCCTATGAGGCTGATCCTGAGCAGTGCGACCCCGACCTGGTGGCCAATGCCTATGATACCCAGCTTTCTTCTACCTACTGCCAGTACAACGCAGAAGCAGACACCGTCATTGAGATTGGCAACCTCAACCACTTCCGTAGTCTTCAGCATACTTCCTACTTCGAATACCTCGACAACGCCGGCGACTTCCACTACGGCAACACCGGTGACGTTGGTGTCCACTCTCTGAGTGCCAGCATGTTCCTACCCCGCGACAAAGTCTGGCTTCTTGACGACATGATCTGCGAAATGTGCGGCTCTCACAGCTGCCTTCCCTTGCCGCGTTCGACCTCTCAAATGAATGCTGTCGGAGACTCAACCTACCTGGCTGACATTTTCGGCAGTTCCTGGTTCCAGCCGTGCGAGGGTAGCCATCTTTCCATCCTTCACCGCATCTGGGCGAACATAGCCTCTGGAGTCGTTCGACAGAATGGCTTCCCCGCAGCACAAACCGGCCACACCGCCCTCGACGAGCGCAACTTCAAGATATACAAGCCAGAACGGTACCCCGTGGATGTCAAGCAGGGATGGTACTCGCTAGAGGATACCTGGGGCTCGTGGGCTATCGATCGAGGCAAGTGGTTCCTAGCTGTCTTGGGATGGTAAGCTGTCCTCCAGGTTGGCGTCGAGCATCCGGCGGGTAATCATGAGATCTGGGAAATCACAAAGATTACGTCTCCAAGAAAGTCATGAAGGAGGGCTTCCGAACTTAGGATTTGGTTTGTTTCGCTTTACTATTTGACCTACAGAGCTCCTACTAGCACTGCATAGTCATCAATCGATAGAAATTGATGATTCATAATACCTATGGAATCCGTATCAACATGCTTTCACAGTCCAGTTGCGTTTTTCAACCCTCGTAGTTGGCGCCAACTTTGAGTAATAGTGGAAAATTTGGATGGGATCGACGCTGTAGGCATTCCAAGATCCACACAGGACAAGAGACAAAAGCTCCATAGTCTGGGTGCTCGAGGTAACAAGTTGAGAAAGGTAAAGCATTCAGGATGTGTCACGTATTGGCAGTCTGCCTGGGTCAAGTTTGGCATGCACGTAATCGCAAGGGCTCTTCGATGTGGTTACTGAAGTCAATCCTATGTTTGTCTTGTCTTTTGCTTTGAAGTTCCCTCTGACCAGATTGAGAGACGAGAACCAAGGATATTGTGCAGTCGACCCGCTCAGAACGAAGCATGCTGGAAAATCCATGTTTTGAGGCAATAATCCCACCATCATATCAAGGGGCCTGAATGGTGTCTGCAGCAATGCAATCTTGCATAACTAGCCAGAATGACTGAGGTGTTGTCTCTGTGTCCTATTTAAATAGACCATTCGGCTTCTCGATCAGCCCATGAGCTACGCTTCGGCAACGCTTCTCAAATATGGTCTTTCATTTTGATCCCCTCCTCCTCCGCCTCTTCAACAGCAAGATCCATCAATACCACGTCCCCAACATGCTCCGTGACTTCGCTATCGTTGTCTCGAAGCTCAATGCGTTTGATCTGTTGTTGATCGTCCAGGTCAATGATGTAGACATCGTGTTTCTTGAAGAACCGAGGAGTTTTGTTGCAGTAGCCGAAATCTCCGGCCCCCGTTGTCCGGAATCGAGCGACATGGCAAGTGACTCGTCCTCGGTCGACAAGCAGGAGCCGGTGGGCTGTGTGTTGGTCGCATTGTCTCTCGTGCTTAAACCAGTCGATGATAGAGTCAGTATCGACGCAGATATCGCTTGGATTCTCCAGCCTGTCGATAAGCCTCGCGTTTGGACTCAAGTGCGGTTTTACACCACCCCAGTCCTCATTGTCGAAGCACCGAAAGAAGTGACGAATCTTGCTATCAATGGCCCGTCGCAAAGGGCGATCCGGAACCTCACCATTGACTTCAGCAGCGAAGATGTTGAGAGCGTCGTGGCCGCAGAAGTTCATCTTATCGTGATGCTGAAAGAGGAAAGTCAGCATAGCTTCCATGAAGAATAGCGAGGATATAACACAGTTGTGGACTTGTTGGTGTCGAGCAGATAAGTTGTGTTTGATATGTTAGGGTCCAGCTCGTCCACTACGATATTGTCTGACCTCTGTTTTCTGTACCAAGGAGGAAATGTGGAGGGTTAAACGACTTCAATACCCAAGAGAAAAGATGCCTTCAACAAGTGAATCAGAAAGCATGTTCAGACAGCATCAAGTGAATGTTTAGGATAATGGTGAACCGCAATGTTCCTGCGGCGGGTTTATATTGTTTCACTTTTCCTCAGCAACCCTAAACCCAAGTTTGACATATCTCTCTCACTCCTTGTTCAAGTATTGAAGTATTCTTTACTCGAGTCACTGATTTCAGCTGAACGCGCTTCTTACCCGAGGTTTCCGTAGTGAGCAGCTGGCCCTCGTTCCGTTAGACCATCCACTTGAGGCCGTTGTCGAGGTCAAAGACAAAGACATCCCGATCTTTGGCAATATTGCCGTTGCTGAAATTATGGTCGTCTATGTAGGATAATCCGGGAGGCTCTTCATCGTCTTTTTCACTATAACCGCAGAGAAACTTGTAATCCTGTCCGCGTACAAGGTGACTCTGCCTCGACCAGTTACGACAATGGTATCCAGGGGGTTCATAGAAAGTTCCTTTCAGTTTGTATACAATCGCGGCTTTCTTCTTGTCACCGGGAATCGAACATGTTGCAAATGACTTGTGGTCCTGGTGCAAGGAATTTGCAAAACGACAGTGAAGCGCCAATATTGCTTAGAAAGATTTTTGACCAAGCGGGTGCCTTGGGTCCTCGTCTTCCGATGATGTAGGGAGGGGTCACCTGGGTGAGTAGGATGCAACACCACAGAAAGTAGATGTTGGATATCTGCTGAAAGAAAACAGATTTACCAATATTCCAAAAGCCTTTCAATTTCAATTTGGTGGGATTTGCATGGGAGGAAAGTCGAATGCGTTGGGGTGATCAGAATAGGTAGACATTGCTGTTGGTGCTCACGCTGGAAGAACCTTGGCTGGCCTTCTTTCAGCGGCGGTCAATCCGAACAGGTCCACTGCACGCTCCCCGACCGCAATCGACAGCGGATGCAGGGGGCCCCACTTCCGGCTGGGCTTACCGCGACGGGTAAAGTGAGAGACACGGCAGATGGTCTACCTACGTGTATGTACCCCCCCCCCACCTTCATCTGTGGGGGAGGTTGAGTTCACCTCAACAGACTAGGTACCGTACGAACTGGAGCTCCCAGACAGTGGCTTGGGTGGCTTGATCCGGGCGTCATGACGCTCTCAGGTCAGGGAGAGGCGCTCGATCCTCTCTGCGCTCTCAGTCTCTTTAGCTCAACCTTTGAGGGGCCTTTATCACGGACCAAAGCCGCCGGCTGGGTTTCAAAGCGTCTTTCAACTACATTCCAATTTCATTTATTTCACGATGCCGAATCAGATATCCAAGCAGTGGTACAAGGATGACTACCTTATCTCCACCGACCGGTCGCTCCTCGACCTCAAGGCCATCAACGATGCGTTTGACTCGGAGTTGTTGTGGTGGACAAGGCGGGTGTCGGAGGACGCTCTGCGTAGGATGATTGACAACTCGCTGTGTCTTGGTATCTACAAGCTCCCCGCGTCTACCGCCGATATTGCAGGTACGTCGCCCCCTCTCTTTGATGCAGTCTACTTCCAACCGTTGCTAGGCAAAAAGGGACCCGAGCTCGTGGGCCTCGCCCGAATCGTCACGGATTACGTCACCATCGGCTACCTTGCAGACATCTACGTGCTGCCGTCACATCAGGGCAAAGGCCTAGCGCCGTGGCTGATGGAGTGTTTGAACGAGATCTTGGATGAGTGGCCGGACCTGAGACGCTTCTTACTCCTGACCTCGTCACCGCAGGCGAGCAAGCTGTACGAGCAGGCGTTGGGGACGTTTGAGTGGGGCCAGTCGCACTCTGGAAAGCTGTATCTGCTCGAGAAGAGGGGGTCATCGATGCCCGAGGGCCCGGCTGACACGGACGACGATGAGTGAGCTTGGTTTTGGGAGATTTGTCTGGTCTCGGATTGGGAGAAGCAGCCTAGACCTTGACGGAGGTCTTGCCGTACGCCCCACCGGCGGCCTTTCTCAGTTCGATGGCGCGCTTGTAGGGAGGTGCTGTTGGCGGTTGCACGGGGTCAAGAGAAACATGGTCCTCGGGCAGTTGGTAGGACGCATCAGAATCGAATGCCGACAGGTCACCGCATGCAATGAAGGGCGCAATCCACCTAATGTTCTTTTCGTGGTCCGTAGCCTCGTCCGTCTCGTCGTATGCCTCCACTTCGACGACTTGTCCTTCACCCCTAGTGGCAGATGAGGTGGGCGATGTGTCCCACTTGCCCGTGGCGGGGTTCTGCATCAGCGCGTCGGCGATGGCGGGCAGCTGACTCCTCCGCTCCTCGACCATCTCGGGCAGTTTGTGTCCCACGCCCAGCGGATTCTCGAGGCTGGCCTGGAATCCTGCAGGGGGCTGGAAGTTGATGCACACAATGAAAGCCTCGACACTGCTCGCGCGGGATGACCTAGGCTTGGCGACGATGACGGTCTCGAAGAAGATCTTGAGCTGCGCATACAGGAGATCGACGTTGCGGCCACGGAAGATCTTGGCGACGAACTTGCCGCCGGGCTTCAGGACGCAGAGGGCGAGGTTGAGTGCGGCGAAGAGGAGCTGCGACTGAACGTAGATGTCCAAGTCGTGAAGACCGGTAACATCGGGGGCGCCGTCGCTGATGACCAGGTCGACGCGGTCGGTCGCTTGCTTGCTCTTGGAGTTGGCATCGTAGTCAGGGTCGAGGGCCTTCAAGAGTAGAGGCACGGTGGCCGGGTGCGTGATGTCGGCACGCAGAGTAATGATACCAGGCAGAGGGCTGATGGGCTGCAGGTCGATGGACACAATCTTGACGTCCTTGCGGGGCTGGGCTTCTTCCTTGGTCTCCTCTGCCTGGGTTTTGGCCTCGGACGCGCCGGATTCAGGGGTAGCAGGGAAGACGCCAAGCATCTCCTGGCGGAACTTGGCCCCTCGATCCTGCCATGCTGAACGGCCAAACTTCTCCCCTTTGATGAGCACACGAGACAAGACTTGCGACCAACTCCCGGGGGCGGCGCATAGGTCGACGACTCTGGTGACGTTGGCGAAGAGGTCAAACTCTAGGCTCATGTTAGCATTTGATGCCCACGACACACAGAAATGGCGGGGTAAAGTGACTCACCCTCGTCCAGTTGCAACAGCTTGAAAGCGCTGCGTGCGCGCCAGCCCTGCTCCTTGGCGAGGCGGTAGTAAGCGTCGCGCTTGTCCTTGGAAGATTTACCCATGTTGATAGCAACGAGGTGAGTGAGTGGTGCGAAAGGGGCCGAGTTACGCGATGCGAGATGGTGGGGGGAGGGGAAACGTTCACTGAGAATTATTTTATTAGAGGGGTTCGAATGTCGCTGCCCGCCGAAAGAAAATTTGCTGCAGCGATTGCCGGTCGCTGTAGGGCTGAATTAAGGTGTGGTCTGGGCTTCTGAAGGCGCTCTCGGGGCTCCATCGTTCGGTTGAAGTATTTTTCCGGGTCCGCTGAAATTTTCGAGCGCAGCGCAGAGAAACGCAGCGAGCGATCAATTGCTCGGCCGCATTTGCGCATCGAAATTTTGGGTGCATTTTTCGCGGGGCATTTCCCAAGACATTTTCTTTTCGCCTCGATATACCACCACCACACACGCCACGATGCAGCACAAGAGGAAACACCAGCCCTCCGAGGCCGGCCAGAACCCTCAGAAGCGTCAAAAGTCCGCCAACACTAAGAATGCGCCTTCGAAAAAGCGCAAGGTCGCCGCCAGCGCATTGCCTTGGAAGAAGGTCGACGTGCCCGAGATGTTCGACGATGCCGAGGGTTTCTACGGGCTGGAGGTCATTGAGGGTGTGGATGTCGTCAAGCATGGAGACAACATCGAGTTTGTACGTATCTGACCCGTGTAGCCTCTACAACCCGCACCTACTGACCGAAGACTAGGTCGCTGCTATCCCCTCCGGCGACGAGAAGGAACAAAACGAAGACGAGTTCGAAGGCTTCAGCGACTCTGAGCCCGCCCCTTCTCAGCCCGAACCGGTGAAAGAGGAGCCCAAGACAGAGAAGAAGACGGAGCCAAAGAAGACCAAGAAGGAAAAAAAGGCGGCAAAGGCAGAGCAACAGGCAAAGAACGACAGGCCTGAGGACAAGGTTGACGACACAGATGCCGCCGAACCTGCGACTGGAGAACCCCAGGGAAAGAAGAAGAAAGAAAAGAAGCAGAAGAAGGCCCAGTCCAAGCCCGAGGACGCCAAGCTCGAGAGCAACCTATTTACGGCTCTGGAAAAGGTTGAAGAGGCCGAGGAGGACCTTGACATGACCCCGTGGGTGGATCTCGGCCTCTCGCCCGCCCTGGTCTCGGCCATCTCCAAACTCAAGTTCGCCAAGCCGACAAAGATTCAGACATCGACCATACCCGAGATCCTTGCCGGCCACGACGTCATCGGAAAGGCGTCGACCGGTTCCGGTAAAACGCTGGCGTTTTCGATCCCCATCGTCGAAGACTGGCTCGAGAAGTACGAGGACAAGGCGGACGGGGAGAAGCCTGCGAAGCCCGAAAACACACCACTCGCGCTGATCCTGTCGCCGACGAGAGAATTGGCCCACCAGATCACCAACCACATCAAGAATCTCTGCGCCGGCCTGCCCAACGCGCCATTCGTCTGCTCGGTGACGGGTGGTCTCTCAGTATTCAAGCAGCAAAGGCAACTGGCCAAGGCAGATATCGTCATTGGTACGCCGGGACGTCTGTGGGAGGTCATCAGTGGAAGCCGGGAGCTGCTCGCAGGGTTCAGGCAGATCAGGTACCTCGTGGTTGACGAGGCTGACAGACTGCTGAGCGAGGGCCACTTTAAAGAGGCGGGCGAGATTCTCGACGCCTTGGATCGCGAGGTGATTGAGGAGGACGACGATGACGACGACGAGAAGGACCTCTCGGCCCGGCAAACGCTCGTCTTCTCCGCAACGTTCCACCAGGGGCTGCAGCAGAAGCTGGCGGGCAAGGGCAAATGGGGCCTCATGTCGGAGAAGGAGTCGATGGAGTACCTGCTGAAGAAGCTCAACTTCCGCGAGGAGAAGCCCAAGTTCATCGACGTCAACCCAGCGAAGCAGATGGCGGCCGGTCTGAAGGAGGGCCTCATCGAGTGCGGCGCTATGGAAAAGGTGAGTCGTTTCCGCCCCCTCACCCCCTTCTTTCGTATTTGTCACGCAGCTAACACATCCCAGGATCTCTACCTCTACACTGTCCTCCTGCTCAACCCTAACCGCAGGACCCTTGTCTTCACAAACTCCATCAGCGCCGTCCGCCGCCTCGCACCCTTCCTACAGAACCTCAACCTCAACGCCACGGCGCTCCACTCCCAGATGCCGCAAAAGGCGCGTCTCCGCTCCGTCGAAAAGTTCACGGCGACGAAGCCCAACACCACCTCGGTCCTCATCGCCACCGACGTCGCCGCCCGCGGTCTCGACATCCCCGGCATCGATCAGGTCATCCACTACCACGTGCCCCGCGCCGCCGACATGTACGTCCATCGCTCCGGTCGTACGGCGCGTGCCGAGCGCACGGGTCTGAGCATCATCCTCTGTGGGCCCGAAGAGGTCGTCCCGACACGCCGGTTGGCCGCCAAGGTCCACGCCGAGCACGCGAGCAAGAAGAAATACCTCATGAGGACGATCGACATTGACCGCCGCATCGCGTCCCGTCTCAAGCCGAGGGTGGACCTGGCCAAGAAGCTCACCGACGCGACGCTGGCCAAGGAGAAGGGCACCAAGGACGAGGACTGGGTCAAGGCCGCGGCCGAGGAGCTCGGCGTCGAGTACGACAGCGAGGAGCTGGACAAGGCGGGCAGCTGGACCGGCCGCGGGAGCCAGCGGAAGAAGAAGCAGCAGGAGGACAAGAACATCTCCAAGGCGGAGATGGGCGCCATGCGGGCGCAGCTGCGCGAGCTGTTGTCGAAGCGCGTCAACGCCGGCGTCAGCGAGAAGTACATCACAGCGGGTACCCTCGATGTCGAGGAGCTGCTCAGGGGCGGCACCGGGGATTTCCTGGGCAAGGTTGATGGCTTGGATCTGGAGGACTTGTAAGAAAGGCGTCATGTCACATTACGCATGCGTGCACCAAAACACAATACCACTGATTGCAAGAAATCACTTTTTGATTACTGTCATATCCTTGGCTATATTCATTTTTCCGTGTCCACATCCATATTGGTCGCATCTGTTCGCGATTTGACGGACTCCATCATGATGAACTCGGCTCGCCGACCGTGATCATGATCATAGTATAAACGAACATAAAAGTTTAAAAAAAAAAGAGTAGTTCCCACTGAACAGGGTAGAAGCTTCATGGATCCTCGGGAGATCACTCGTTCTTCGGGGCAGGTTTGTAGACTGCATCAGAGGAGGGGTTGGGGGATTGGAGCTGCTGCTCCTTCGTATGCGAGAGACGCCGAGTCGATGGACGCTTGAGTTTGCGACCTGTGATCGGGGCGGGGGTATCAGATGCCTCTTGTCCCGAAGCATTCTGCTGCTTCTGTTGCTGTTTGGGGGTCGGTGTGGCAGGAGACATCTTCGTGGGCATCCAGAATGTGACACCGCTCTTGAGGTGCTTCGCAGTCGTCGAGTCCGGCGTCACAGGCTTTTCCGGGCTTGACATGTTTGCTGTCTGTTGCCCAAATATCGGCACAGGGTCATGTCTGCCGAACATGGCAGAGAAGTCCGATGCTGTTGTTGGGGGTCCAGGCAGTGCAAAAGGGTTTTTGACTCCTGGGGCCTCAATGCTTGTCTTGAATATGGCGGCTGTTCGGTTTTCGTACTCTTGGTTCGACTCATCAATGGCCTGGTTCATTGCCGCTTCGAATTCCTCGTCTTCCTCCTCGGCATCCTCCTCTCCTTGATTCTTCTTTTCGTCCTGGGTCTTTGGGTTCGTGGCGTCGTATGCCTGCGTGCTTTCCATTTCCATGCCAGTATCAGACTGAGCATCCTCCTCTGAGCCGTCCTCGTTGACGCCTCCCAGCCATTGGGCTCTGTTGATCATTTCCAATGCTTTTTGCTGCTTCTCTTTGGTCTCGGTGGTGTATAACTGCGTTTGGTTCGGGGATGTCTTCTGATTGTTCTGATCCTCGGCGCTTGTGTTGGCACCAGCATGTCCGTTTTCGAAATTGCTCTTCATTCCTTGGACCTGCTCTTCCAAGGTCATGATACTTATGTCACGGTCCGTTATCATGTCAGCTGCCTTCGCTACAGAAACAGTTAGCATCTTCTTCAGGCCGTAACTGACCTCAGTCACTTACTCAGCTGATTTCGGAGAGCTTCAGTCTTGTCAGTCCGGGTGCCGGCAGCAAGGTTGTCCCTCTGTCGGCTGGCCTTGTTGTATTCGACCTTGAGCCGGTTATACCTTAGAAGGTCTGCGGTGGCCTCCTTTTTTCTCCTCTCCTCCAGCTCTGTGAAGCGTTTGATGGCATCCTGCTCATTGGTAAGTGCCTTGTGCAGCTGTTCCTTCAAGCTCTCGACTTCTTTGTCGTGGTCCTCGTTGTATTCTTGCATCTCGGTGACTTCTTTTTCCAGGCTACTGATACGTACCCGGGCAACAACAAGGCTGTCTTGGAGGTGTTTGAATTCGCCATCCTTCGTGGCAAATAAGGTTCTCGCTTGGTTCAGGTCAGTTTGATGCTGGTGCTGCACAGCTTCCAGACGCTGTTCGATAGCCCCGCTGTTGGCGTTGGAGACTGCGTTCTGATGATGCAGCTCTTGAAGTCGCGATACCTCTTGACGGAGGCTTGTGTTCTCGTTATTGGAAGCATCCAAATTGCTGCGTAGAGAGGCGATGCACTGCTGTTGCTCGGTATGGATGGCTGATGCCTGGTTCATCTTGCTAGTGTGACTGGCTTGTGCGGTTGTGAGCTGGTTGCTCAGCTCTTCCGTCTGATGTGTAATGCTTTCGATGTGTTCTTTCGTCATTCCAAGGACCAGTTTCTCTTGTGCGGCTGAGAGCTCGGCGGTCAATTTGTTGATTTGGTTAGCGACACCGGCCATGGCCGCATTTGACTCGCCTGTGGCCTTCTTGACCTGGTTCTCAAGCTCGTCGATCCTAGCTTGCTTGTTAGTAAGACCCGCCTTGGCTGTCTGAATATGTTTCTGAGCATCCGCCAGAGTGTCTCTCAGAGAACAGATCTCAGCTTTGTTGCCAGCATTCTGCAAGATATTGGTCGAGTCACTCAGTTGCTGTCGCAGGTTTTGGTTCTCTGTTTCCAGCAAAGCGTACATAGTCTCGGCGTATTTCATCTTCTCGTCGCGGTCTTCCTCAACGGCAATTCCCGCATCAATCAAGAACTGGATGGTCGTGTCTTTCTCTGCAATGAAAGTCTCAATGTCGGCAGGCGTGTTTTTTCGTGTTGCTTCGTCCAACTCCTGCTTCAACGACTTGATCTCGGCACGCATAACCCCTAGCCTGTCTTTTGCCACCACGGCGACATGCGCTGCATCGCCGCGGAGCTTTCTGGCGTGGGCGTCCTTCCGTTCGATGATCCACTTTGAATTCTCGACCTCTGTCTTGAGCAGGCGCTCGGCCTTGTCGGCGCGAAGTCTAGCCTGGTCGGCCTTCTTCTGGTATTCTGCCAGCTGAGACTCGAGTTGTCGGATGTTATTCGCTTCCGGGCTGTACTGGGACAGTTGTTGCTCGGTACGATCAAGGCGTTGCTGTATGAGTTTGCGAGAGGCTCTTTCAGTATCCGTAGCACCGTTTGCGTCGAGCTCGCGCTGTTCCACCTCTCCCAGTTGTTTAACCAGCTCGTTCACCTCCTTTCGTTTGATGTCAAGTTGATGCCGCCTGGATTCGCAGACAGGGCCCGGTAGTCGGCATCTCCGCGCCTCAGCGGCTTTTTGCTCAGTTGTAAGTTCCGCATGGAGATTGAGGGAAGGCTGTTTCGCTTCGGTAACAACGTTGGTTCGTCTCTCCTTGAATATTCTGTCGGTGGCCAAGGTCGCGATTGTGATCGATGTCCGACACAGATAGCCAACAACTGCTGCAGACGCGTGCAATACAGTACTGGGGTATGGGATGAAGGCAACCATGCTGCAACGAGCTATCTTCTGGTCGATTCTGGTCGCAGTTTCTTCTGAACAACCGAGCGAAGGGATGAAGTATCGGATTGATGGGTTTATAACGTAAAGATAAGAGAAGGGGGCAGCGAGAAGAGTATGGATGAGAATCCAGAAGCCGACAATCATCTTCAGGTTGTCTTCGATGGTCAGAAGCTTCAACAACTCTGGGAGATAGTATAAAAGTTGGATTGCGGCCTGGAATAGGGCTCTCAACGCAATGATGAAAGCACCGAAGGCCAGAGCCACGTTGATGGGGTCGATTCCTCTCATCTTGCCGGTTCTCTGAGAATATAGCAGAGGCAAGAGATGATCGAGTGTAGTGCAGTTTCGGATGATAACTTGATAATAGCGATTCCAAAACAGGAAGCCAAGTGGTAGAAGTTGATGATGAGGAGAATCGCTAAAGCTGGTGTTGAGAGGAAAACTCAAGGTGAAGGTGAGACGAAACAGTGAGATGAGAGACCTAAGTTAGACTGAGGGAAACAGTGGCTGGTGACAACACGACTTGAGGAAGGCGCGGTCTGGAAGGAATTCCAATTGAAGGCAGGTGCGAAGGTGAGAGGTGAGGCAGGCAAGGATCGACACAGCAACCCTATTCAACCTCTTCCTCCTCCACAGGGAATTCACTAGGTACACTCTGCAATCTCCCACATAGATATGGATGCTAGTATTCTTCTTGTAGACTTGACTGTGTCGCTTGACAAAGAAGGCCACCAAGAGGCATTGGCAACTGATCGACCGCTTTGTTACCTGAGGGTATGAGAACGGCATTGATGAGCTTTCGCAAAGTTCAGTAACACGGCATACTGGTCGTTCCTTTTTCTTTGAAGATACATAAGCCTTTGTTTTAGGTCACCTGTCGACATCAGTGACATTTCTTCTCAAACATGCGAGCTCAGTAAGATGTCTGCCAACACTTTCTTGCTTCCTACACGAAGGATTCTGGAGGCATCGTCTCTACTAGGAATCTTTACATGGCGCAGTGTTGCACACTCAATCTTTTACATTGGATTCGCGATGGATCAAGATACGTGTAGCGACCGCGAGACCACATCGTCGCGTTGAGAGTCGTGTACGCAAAATCAATGGTCCACGATGCAACCTGCGAAGATTGTATGCGAAATGCCTGTCGGTCTTTTTTATATATTGAACACTCAGCTTTCCAAACCATGAAAGTTAGAAAATGCTGCGGCGCATATTGAATACCATTGCTCATTGCCTGCCAGCTCACCTCAACTGTCAACGCAATGAGACAAGGTTAAAGCAGGCCGAATATCCACTAACAATAGTCGTCACCGCAGGCCATCAACTAGCATAGCGGTACGTACCGTCTAGTATTTAACAACCCTTCCATCTCCGCCAGTCTGCCGAGTTTGGCAAGTTTTCAACAAGGATTAATAGTCTTCTACAGCAGATTAAAATTCTTGGAACGGACTACTGAGTAAACCGATACTGCCACGAATCTCATCGTAATCCTCAAGTGTAAAACAGTCCTCTTGGCATTACATAAGAGAACAGCCTCGGACCTTGGTACCTGCCCACTTCGGGAAACACCTCAAAAGCAAATGCAAGCCAGAGATTGTGTGGCACGTTCCTGATCGATGCCCTGTTATTTGTGCAAGTGTCGTTAATGTTCACCTTGTCTCTCAGATCGATTGCAATAGACTTTGTCGGATGCTGCATGCATACGCCGTACATCTTATCGGCCCAGACGCTTGAGTGGCTTGTGAGGCTTGCCATCATCGTCATGAACCTTGACTTTTATTGACCTGCAAAGCTTCAAAAGGTACATACCTTGCTCACATGGCGGCGTGGTCAATGTAAACTTAAGCTAGACGTGACCCAGCCTTGGACTAGAAGACCGCTGAATCTTGGTCCGCAGTCACGGTCTTCGACCTTGGCCAACTGGTCCAGAGGCATTCCTCCAACTTCATAACAATAGTTGACACTCAACCAGAAATGCTCCGAAACTCGAGGAACGCATCATCCGGCAAGATGCCGGGCAATCTATACACCATGAGCCTCCTTTCCTCCAGCAACCTTAGCAAGGCCGGCCCCTTTTTTGCGGCCCTGGAACAGCAGCTTTACCAGCCCATCATTCCAGGGAAATCTATCAACGGGCCGACCGTCCCAGTAGACGAAGCGAGGAGCACAGCTCGGCAACACCGAACAGACGAGTTCGATGACGTTGGCGAGGCATCCGTGGCCAAGCATTACTTTGATGTTCCCTTCGAAGTAGACGTCACCAACCACCCAGTTGACGAGACTGAGAAAGTGAAAAAGGAAGAAGAACCAACTCTCGATAGTGCGCGGCAACAGAAATCCGTGGCCGAAGCACGCGAGTTCTTGAGGAATTTCATCGAGGCAAGATGGGAGGATCAACTACTTGCGGGATACATCAAGATTCAGTGCGATCTGACCATGTTCGAGATCAGGGAACTCGGTCGTCTGGACAAGGCAAACGGCTTACAGGAGTGCCGAAAGCTCGTCAGCGCGCCAGTGATCCACGATGCTATTGGGTATGCCCTCTGGTCTGAGCTGGCAGGAGAAATTGCCACAGGCAGAGAAGAAACGCTGGGCGACAACATCGAAGCAACAAAACATACATCCACCAATACGGGTTTGATCACGACCACACAGGGGAGGATACAGTCGTCAACTGCGATGAGCCCAACGAGCGTAGAAGAAGTTGCTGCCCGACGGGCGAGGTCAATGAGGAGACGGGCTACGGATGGAGATGCCATTGCCGCACAGTCTGCGCCAAGAATCACTTCACCGTATATGGCCACTACGGCACGCGCGCGACGAATGAGCGATTTGCACTTGGTACGGCCGCATCAAGTCATATGCACCACCTGCGGGAGCAGAGCAGTGCCGAAACCCAGGCACGACGACAACGCGATATCCGACGATGAGGATGTCCAGGGAGAATGCGAATTTGGGTCTAGGGAGAGGAAACGGGACAGCATCTCGAGACGGCTGTCTGTCAAGATGAACAAGACTATTACAAAATTTGGAGAAGGTCTGGCGACTGGTTACGGAGGCAATGGGGTTAGCCGGGTGACTGGGTAGATGGCAAGGGGGCCAGACTCAACGCGTCCAGAACAATCAAGATTTGAGGGCGTCTGGCAGTGAACTTGCATAGTTTGATTGGAGCATGTATGGAGCGCGGTCCCTTGATGGAAGATTGATACCATAGATTGATACCATAGCGAATAGACGACGAGAATTGCACGAGCCAATTCGGCCCAGAAACCTGGATGAGCTCGCAGTTGACTACTTCTGAGTTTCTGGTGATCTGCACGCGCGACGTCTCCTGCGATCGGTCTGCATCTCTAATGGAAACAGTGACATAGTGACTTTGGCATACTCAACCGTGGACTGTGCAGAAAGCCGGACGGGGTGGATCATTTAATGTGGAGCTTGGCCCCTAACCCGCTCCGGGCTTCGGTACTTGGTGGGGCGTTTCCGGGCGGTGCTAGCTGAGACTGGCCCTGTCCTTGCTAAGGACGCAATGTTTGTTTTCGCTACACGCTCCACGTTAGCTCGCCCTCCCTGTCAACACTTAAAAGCCCACGAGGCAGAGCCGACAATCCCGAGTGAGACGGGAAAGCTTTTGCTTCAGCTTTATGTCAAATCGCCTTGCCAGTTAGACGTCTTTTCGCCGTTTACTGTACACGGTCACTCTCTGAGCAATAAGTAACCCTGTGGCACGGCACTGAAGTTGGATGGTGCATGGAAACGCCTGCCGTCACCTGCATTTCCCATTTCTGTGGCGTCTGCCGGCGTCTGAGTCACAAAAGTAAAAGTTGGAGGTGGCCGTAAAAGACAGTTGTGAAGACGCGACCGCGAGGATCTCGCCGATTACATAATATAAACAAAAGAAAACGAAGCATCGTGTATTGGGGTCTCGATCTATTTAAGGTTCTTACTTCGACATACTTCGCCAAGCTTGAGATGATTTAACCGATTCCTATCTCCATCATTCAAGTTGGCTCACTTGTCGGAGAGTAACGAGGCTAGGCTGGCTTAGCCGGGCTGATGTCTTTGATTGTTAGACGCCGTGGCGGCTACGACTAAGCCTTCTTGTGGGACACGGCCGTTGCCCCTATTTCCAACGGTCGAAGATGCGCTCTTCGTGTCCATCTTAATCGAGGAGATATCCTTACTCAAATTTCTATGAACAATTGGTTCTTGGGCGGGGATTCTGTTCCCTCTGCTGCGAGATCTCAAGAGGCACAATGAGGGCCACTTGTTCACGACATCGCCAAGCTGCGCTGGGCAGAGACTGCTTTAGCCTAGGAGTTCAGCTGCCAGCGGTCTGCGCTACTTTGGCGCCATCACAACAGGGGGTCAGTGCCGTAATGGGTAGTGATTGATCTCCAAACCGCCAATTCTGCCCTTTCAGATGTGGAGGTAGGTTGCTCAGGGGTCGACGGAATGGACTGTGGCGTTTGGCTCCTGGCTGATGCTGCCTCTTCCCCGCGCCCATCCCATGTCGTGTTAATCTCACTCCAGGCAGAGGCCTCTTTCTCTCTTCTCACCTCTTCTTGTTTTCGTCATCCTAGTTGGGAGGTTCGACCTGTCCTTGTCTCCTTCGACGGCTTTCGTCATTCCATTCCTTTGCGTCCCTTTATTCGAGATTCCGCCTGATCTCGACGATGGCAGCCCCTGTCTTCAGCAGCCTTGCGACGGCTGCAAGTATTGTATATGTGACTGACCTTTCCATATACACTCTGTTGGTATGACTACACCTGTTTTTACTCCCAAGCGAATCGGCGATGTCTTTGGATACTTGACATGCTGACCCATTCCAGGCACCTTGTGCCCAGACTGCTCTCTCGTACAACATATTCACCCAGACCTACTCGGCTTGTGGCGAAGCACCCACCGACTTGCAGTCATGTATCTGCACAAAGAACAACAACCTCGCTGCTGTCTCGACGTCCGTCTCAAAGTCGATCAGCTACAGCTGTGGCTCCACGGCATCCGAAGACCAGACGAGCGCCGCGGCAGTCCTTAGCCAGTACTGCAATCCCGATGTGACGGTCGCCTTCGCGACGCCGACGACCAACATCGTAACCAAGTATGCCACCGACATTGCCGAGTTCACCAACATGGCGCCTTGCGCCCAGTCGGGCGTCTCGTATGCCTTGAGCTCGATGAACTCGCTCTGCCCGGAGCCAGCAAGCCTCATGGCACCGTGTATCTGTACCAAGAACGACAACTCGGCACGCGTCAGCCGGTCTGTGGCGTCGCTCGTTAGGTACTCCTGCTCTAACGCAGCAGATGTGACGTCGGGTCTCGCTTTCTACGACGCGTACTGCGCCATGAACAAGGGCACCACTGCGTTCCCGCAGCCGTCGCCGCCTCCGGGGGACATGACGTACTACATGACTGCTCTGTCCCAGTACAGCTCGCTAGCCCCATGTGCGCAGTCCGGGATATCGAACGCAATGTACTCGCTCACGAGATACCAATGCCCCGAGGGACCCAAGGCACTGGCGTCGTGTGTCTGCCTCAAGGACGGTGTCACGAACCTGGTGACGAGTGCATTGACGTCGGATGTCAAGTACTACTGCTCTTCAACGGCTTCGGAGGACGTCTCTTCTGCCCTGGCTGTCATGGACTTTTACTGTAAGGCTGCTCGGAACGAGGTGGTTGCGACGGTTGCCGAATCAAGTAAGAGCCCCAGATTTTGGTCATGATGTAAGTGGTTTGCTGACGCAGGTTAGTCGCTCAAACGTATGCAACTGCACAAGCTGGAACCGGGTCGGGAACTTCGGGACCTCAGCCGACCAGTACGAGTTCAAGTGCCGCCGGTGGCAACCCCAACGACAACGGCACCAGCTCTGGCGGACCCGGTCTTGCTGCCATTGTAGGTGGTGCCATCGCCGTCATCGGTGCCTTGTCCATTGCAGGTCTCGTTGCGTTCCTGATCTACCGCCGCAGGAGGAAGATCCAGCCGAGGTTCCCCATTTCCTCAACCATCGGCCCGCCAGAGATGACCGGACCCCCCGAGCTGGGCGGCACAATGCTGTCGACCCTGCCACCAAAGAGTCCCCAGATGAGCGTTTCCCAAACGGAGTCTCCCCGGCCCGACACGATATCTCCGGTCTCCAATGCCAACAGCATGTTCGCTCCACCGCCATTAGGCGCAGAACTTCATGGGCAAACCCGATTACCATCCGAGATGCCAACCTACAGCAATAGCCAGCTTCAGCCTTCGGGTCCGCATATGCCCCCTGAACTGCAAGCTCAGCAGTACCAGGGACAGTATGGACAGGCACTCTCCGTTCAAGGCGGATATTCCCAGTTGCAGGGAGGCTCACCGCTGGCCGAGGCTCACGGCCAACCGATTCACCAGATGCCGAGCGGGCCACAGCCAGTGTATCAGACACCTGGTCAGCAACGGGCGGAACTGCAAGGAATGGGATGGCACGCAGGGCCGAGACCGGGGTACTCTGAAATGGATGCAAGTCAGCAGCGTCGATAGCCTAAATAGTCTTGACGGTATGAGTGGAAATGGGGAGTTTTTGGCGCAACAGCTTGACAATTTAGGAGGATACCAACTGCCTTCAGTCTTTAATAGAATGGTGAATGTATGTTGTTTGGCAGGCAAGAGCGCTTGAATCAGGGTCAGGGGATGTTTTTTTTGTGAGAATGCCAAGAAACGGCAAATGTGAAGAAGCTCTTGATGGTTCGATGTTGAAAATGGAAGCCTTGTCTCGGATGTATTACTCGAGTTGGGCTTAGAAAACTCACCGAGTGTTCACCTCTCACCGAAAACAGGCTTGGTGTATTCCGGTGAGAGAGCTCTGACTTCATCACCCACATAGCTGCAGGAGCTTATGATGAGTCAGCCGGCTGATTATCGGTGGCGGACGCAGCTGGCGACCCATGTTACTTCTGATTGGCTGAAACAAGGCTCTGTCGCCCATGGTTGCAGTTTCCCCCAGCCTTGCTGGCCGGGTTCCACAGTGTGCTGTGCTGGTCTGGAAAACATCCTGCTGGTCGCGCCTTCTCCCAAAATCTTGCGATTTGCCTGTTGACGCTACGCTAACCGCCAAATCCACACTTCAATTCCTCGTCGCCGGCTGCAACCGACACCCGCCCCAACCCACAAAGGCGGATTCAGGTTGATTCTTCATCTGTAGACGAGGGTCCTACTCTTCTCTTCTCTTTTTCAACGACCTAATCCCTTTTTTCCCTGCTTCAGCCTCTCCCGACTGGTGGGGTGTTCGACACGCGAACCAACAAACAACACCTCATCGACCGCGAACGATCTCGAAACTCACTTTCGATGTCGACAACTAGACCTTGAATTACAATCACAATGGCAGCGGCGGTGGATATAGGCTATGTGGCCGGCCACCTTGGCTTGTCCGAATCGATAGTTTCGACAGCCACGACCGATCCGACCCCCGAGCTCGTCGCGAGCCTCCTCGAAGCCGTCATTGCGAAAGCTCGAGAGCATGACGAGCTATACGCGCAGAAGCTCCAGGTCGACATCGAGCTCGAGAGCGCCCATCACAGCGCAGAGTCTAGATGCCAGACCTTCAAGGCTACTGCCGACAAGGCACTGAAGGACGTCGAAGAAGTTCGTCAAAAGTTGAGGGAGGAAGGTGCGTTGGCGATGCGCCATTGAATGCGTGTGCAAGCCTACCAGGGGACGGCTCACTGACCCCATCTTCACAGAGACGAAGCGACAAACTGTTGAGAACGAGCTCCAGTCGCTCAAGTCGCGTGGATCCGACCACGACTCTGAGATCACTTCCCTACGCGACCGAATCGAGTCTTTGCAATCCTCCAACCGTGCGAACATGGCCCTGCTGGAGTCGCGGAACGCTCGCGACTCTGAGCTGTCCGAGGAGTTGGCCAAGCAGCACCAGAAGAACGTTCAGCTTCAGAAGGAGATCACTTCCCTGCAACAGGCTGTTCAGACTGCCCAGGCCGCGGTTAGCAGCGCCAAATACCGGGAGGAATCTCTCCAGCAGCAACTCGACCTGGCCCGACGCAACAGCGAGTGGTTTGAAACCGAGCTCAAGACCAAGAGCGAGGAAGCGCTCAAATACCGCCGCGAAAAGGGAGCACGTATCGCCGAACTGCAGCGCCAAAACGAAGACGCCAAGTCCAGCATTGAATCCCTGAAGCGAAGCGAACAACAGCTCCGAGACCGCCTCGATGCGGCTCAAGCCAAGGCCGAAGAGGCCCTCACCAAGGTTCAACAGCAGCAAGAGGCCTTTGCCCGCAGCGAGGAGAGCTACAAGCACGAGATCGAGAGCAAGCAGCGCGTCGTGGACATGACTAACCAGCTGGCCGACAGCCACAAGGCCCGTGTTCAGACTCTTGAAGGTGAGAAGGAGGCTCTGAAGGAAAAGCATGCAAACGAAATCAGACGCATCCAACAAGAGCTTGAGAGGGAGAGGGAAACTTGCCGTGCTCTGGAGGAGAGAGTCACCCAACTCGAGGGTGAGGTTGATGAGCTTCACGCCCGCATGGAACAGGGCCCTCCCCGTGGCTCTACGCCTACGCCACAGACACCGCGCATGAACGGTTCGTTCCTCGGAAGACCTGCCTCTCCTTTCGCTACTCCGGCCTCGGCGCGAAGCAAGTCGGCCATCACCGCAACCCAGGCCATTGATGAACTTTACAAGGTCAAGGGACAGCTGGCGGGAGAGAAGAGACGCAACCAACAGCTCGCCGAGGAGCTCGACAACATGATTGCTCTCTTGGAGGCCAAGACACCCGAAATCGAGGAACTCCAAAACGAAGCCGACAGCCTGCGAGCCGAGATCACTAGGATGTCCGAGCTCTCTCAAACGAGCTTCGAGGAGCGCGATGCTGCGAAGAAGAGCGCAAGGAAGGCCGAGGGCGCGCTGGCAAACGCACAAGCAGAGTCCAAGATCCTTCGCACACAGGTCCGCGATCTCAGCACCCAGATCCAAATGTTGGTCTTCAACATGCACGCCCGCGAAAAGGGCCTGGAGCAGCTCAGCCGCGAGGAGACTATTCGCTTGGAACAGCTTTCTCGAGGCGAGGTCACCGAGGGCGCTCTCGCCGACATGTCCGACACCCACCAGTTCATCACCCAGAAGTTTGTCGTCTTCAAGGACATCCAAGAGCTTCAAGCCAAGAATCAAGAGCTCCTGAGAGTTACCCGTGAGCTGGCGGAGCAGATGGAAAGCGAGGAAGCTGTCGCTGCCAAGAGCCAAGCCGTGGAGGATCACCAAGCTGTCGAGCGCCTGCAACAGGAACTCGCCAATATGATCGACGAGACCAAGTCCCTGAGGACGACAATGGAGAGCTTCAAGGCCGAGCGTGATATGTTCAGACGCCTCCTTCAGCAGAAGGCCACCGCTGGCGAACTCGCCTCCATCCTCGGCTCGGATGACGGACAGCGCCAACCGCTCGCTAGCATCGAGAACGAGGAGGCCGATGGTGTCTCGCCCCAGGCCGCCCTCCGTGCCCTGCAAGTCGAGTTCGACACATACCGAAATGACGAGGAGTCAGTTCGCCGGTCGTTGCGGGAGCAGATTGACAGGCTCTCTAGCGAGAAGAACTCTCTCCAGGGCGAGGTCGCCAAGATTTCTAGTCAGATCACTCTCGCTTCCGAGCGATACGAGATGCTTCATTCCAACTTTGTCGCCCTCCAAAGTGAAAACAAGGAACTCCAGAAGCGGAACCAGTCGCTGTCTGAGGACTCCATCAAGCATGAAATCCGAACCCAGCAGGTCGCCGAAGAGCTCATCGATGCCAAGGGCTTGCTTGAGAGTGTCCGCAACGAAGCCGCGAATCTCAAGGCCGAGAAGAAACTTTGGAAAGACATCCAGGATCGTCTCAACCAGGACAATGAGAACCTCATGCAGGAGAAGACGCGACTCAACAACCTCCTGGCCAGCCAACAGTCCATGCAGAACGAGCGCGATATTTCCGAGTCTGAATATAGACGGAAGGCGCAGTCGAAGATCGATACACTTGAACAAGAACTCAACAGCACAAAGCGGAAGTTGTCGGACGAGATGGAAGAGGGGAAGAAGCTTCAGCTCAGAAAGGAGTTCGACGCACGCGAGTCACAGAAGCGTATCGACGAACTATCTACCAGCCTTAGCCAGATCCGTGAAGAGCACGTCGCCGTTAAAACTAGCCGTGACCATCTTCAAGCGCGTGTCGACGAGCTTACCATCGAGCTTCGCAATGCCGAAGAGCGGGCTGGCCGCTTGGCGCCCAGACCGACGCCCCGCCCCGGTACCATGGCACCTCCCACTCAGACCGATCAAGAAAACGAGGCCGAAGTGCGCGAGCTCATCAACGAGGTCTCCGACCTCAAGAGAGAACTTGATATCGCCAAGTCTCAACTCGAAAACGCCAAGGAGCAGACTGAGCAATACAAGCAGCTCAGCGAGCAGAATGAAGAAGCTCTGTCCGAATTCACCGCCTCTCAGGAACAATACAGAGAGGAGATGGAGGCTGCTCTCACTGGCAAGGACGCTAAGATTAAGGAGCTTGAGCAGCGTGTCGAGGACTTGTCAACCGAGCTGGCAAACTCCAACAAGGAGCTTTCCCACCTACGTGACTCCCAGGCGGAGGTTGCTCGCAAGTACGAGGATGAGAAGACCATCTTGGACGAGGAGATAAAGCGATTGAAGGAAGAGACGGAGCGTCACGCCGAGGCCTCCAAGTTCCACCAACAGGACCTCCGCGCTCAGTCAGAGATCACCGCCAAGGCTCAACAGGACTACGAACACGAGCTCGTCAAGCACGCTGAAGCTGCCAAGCTGGTCCAACAGTTGCGCACCGAATACAACGAGCTGAAGAGTCAATCTGCGACGCTGAGAGCTGAGGCTGAGTCTGCCAAGGTTGCTCTCTCTCAGAGTGAGAGCTCATGGGAGGAGAGAAGACAACGTCTGGAGCAAGAGATGTCGGAAATCAAGACTCGCCGTGACGATGTCAATGCCCAGAACAAGCTGTTGCACGAGCAACTGGAAAGCATCACGAAGCAGTTCTCTGCGCTCAAGGAGGGTCGCAATACCTCGGCTGAGGATGCCGGCGGCAGTGAAGAAAGTGGCAACGACAGCGCGGCCGATGGACTTCGTGAACTCAACAACTACCTCCGACGCGAGAAGGAGATTTTGGAGGTCCAGTACGACCTCAAGGTGCAAGAATCTAAACGCCTGCAGCAACAACTGGAGTACTCTCAATCTCAACTCGACGAGGCCCGTCTCAAGCTGGACCAGGAACGTCGCTCGCAAGCTGAGAGCGGTCAAGCATCCATTGCCCACAAAGATCTGATGGACAAACTCAACGAACTCAACCTTTACCGCGAGAGCAGCGCTACCCTTCGGAACGAGCTTGCTCAAGCGCGCACTCAAATCTCCGAGAAGAACGCTAAGATCGAGGAGCTGGAAGGCAAGGTCCAGCCTCTCGAGGCTAGGATCGAGGAACTCCAGACACAAAAGGGTTTTCTCGAGGAAGAAATCAAGCAAGTTCAAGAGGACCGCGACAGATGGCAAAAGCGGACCGAGGGCATTCTTACGAAGTACGGTCGTGTTGATCCTGCTGAGATGGAACAGCTCAAGCAGACCATCACTGATCTGCAGGCTGAACGCGACGCCCTCAAGGAGTCCGAAGCTCCTCTGCGAGCCGAGATCGAAGAAGCCAAGCAATTGTTGGAGACTGAGCGGGCCAATTGGCAGAACACCCGTCAGCGCATGACGGATCAGTTCAAGGAACGGTCGCGAAAGCTTACCGGCGAAAAGAACGACGCCAACACAGCGCGAAACGAGGCGGTTGCCGAGAAGGATGCCTTGGTCGCCGAGAAGGACCAACTACAACAACAACTGAACAATGCGACCACGGAACTGGAGACGACGAGGCAGAGACTGCAGGCGACGACGCAGCAACGCACCGAGTTTGAGCAACAGATCCAGAGCTTCCAGCAACAAGTCCAGAAGCTTCAGCAAGATGCCCAGGTAGCGCAGTCTGGAGCTCAGGGTGCCCAGCCCCCAGCGGACGCGTCGACTTCGGTCTCTACACAAATCGTTGCCCAGCTGGAGCAGCAACTCACTGAAATGCGAAGCCAGCTGGATGCCGTTTCTGCACAGAAGGCGGCCGCCGAGCAAGAGCTTGAAAACCTCCGAACGCAGTTACAGACGGTCACCTCCGAGAGAGACCAAGCTGTTCAAGCAGCGCAGCAGGCTGGTCAATCACAGTCGCAAGCTGCGCCCGAGCCCACGGAGGCCAGCAACACGGCAACAACTGCGAACGGCACGAGTGGCATGTCCGACGATGAGCGCAAGGCTTTGGAGGAGAAGGTTACTGCTGCCGAGGCTAAGGCTGCGGAGTACGAACGCAAGGCGAACGAGCTCGAGGAGAATATTACCCAGACAATCAAGGAACGGTCGGACAAGATGAGGAACGCCTTGAACGAGAAGCTCCGCCAGTCTCGCGAGAAGCTGGACGAGGAATACAGGACTAAGCTGGAGCAGGAAAAGATCATCTGGAAGGCTGAGCACCAAGGAGCCGCTTCTAGCCAGCCTGCGGACGAGCAGCCAGCTGTACCCGCGACGCCTATCAAGCAACAGGACCCTGAAATTGCTTCAACAACGCCAATGACGGGCACGCCCGCCGGGTCAACAGATCTGTCTCAGCTTCCCGACGCCGAGATCCGCAAGTTTCTTTCCACGAACCCCACAGTGCGCAGCATCATGTCCTCGAATCTTAGAAAGAAGCTGGAAGAGCAAACTGCCAAGGTTAAGAACGAGACAGAGACCAGCTTGAAGGCCGAGTTCGAGCAGAGAATTGCGAGTGCTCGAGAGGAGGGCCAGATGTTAGCCCAGAAGAAGTCTGCGTTGCAGATCAACATGAAGGACAACCAAATCAGGAGCGCCAATGCCAAGATCGAGGTTGTCTCTACCGCAGCAGTCAAGACGCCTCAAAGACCCGTGGGAGAGGTGTGGGAGGAGGCCAAGGTTGCCAAGCCAGCTCCCGCCGCGCCACAGCCAAGCCCGGCGAAGCCCGCTGGCAACGCACAGCCAGCCGCACCCCGTCCATCCATATCAGCCCCTTCTGCTCCGCCAGCTCAAGCTGGTGCGGCTTCGAATGGTAAGTCTTTCCCTAGAGAGATGGGACCATCCACTGGCTCTAACTATTTTCAAGCTGCCCCCAATGGATCAAACAACCAAGCCCCGCCGCCAGCGACTGCTCCTAGCGGCATTCCTCCACCAGGCAGTATCATCCCACAGAAGCGGCAAGTTCCCGCCCCCGGAGAAAACAAACTAGCAGCCAGTGCTGCCGGGGCGAACCCGTTCGCGACTGGCGCTGCAAACGGTACACAACCTCAAGCCAACCCCTTCGCTCAAGGGGCCCAAGCGCAGCAGCAGCCGCAACAATCACAGAATCCTTTTGCCTCAAGTACACAAGGTGCGCAGGCTGGCCAGGCCGGACAGCAAGGTCAAGCGCATCAGCAGCCAGCGACTCAAGGTCAACCAGCTCAACGGAGCGGCATTCCCTTACCTGGGCGTGGTGGCACTGCTGGACGTGGCCGTGGTGGCGCATTTGCCGCCGGTAACAGGGTGTCAAGTGGCGGCGCAGAGAGAGGTGGCATGGCGGGACGCGGTGGACGTGGCGGCAGAGGGGGTCAGGGAGCCGGGCCATTGAACCCTGGTGCCAACGACTTCCAGCCCGGAAACAAGAGGCCAAGAGGCGACTCCGAGGCAGGCGGAGGTGGGGGCGCGAAGAGAGCCAGAGGCGGTGGACACTAAATGTCCGCTGGGGGATGACCTGATGGAGATGATGTGGTAATGGCGGTGGAAGTTGCTTTTTACTCAGAGTCTGTATTGATATGACCGTGGAGCGTGGAGGTTCAATCGGAGGGGTGAAAATTGGGCAGACCCAAAAAGTCTGCAGAGTGTGTATAGCCAAGATATACTCTACAAAATGAATTTTCTTATGTCGTCAAAAGCTTGTTGTCATTTTGGCCATCAACGAGGTGTGTGCTGTCCTGTAATGGTTCGGCACTGTGTCTGGCTGGTTGCTGAGTGGCGTTGTCTTAGTGAAAGTCTGGCTATGGCTTTCATCTACTTTACTTCAAGTGACTATCACATCAGGTTATGCCTTGGCAGCTCCTCTTGGTTCTGCTGTATGGTGTCCTGTTCAGTCTCAAAGCTGCTCACTTACTTTGACCAACATCCGGATAGCTACTCGGAGGTCGGGCAACCCTTCAATTGGGTCACCCATGTCAACCGCAAGGAACCAAACTCGCAGGGGTTGAATCCAAGGGGCAGTCAGGCACAATGAGGGTTCGGGCATGTGAAACGCGGCCGAAAGTTAGAACAGGCTCTTTCCGATACGGATGGCCCCCTTGCTCTCGCGGACATTGTTGCGTAGGACGGATGAACCGACTCGCGCGACAAGGATCCCGACGGCGCACGTCGGTCTTCGGTGCGATCCGGCCGCCCCTCCGGCCCCTCCCATAGGCGGCTCGCTCCGCCTCTCTCCGATGCCCGGCCCCGCCGTGGAGCAAAGACCGCACAAAGCCCTATCCCAAGCAGAAGCGATGCCCCCCCATCCAAAAAGAAGGACACAACAGGTTGCAAAGGAATGAAAAGTGGACGTCCTCGACCTCTCCATCCGCAGTCCTTGAATTGGTGCTGGCACGCCAAACTCAACACACCAAGCCATGGGATTCCCATCCGCCCGGCTAGCTCAATCGGTAGAGCGTGAGACTCTTAATCTCAAGGTTGTGGGTTCGACCCGTAAGTAGAAACATCTCGCGTGTGCATCATTGAACGTGGTCATTAATAAGCACCAGCCACGTCGGGCTCAATTCCCGTCAGCGATTGACGCAATTCACTTTTTTGCATTTCTTTCCCACTTCTCCGTGCTGTCTCTAGGTTTGGTCCCGGTGGCACTGAGTTGCTTGCTGCTTCACAAGGCGAAACGATTTGTCTTGCTGGCTTCCCTTTGCACGGTGATTTCCTAACCCAGGTATCTGTTCTATTTTGCTCCACTCACGCCTAACAATTACCAGTCTATCATGAGTATGGTGGGAGAGCGTAGTCTTCACCTCACAGTTTCACCTCAGGTACTCTTGCCCAACACCCGACCACAGTTTTCGGGTCAGGTACGAACCGGCTGGCGAACATGATTCCTGGAGGTTTCCCTCCGATGATCTTCTAGTCATAGTTCATAATCGAGTGTGCCAGCACGATCTTCATCTCGTTGCTGGCAAAGAATCGTCCCGGACACGCGTGCAACCCGTGTCCGAAGCCTAAGAACCCGGGGCTCGTGGAGATGAACTGCCAGCGGTTCTCCTGGCCCGGGCTCTCACGCATGCGAACGAACCTGTGGCTATCAAACTTGTCTGGCTCTGAGCCCCAGAGGGTCGGATCCCTGGTGTTGTGCGTGGCGATGGTGACCAGGAGTCCTTTTCGAAGCAAAGTTCCGTCGGAGAGAGTTATTGGTTCCTCAACTCTCCGGTTCATTATGTCTAGATAACAGGTCAGTGAGAGACTATGTTTTTGAAGACCTCCGCTAACATACGCGGCCCAAGAATGTGAAGTCGCTGGCTCTCCTTCAAGCAGCTATCCATCGACTTCAACTTATACAGGCTGTTCTTGCTCCACCCGCCATCCTCGGCGAACACTCTCACGATCTCTTGCCTCAACAGCTTGAAGTACTCCGGGTATGTTAACAGGTCTTAGAGCATGGCAGTCAACACTGATAAGGTCATGTGAATCGCCGCAAAGGCAAGGAAAAGCTGTCCAGCCACGATATCAAATTCCCGCCCCCGGCAAACATCATCGATCCACGATAGCGAATCCGAAGACTTCTCCACTCCAGACTTTGCCTGCTGGCAGGCTACCAACTCAGACTTCATGATATCCCGTGCTCGGCTGATTTGGCTGTGGAGGTGATTCAACATCGGGACAAAGCGATGCGCGAGAGGCCTTAGTAGAACGGGCCAGGCACGCAGGGCGCGGCCGGCGCGTAGAGCGACGCCGGTGAAGCTGATGCCGACTACGATCCACTCTTTGTCGCAACAGAGGCGGTCACCGAGAAGAATCTTTGTTGATAAGCGTGCGGCGAGTTGCGCTGCGACAGGGAAGAATTTGACTTCCTGCCATTCGCTGTTCGACGGTAGCTGATCTTTCAGGATGACAGGGGTTTCTTCGCATAGTCGTTCCGTTAGGTACACTACGTTGTTTGTTAGCCTTTGGGAACTGCGTGTCTTTCCCACTGAGACCTCAGATCTCGAGGACCATACTCAGCTCCTGGTTCAGGTTCTTTCTCAAAGCCTCTTGGATGATGTCCCCATGCAAGCCATCTTGGAGAACGCTCAAGCCGGGGTAGCGAGTGAGCCATTGCCGTCAAGCGATTGTCAGCTGCTAATAGTACTGGGGCTGTAACAGTGTTATCCTTCATACCCTATCACTGAACCCTGTGAATGTCAGGCGTTTGTCATTACGGATTTCTTCGCAGAGACTGGGCGACAGCATGACCAGAGGCCCAAATGGGGAGAGGACCTGAAAAGGCTTGCCGTTTGACTGCGCAAGCAAGTCAACACCATCCACATGTTCCTCTCGGCCAATTAAAAAAAAAACAGCTTCCCGCATACCTCCTCAAAGCCCTCACGGAGAATCTCAAAGGCGTTGTTATTTCATCTCTCCCTTGCTTTTTCATAAGACCATTTCCCGCGTTTCTTGCCTATGAGTTTGAACCAAGGATAAGGTCTATCCTCGCGATAGTACCAAGCAAAGAATACCAGAACAAAAACAAGGAAAACTATCAGACACGGCCTCCCAAGCTGTCCCAAGAAAGCTTGGTCAACAAGGGCTTCAATGAGGAACCCCATACTGCATTGAACCACTATCTGACCACTAAAGAGCTGATCCTGGTCTCTGATGTCGTGGCGGGACGATATGACGTCGGGTATAACAACGTTATGCTCGGCAGTTGGGTAGTCGAATGTTTGTCCGAGCTGCGGTTGTATGCCAGGATGGGTTCGAAATTGAATCAGATCGTATAGAAGCCCTCTTTAATCTGTGTACTCTGAGGTGAGCACTAAGAGTCTGACTTCTGTCACCAGACAATGAGACGAGAATTCAATCTCTTTTAACCTGATGTCTGAAGATTCCCATGTCACTTTAGCCGGTGTTATTTAATTCGACTTCCAATGGCCCTGAGGCTAGATATATTCAACTGATGCGGATACACGTTGCGAACTCTAAATCAAAATGATGGGCAACATCGAATCAAGCGTTTTTGTGTGAGTCGTGAGTAGGTAGGCTATGCCTTACTTCTATAATCAAGCATGGCGCTTGTTCAGGGTTTAATCTGGTCACGGAAAGTATTTGTAAATCTTCCGCACTCGGGTGGGTGATTTTACAGTTCGCAGAGACACAACCAGACACATCGGGATCTGTCGCAAAATTACCTCAATGAAGAGGCTAGCAGCACTAACAGGCTGCCAATTGCGTGGCGGCACAGATTTTTTGGTGGTTCATCCTCCAGCCTACCCAACAATCCACCCCAACTTCTCAGCACTTACTCTCATCTCCCTAATTATGATTTTCGACCGCTACCATAAGGCTGTCACGTTAAGCATCAGGGACGAGGAGATGAGTTAATGTCAGTCACTCCAAGAATGCCGAATGGTTTTTCCACTAGTCGAGCACACTCCACTGCTCGAGGTCGGTCAGACACTACACAAGACATGTAATAGCCTCCAGCTTCATCGCTGGAAACGTCAAAGGCAATAGTATTCTCACTCTCATAGGGTTTGAGAACTGCTTTAATGTCATTGCAAAGGGGATGTATTCGAACGTCTCGTAAACACGGAACTGATAAAAGTTTTGGCGTCACAATATTCTTTACTACTTCGGAGAGGACCACGGAACAGGAGCCGGGATAGGAGGCCTTTTTAAACTAAGCACACCTTTAATCTCCGTCTACTTAGAGTAAGAAAGCGACACCAAGTCTCGCAGGGGTTCGCCGGTGGTTCTTGGACCGCGCGACTAGAGATGAATTCTCAACCACTCAGCTCTTCGTTCCCTTGGCTCTTTTGATAGTATTACCATCAGAGTACTCTACAAGGAACCAGTCCATGATCTCGCTGTTTACATCAAGCCGTATTGTCAAGCCTATATCTAAAGAGACATGGCACCCTTAAAGAAAGTGATTACATCCGTCGAGATCGCATGTCGTTTATTCGAAAGGCAATATAATTTGATGTAGAAACAATTTCTATTCCTCTACCATTGCCTTGAAGACCATAGCGGGCGTGGCTTTCGGCCCGGCTACCTGAAAAACTTCGTTACTCGTCGTAGAAGACGTACATTTTCCCTCCCACGCTGTTTCGGCTGCCTTTTTAATAGATAGAATGACGCTTTTCGACTCGTGAGTTTGTTCTGCTAGGTAGTCGACAAACAACATATCTTGAAAGGAGACATTTTCAACTTTCGCTCCCATGTACTTCTCAGCCATTTCTACGATCTGCCTGCCAGTAATATCCTCCGGCCCGTTCACGACATATTTGGCTTTGTCATGAGGGGTAACATCTTCTTGGAGTAGTAGATGGGCCGCAAGACGTCCGACCTCATATGGGTCAACAATGCCAACAGGGGCATCCTCTGAAGCCATCAACCTTAGGGTATCCTGCCTTCCAGTCTTGCGGAAATTCTTGACCAGCTCCACAGCAGTAGAAAGGTACAGCTGCGAAAAGACGTTGGGCTGCAACGAGGTCCAGTGTAGAGCTTGAAACTCAGGTGAGCTCAGCAACGTCTCAATTGCCCAATGCGTTCTCGGATAGTATACAGGGCAATCTGGGCGAACGTTTGCAGCAGTTGTTGAGATGCGAACAACATAATGGACGCCTCCTTCGAGAGCAGCAAGGTGGAACGTCGATTCTTCGGCGAACTGGTTTGGTTGGTTGTGTGACGCAATGAAAGCCCTCACAATGTTCTGTTGGTGGAGCCAATCTGGGGTAATCTCAACCCAGTTCATTTCTGCCACTTCGACTTTGGGTAACGTAGCTAGTTGCTGTGCTGCAGCCCCGCTCAAGGAACGTGTAAGAGCAAGGACGCGGTGTTCGGAAAAGGCAGTGTTGGTTTGCAAAAGTTCTGATAAGTTCTCAACAACCCCTCGACCGGTATTGCCAGTGGCGCCGACGACAAGGATGGTAGGAATCATCTTTGAGAATTGATTCAAAGTTGATAATGAGATAAGAAGGATGTGGTGTGGGTAAGAACGACTTCTGTTGAATAACACCTATAGCTTTTATATGAGGGCTGGCGTTTATAAATAAGCCATCGGGCCATACGTTGATATCGTTAGCTGCGAGTGGATTACAACGCTTCAGCGTCTAGACGAAGCCCGGTGGTTCCACCATTTTTTCGGAGCTGAACGTGAAGTTCTTAATTGGAGAGAACCCCGACGTGATTGACTCCGATTGGTTGTTTCTCCGGCACTTCGCAAGCTGGATTGCCGCCACTGACAATCGACGAAGGGTTCTAACGCTTGACGGCCTTAAAGCAGCGGTCAAATGCTCATGTAAGCTTAATGCTTGCAATTAAATGTACTATTAATGAAATTAGGCCTTTTCATAATCTGGCAGCTCTGTACAATATTACGAGACTGAATAGTCGTTGCGCTATGGCCGAAAGATTTGGCTGCCGCTTGCATTATGCACTGTACGCCGTAGTTGTGCGATGATAGCACAATTTGGCCCTACGAGCTGCCAAGCCCGGGACACCTGGCTTCTTCATAACTCTTAATGTGCCGGCCTGGGCCCAAGAGATACGCTGTTACAGACACAGTTATCGGCAAGTTTGACTGTATCATTGGAGGTATCTCGTTCATTTATTTCATGTAGCTGTCGTTCGTCATCCGAATAACAAAATGGCCACATTGCTAATCACCCTACACCGAAGCCGGCTCCATCACTTGGGCTTACTTTTCCTTGCATATGCGTTTTTATTTGTTAAATAAAGATTGCTACATACCCTCACAATTAATACATTACAATCTTGTCCTTATCGTTAGATAAGAACAAGGTCAAGCGAGGGAACCTCTTTACAATTGCAGATTCAGGACAAAACCCAACCCGCTTCAAACTCTGATCATCACCACTTGTACAATACGAGAGGTCAATATATCGCACTGAATCACCATGAGTAATCTTTTTTCTGCGTGGCCTTCTATAGACTTTGGGAGGCGTTTAAAGGCCAACACAAGCGTATGTGTCAGCCCACAGGCCCTGACATTTTGCACCAACGACAAGGTTCCATTTGACACATTTGGCGAGGGGAACGCGATATTGGCGCGAGATCGAATCGCAGTTCTCGCCGCTGCGAAAAAGTGAAAGTTTTTGCAGCTACCAATCATGCCATCTTGAATGGGCTAAGGGGTCTTGTTGGTGGACGGCGGCTGCGTCTACGAGCCACTAGTGACACCAGTGCAGAGGTAGTAACCGGCTCACATGTCGGTTCAAGCAGAACTTTCGGTTCCCTTGTTCTAGCTCGTAAACTGAGCCGCAGTGACGCAAGCCTTGGAGGGAATGGTAAAGCAAGTGTCTTCAGCCTTCACAGTGTAGATGCGGTTGCAGTTTAAGACAAAGCCTGGCTGAGCAGACTTAGTACTCTTGACGCCGTTGTCTGACTTAGTAGGTATGGTGGTGGTTGCCGCCGGTGCTTTCAAGGTGGTGATCGGCGCGGGAGCCACGGAGGTGGCAGCGACACAAAAGGATCTGTCCCTTCCAGTCGCTACAAGACTTACAAAAGCTCAAGCTGTCCTTTTGACATGGATACAAGTTTGAATTGGGTTGACATTGCTGCCAAGGTTCCGAAGAAAGGGTATGAAACTGGCTAACACGGGTAATAAAGTTGAAAGAAGCTAAATGACAGACAACAACATTGATGTTCGGCAACTCTATTTCCCGCGGAAAATATGAAATATCAGTGTTAGACCAAAGCTATTGTGCTTTACATCCAGGAGTCAAAAAAGGATCTTGAGAGGGACGAGACTCGAACTCGCGCGGGTTGCCCCACCAGGAAACAGATGTTAAGCTGACCTTAACCTGGCGCCATAACCAACTCGGCCACCCTCCCCGAGAGTCACTGACGGGAACCATGTGATGTGGATGTCAGACTCTGTCGGCAAAGTTTTTCATGTCACTGCAGGTGAGAACTGCGCAATGGTACGCTCTGAAAGTTGACTAACAGGGGAGGGCAACATTCTGTCCAATACAGATTCAGAGCATGGGCTCTCTGGCCCAAATAGAGGAACCTGGTCTGGTTAACGCTGAGCTTTCTCGACTTGTCACCCTCTAGCCAATAGAGTGAGCCAGGCGAGGCTTGCTACTTTTGCTCACCTTTTCAATAACCTTAGTGAGGCGAGGGTAAGGTTAGTGTGAGGCTACGGTAAGACGAAGGCAATTTACATAAGATAGAATCACTAACGTGAAGCTTTGAAGACACCTGAGATAAGCTGAACATGATAATTTTGATTATGAGTACACTGATATCTTACTACAATGAACCTGACCAGTAAGTAACTACAGAACTTTCAAGTTCAACGTGATCCATCCAAGCAGTATTACCAAGCTTCTGATTGAGTATGGAGGCTTCATACGGTTATATTGAAGACTGATCTACAATCTTAATGTCAAAACGTTAGGGTCAATGATCCTCTCACTTTCTTGGAATAGTTCTCCTGCTCTCAGAGCCATCGCAAGAACAGAGGGGGGCGGGGGGCGGGATGACTGCGCATGTGTCCCAAGTGGTTGACAAGAACTCCTGGCGTCACCATATCCTGTACCACTCCGGGGACTCCTGGAGCAAAAGCTGAAATAGGTGGGCATTCTGGCCACGTTTCGTTTTACTTCCGGCCGTCAAGAAGTCTTGTGTTACAGGGTCGTTCACGAGCAGAATATTGAGAATTCCATACCAAGCATTCCTACTTTGCAGTAGCCAAAATGCTGCTCCATACTCTTGCTATCAAGCTACATCTGAGATACAGTAGCCATCAGTTAGACTGCGAGGAAGTTGCGTCGCGATGGTGAAATCGCTCTAGAATCTTCTTACCAGCTGCTAGAGAAGTGATCAGTGCACCTTGCATTGGCCGAGTTATAGAATGATCGCGGAATAAGGATCTAGTGGAAGGCTTTTACGCGTGTAGGTTGGACGTGTCTTTCTGAGAACCTTGTACAAGACTACATGTATGTTCCACGTAGCGTACCAGCCGCTGCCATGTAGTTTGAGACTAAGCCCCAGACGCTGCTTCCTCGTCCTTCCCCTTCTTTGAGACAAATCCTTTTCGCAATCCAGTGTAAAATATCCATAGGCCAATGGTGAGAACCGTCGAGGCCCCGGCAACTGCCAAGTATAGCCAAAAGTGTGCCGTTATGAGATTCTCCCCGTCTTTTGCGTCCCAATTGAAAACATTCATAGAGAAGATTGTCTATCTAGTCAGCGTTGACCGTGACCCTCAAGAGACCGTGGCCCACTTACAGCAATGCTCGTGAGAGGGAGGTAAACCATAGTCACGAATGCAATTGACCGCATCTGAGAGTTATCTCGTCTTGTGGCCACAGAAATTGCCATATTTATCTGGTTGTCATGCCTGGCTATTCGGCTGATGACCTGTGTACTTGAAATCAGCCTGTGTAGTAATCGCGCAAGCTGCATGGTCTGCTTACCACCTGGGTTGTGGCCATCATGTCCTCCATAGAGGCTCGGACGCTATCAAGTTTCGTTTCGAACTCGTCAGAGATCTGGTTGAGACGCTGTTGCAGTCGTCCGGCTGTGTGCCTGAGTTGCCTACTGCGGTTCTCATCTCCGCTTCCAGCCTTGATCTCCTTGCTAGCCCAACATCTGGTTCCTCTCATGAATACAGCTGTTTCGTTATCGTTGCGCAGTTCCTCAATGTGCTCGACAATTCTTCGGAGTTGCCGTTTGGCAGCTTTCAATCCAGTCAAGAGAAGGCTCGAGTCGAAGCGCAGGCTGAGAACATCCTCCATTGTCTCGGTTTCTGAGCCGGATGCCAGGCTCTCGCTGCTGCCGGAACTCCACTCTAAATTCTTCTCGAGATACCTGCCCTCCATGGGACGAGCGTGCTCTGTGATAAGTCTATCGCGATCGAGTTCACACAACGCACCGACTAGTGCGAGAGGATGGTAGAAGTCATCTAGTGAATCTTTCATCCTCTCCATTATCGTGTGCTCTTGGTTATCGTCGAGTCCGAAGAAGATTGCCATCGTGGATCGGAACTCCGGATCGTGGGTTACAGAGACCGCAATGTCATTAGGCCATGTTGCACTAGTGCGGTAGTTGTAAACTAGTCAGATTAGCATTTAGACCTCTAACGGAGGCGTGGTTTTGCCTTCAAGCCCACCTAGTCTTTCTGGCTCAAGCCTCTCATTCACTTCAAGACAATGGAGAAACTCTCCATCTTTGCGAGTGATTATCCGAGCTAGAGCCCGATGCGTGTGGAATGACTTGGTAATCTGCTTAAAAACTGCTTGGGACACTGGAACATGGTGAATCTGTGATGGGCATTCGGAAACAGTTTTCGTAGTTCGGCGAAGTAGTCTGTCTCGGAATTAGCATTGTAAATTAATGTATTTATTCGCTCAATACCCACACTATGTGAAGAGTGTTCGATTCATCGTCTTTTGCATCCGTCTCCTGCGCCATGTTAATACCGTCCAGTTCGTTTACCTTGCCACGCAAGAGCACCCACAACTCTTCGTAGCCAAGACTCCCAATCTGATGACGACGTCAACTCTTCATCGATGAACGCCTCCTAATGTCAAAATTAATGCATTGAAAACTTCAAGGCGAAAGAGGGTTTACCTCCAATTCCGACTTGTTGTCAAGGCGGACGGTGATAACCTTGGAAGGCCGCTCTTCGTACTTGAAGGCGCGGAAGTCGCGAGGTCTGAACCTACATGCCTTGGACGGCCACTCCATTTTGATCAAAGGCTTCACAAAGTATGCCACCAAGAACGATGAATTTTGCCAGTAAACTCGCTTAATTTCACCTTGTGCCGTCTCAGTAGACAAGCTCACACGTGCACCAGAGCCTGGGAGGATACGGCATCTAAATGCTGGGTAATGGAATGTCTTCGGGGCCAGTTGGCTACTTCCCGGCAGCACCAACAAAAACTGAGAGTGTTCCAATGATCGCCCGGTCCCACAATTTCATCCTACACCCCCAAAAGTGGGATAGAAGGCGCGGGTACCACAGCCACAACTCGTGATCGGGACGGCAATCGCCCTTGGATCAGATTATAGGATCGGGATAGAGAGTGTGTTCAGCGACCATTGGCCCGAATTCGCATGTAAGTTTCTGGTGCAGAAGCAGCGGTAATTTCAGCAGCTCAGCCTGCTTCATGTTGCACTATCAGTTGCAACGTGCAGTGTGCATAATGCAGTGGCGCGGATGAGTGCAGCTGGTGGCACAACCATCACGCATCCTCAGACACGGGCTTGGCAGAAGGTACTCTGGACTTGAAGTGCAGGGCTCCCAGGAGGATACAAAGAAGAGACTGATATGTGCAATCTGTTCTATCTGCCCAGGAAACAGCGCTATTAAGGCATCCGTTCTCCGCCCAGATATCGTGATACCGGGGGGTGTAGGGTCACCGCCGCCCGCTTATCTGCCTAGGACGCCTGACTGGCAGCCTGATTGCCATGGCGGACGAGTACTGGCCAAATTTATGAGCCGCAATGGCCAGGCTTCCGTCTCTGGTGGAAGTGTGTCGAGAGGCCTAAAAGGCGCAGTTCTGCTTACACGATGTACTCGTGGCCGGCTACCCGTCCTTTGGAATTTCTACCCTTCCTTGCAATTTTCGGTGACTAGTTACGATATCTTAACATGTCTGCCTCACGGCTTGTCTTGTCCATTCTGCCCTGGTGCTACAACGACCCTGACCCTGTCGCAAAGGAGTTAGATAGAAAGTTTGGCGCCAATCAGTATCGGCTCAGTGTGAGTAATCCCGTCTCCCCTCGTCGATAGTCAATTGAAAGTCTGGTCGTATGCTAATGCCAAAAAAGGTGAAGGGCAATCAGTACGTCGTCGAGTCTCATCGGAAGCTTCAACCAGTAAGCTATCATAGATGTCGGATACGAGAGAATGGTGAAGCTTACGTAGTCAGGGCGAGATCAAGCAGATTCATGACAACGTAAAGTGGCATTATCGGGAGTAAAGAATGTGGTAAGGTTCAATGATAAACTAGACGTCATACGCACCAGATTACCCTCGAGGAGAATAAGAAACTGTTACTCAGAAAGTCCTACAAAAGTCCGAATCTCCTTGCCTGAGCTTGTCACCCGAGGTAGCCACATGTATGTTCCCTTGTTCTCAACGAGACTTGGTAGCAAACCTTTGCTCTGTTCTGTGGTATGACGATTAGATGTTTGAGTTGATTTCAGTTTTCACGAAAGCATTGTGCCATCTGCTTCTATCTGAACAGTCTCTGTGGTATAATTCACAATGATACAGGTACCTTTGCCCATGAGTCTCGTCTATTGCATATGACGCAGGTGATCAGGATCTTGTCCGTTCAAGACCATTCCATTGGCATGCAGCTTTGGCTGCTTTAACTCCCGTCCTAGTGAGTTATCGAAGTAATCGAACCGACCCCTTTTCAACGTGAAGCGCCCTTCATCACTGTTCTCGGTGATTGTGCTTGCCTGGCTAGTGAATTGTGGGCTAGGAGGAGGGCTATCCGTCAGTGTCGACGTAAATAGCTTGATGGATTCCTTTGGGTCTGTGTTTTCTTCGTGTAGCGCCTGTTGGGCGGAGTTGCTTCTGGGAGGAGGCATAATGTCTGACCCATTGGCGAGGACTCTGCGGTTATGTGTAGGAGTATCTTCGAGCAGATCATCCAGCGCAACGACATCTTCCATGGGATCTGGTTTGGAGAGATCGTGGCCGCAAATCTCCGGGGAAGGGTGGCATGAATCCACAGCTTCCCGGCGATCTACGCCCCCATAGCCGTCATCTGAGACAGTGTTGTCAGTGCGGGCGGTGTCGGACTTGTTCGGAGGCTTAGGACATCCACGCCACGCATATTGCGAATCTCTTGCGCATTTTCCGGCCATATCCCTCAGTTTTTGTGCCACTTCCCTGCTCGTGTGTCTCTCATTGCGATCTACCCGGATCAGATGATGCGATATGTAAGTGATTAGAGCATGGAGAAAGAGAGAGCAGTTAGAGTCTTTGTGTAACTTCTGAGTCCACTGTCCCTTGCGTGAGCATTCGAAGAGCAGTGGGAGTTTAGATAACATACCTCCTTGACCGAAGGTTTCAGAGTAGCGACGGTCCTTCCGTTTTGCGTTTCAAGGTTATAAAATGTATCCATACTAAACTCGTTCCCCTTGTCGTCTTTTGATCGGTTTTTAGAGAATTCATCGACGCCCTCCCATCCTTTAAGGTACCAAGTCACGAACTCTAGAAGGAGTAGACCCATAGTCCAGAGGTCGTAAGCCTGAGAGACACGGTCAACTACATCGACCTCGGGTGCCTTGTATGTCAATGAAACGCCAAGTCCTCGAGCATTGTCCTTGGACTTAGTAATGTCTCGGTGGAATCGGGTCAGGCCGAAATCCGTAATCTTGAGAGTCCCGTTGCCCGGCATGTTCTGAAGTTGATCGCTGTCCTTGAACCATAGCACATTCTCTGGCTTCAAGTCCCCATGTCGACCAAAGTTCTTAGGGTCTTCCACCTTCATTGTATCCCGCGGCGGATGTTGAATGAGCTCGAGACCTGATGCTAAACCAGCGGACTGCTTTGCTATCCACTTCACGAGTAGGTAACTTGGTTTTGGACGTTGAAATCTCTCCCAAAACTCTCGGAGGTTACCGTCTGCCCATGGAAAAAGGAAAAACCGGTGGCCATGATATTCGTACGTCGCTAGCAGCTTGGTCAGGTGTTCATGGCCTTCAAGGTTAAACGTCTTTAGCGCCTGAAGCTCTTGGTTGAAGGCAGGCTCGTCGATAGAAAGCAGCTTTTTGATAGCAAAATAGGGTTCCGCACGCTATGGAGAAACCATATTAGCACTTGCGTCTACATGGTTGCATCGCTGTTCAAGACTTACGTGTGTATAGTTGTGATGCGCATGGTGGATCTTAACTCTCCATACCGAGCTGTAACCACCATAGACCGTGTCATGTTGCCCCTCAGCCCCTTCAAGGAAGGGGAGAATGACCATGGGTTCGAGAGGATACGCCAACGGTTTGTTTGCCAGCATGTTGAAAAAAGGAGAAAGAAAGAGCCACTGCTTCTCATGAAAGAGTTTGATCTTCGGATTCTTCCACTTGAGACTTCCCTCGAATCGGATGCGAGTTCCGTTCTCTCCTTTGCGATACAAGTACCATTTCTTCTTACCTTCGTCCCTATCTGCCTCGAAAGGGAGATGTGCGTCGTGAAGGTCCTCATCAATGAGACTGGGTAAAGCGCCAATGTTTTCTGTGAGCACTAGGATGGCGAACATCCTTTGCCGCGTCGTCTGTTGGTTGTTGTTGTAACTTGTCCTATTGCACACGGCGTTGGCATACTCAAAAGCCTTATCGTTCGAGAAAGAGCTTCTCAGCGCTCGATGCACCTTGGGCTTTGCGATGATCCTGCGGAGTTCGTTCAATGGTAGAAACTTCTTGCCATCGTGTGGCGGTGGGGTGATGAGGTTGTCGTCGAGCAAGCTCCAGAGATTGTCTGCTTCCTCGCTTTCCGTGTCCGACAGCTCGAGGTGAGTGTCGACTTCCATCTCTCCCTCTCTGAGCGTCCCGCCGATACCCGCGAGATCGTTTCCAGGTGACGCAGGAATAGGAACCTGAGCATTTTGGTCTTGTTGCTGTAATTGTGCCGTGTCACCATGGTCGATAACAATAGTTTGGACATCAGACGGGGTCTTTGACTGGATTGCTGATCTCACTGCGGAGAGGTCATTCTCCAGTCCCGTCATAGCTCTCACGAGCTCACCAGAGGCAAGCTCAGCATTTTTGACATCGTCCAGTTCAGTCTCTGTGCCATCGTCGGCGGTCAACCGCAATGCCGGATTCTCTGAACTTTTTCCATTGAAGTTGGTATCGCTGTGTACAATCGAGTCATCATTAAGTTCCTAGGATAGCTGTTAGCTTGGAACTAAACAAGAAGCGCGGTTCGGCCCGTTAGACCATCACCCGCGTGAGACCAAGAGTCGACATAAGGTGGCAACATACCCCTGCAACACCGGATTGGACATGTTCCTTGGTTTGTTGGTCGAACGTAGACTCGGTCGATCTTACCGACTGGTCTACTGCCATTGTACATGCGTGCGGGCTTTTAGAGCCGAGATGTGACGGTATGTTGGTTGGACTGGCCTATGAGGCTAGAAGTTGAACACACTGCTGGAGTACAAGTCGTTTATAATTTCGACCAGGACTTGCCTGGATTCAATCAAAGAGTGATCCAGATGGCGAGGCTCTGATTGTTGTACAGCGGCCCTGGCTAGGATCTCATGGGCTGAATTGAGTGGAATCCATTTAATGCGAAATGACGAGCATCAAGAAAACGCCTGTAAGCCACTTCTCCGCCTACACTGATCATCACTTGAACGTATACATATTGCGTCGTAAGGAAACGGGTAAGGAAAGCAGTTCGCCAATTTCCTCCCTTGCGGCGGAAACATGCCGGCTGTGACCTGCATAAGGTTGACATCGTGGCTGTGCCTCCCTGCTCAGCTTCCTCTGCAGCGGGAGCTGCATCCAGAGGTCTAACATTGGGGGCGATTTCGCTTAATTCAGTAGTTGAGAGGACCTAGAATGCAGGCAACGGTCAGGGAACTTGAGCGGCTGGGGCTTACTAGAACACGGACTATCTCAGGAATGTGTGTTGCGACCGCAGCAGAGGGAACTATTGAATTGATACGCTTCTAGCCGCCAATAAGCATAACACAGGGGAAATTTGCCTCCGAGACAGCCCACAAACCAGCTGACTAGCCACGCCGTTCGCATGCCTGCCGGAGGGAAAATAGGCTTAGGGTCCGGATCCTCGGGGGTCAATAACTGCGGGCTTGCGCCCACACGAGAGTGGGAAAAGTGCATTTAGGCTACCAACGCAACTTTCTACTCCTTTTAGCTCCCCATTCGAATCGTTTTTTGCGCTTCAGATAGTACTATGAAGTGAGTCTGCCTGGAACATCTTCCATTTTCATGGCCGTTTACTGATGCTCGTCGGTTTTGCGCACAGCGTCTGCCCTCAAGGGAGAAGCTCCTACATCGGGTCCGGACCGACCCAAGTACTAGCAAGCCAGTCCATAGACCCGGCAAAGTTGTCAAAGGTCTTGGACAAAAGGTTTGGGCAGAAGATGTATCGTGTCGAAGTAAGCCCAGACTGCCAATGAAACCAAAGAGACCTAACTGACGAGGAAATCATTAAGATGAGGCACAACAAATTCTCAATCTCCGCTAGAGGGCACCTATCTCAGGTAAATAGAGACAGGGCCGAAAACGGTGCAACGCTGACTGTGTCCAGGAGGAGATAAGCCAGTGCTCATATCGGCAGCCTGAATGAATCGAATGTTTGGGCTCGGAGGTTCATTTTGACGCGCGGAGTTCGACGTCCTTGAGAAAATACTCTGATCCAATGAATTCACATCCAATCGCTTCTAATTTTTGACACTGTGCCTCGTTTAGACCAAAACTGTCGTTCATTCGTGTTTGCCCGGCGACGACCCGAACCCTCCGTGCCCGGACGGCCCCACTCGGTCCCGAGACATCGTATGCCACGTAAGGCAACGCGACTGAAAGCGGCTGCATTCTTTCTCAGACTTACGTATTGAACGACAACAGGGTACAGCTACAGCCTGCTTCGAGAATGCCAAAAGAACGTGCCTGTGGCTCAGATCGGGCGTATGGCATACCGAGATCGAAGGGAATGGCACTGCGGCCTGCTCAGCCCTCAGCAAAGACTCGGTGTGCCCGAAGTGAAGGGGTGGGGGGGTCATGCGCCCATCTAACCGGCCAACGAGCCCTCGGTAGCTCAGGCTTGCATGGCTAAGACATCCTGCAGGCTCCCACAACAGGGCACACAGGGTGGCAGGCAGACGCATTTGAGATCAGGCTGCGCCCCATAAGTGTGCCGGGTAGCATATTGTTAGCCAATCAACCTTATGCAAGGGGCTCGGACGTGATTCCCTCCACGTGAAGCGCCTGCCCAACAAGAAGATTGAGGCAGCCGCTTTGCCACTTCGTAAACGATGCCTGACCTTTAGCCAGGATGAACATGTAACCGAACTCATCGCCTCGTGGCGGTTTCAACGTCTCAGCCATGGCTCCCAGGATCCAGTCATTACGACTCATTCCACGTCGTAGGGGACAGGAAGTCTCAAGGCAGCGAATTAGGGGATTTTTACACTTCATTCACCTTGCAATCTCGTTATCCCCATCCATGAGTTAGTCACGTTAGGCGGCGCCAGGCAATTCGGCTCGTTGAAGTGAGGCTCATCATAGGACGATCCCAAGGCAGCATCACAGGGTCGGGTGATATAACAAGTGGCACAAATGCGTACCTCTTGAGTACCCATCGATCGACACAACAATCACCATAAAACACAAAACAAGCATCTACACAAAGACTAACCGTCGATCTAGGAGCGATTCCCAAAGACTACCCACCTTCACATCTTATATCACCATGCCCACTTCGAACACTGATTCGACGACATCCGTTGAGGAAGGATTCCAAGAACATAAAATCCCTTCTAAATACGTTTCAAGCCCGCAATATCTCTCCAGCTTCCTGAAGCAGAACTATGGCGACATCAACTACACGGTGGAGATGCGACACAACTTCTATTCCATCAAGGCACCTTTAACAGAACGACAAATCAACTGGGTATGGTTTCTTCATGCGTTTCTAAAGGTACTCGAAATCTGACGTGATTTCTAGGCTTTTCTCCGCGGGTGATTTTCGATCGTGAAGCCTGCACTTAAACTCATTTAAAGTGTAATGTAACTGTTGCAGCGCTGGTACGCAGTGATATGATTCGGTGTATTCAAAATTGGATCCGTAATCGAACGTTATACTTGATTCTACGACTTACAGATGATGGGCGCCTCGGACAGCATCAAACCCATGAATTTGAGGGCCCTGGGCAAAGGCATCAATTACTTAGCTTGGCATTCACGGGCTTTGGGACTTTGTGACAGGAGCTCAGAAGGGAAGAATGGGGTCTTGGAGGAGCTTTAGGCCCATATCGCCGAGTGCTGTCAAAGTACGTAGATTGATAGGATATACTTGCTGTTACTATTGCGTCTATATGTCTAGATAGAGTCCCCTTATCTGCTGACTGGCCTTTTGCTAGGTTCCGAATGCACGTGCTACTAGACTTCATGTATTCGGCTGGCGAAACCCGTTCCAGGTATGCACTCGACGTTTGCCCGGACTGTCCCACTTGCGTTTAGGCTGGGCTGCCGCATGGCTCAATTCAACACCTCTAAGGGATATTGAAAGCTTTATGTACATGGGTATGGCCGAGGAGGGAACGCAACTTGCAGCCGCTGGCCGAAGAGCGGAGCTTAGGACTTGGCTAGAACCTTGGAGAAATTGCGACCCACCGCCCCGAATCGATCAAACGAGAAGGACGAGGGGGTCTACAATAACAAATATATCAACTTACCCTGCTGGGTTGATGCGTAGGCTGGTCGTAGCAACCGATAGCCTTGACAATTAGTGCTCCAGCCTGATCGACTGGGCCATCGTGACTGCCCACATCTGTCTCGTGACGAAATAAGGCGAAGCAGATTCTGAGATTTACGGTTTATACATAACTCAGTCCAAGCTAAGAAGGCAAAATTTGGCTAATTTAACCCTTAGCCACCCTTCAAGGAAACTATGGGCAGATATTTCATGATCTTCAGGTCGTACTTGATCAACTGATCATTTCCAAATGATTACTTACTTTGTTTCTTCATGAATTCCTTGAACCGACAGCAAATTGCTGAAGTCAAAACTCCTGTCGGTTCATTGGCCTACAGAAGCTAAAGCTGTCTCTTTCACATGGACACAAGTCTGGATTGCCTGGCATTGCTGCCGAGTTCCGAAGAAATTCGTTAGTACTGCGTAGTACGGGTTATGAGGAACGTGGATCAGGGGAACGCCCACATAAAAGGCAATTTCGACAATCCCAGTCGCACCTACCCAGAAGGCCCCGGAGTAAGAGGGGAATTAGGACAATGCACAAGACCAAGGCGGGAAAAATTGACAGCCCTGAGTCTTATGTACCCGCTGTTGACCAGTATCAACGTTTATTGTCACCAATTTGCAACTCTCCATTCGGAACCTCGCTCGTTGATCCCAGGATCAAGTTCCCAAAATTCGCTCTACGATAAGTCCACAACGACGCTCCTTACTCACATTGATGGTGCTAAATGGTCTCGCTGTGAACGACTTCAATGCTGCATTGCCACTTAGAGACTTTTGCCCGTCCACCTCTTCGAAAAATGGCTCTGAACCATCTATCTGGACTGTTGTTGGATAGATTAGCCAAACTAAAGCTTGTTAGAAGCCGCCACTGTCAAAATTTTCGGTCAAGATCCCAGGCACCACAAAAAAACAAGCTGTGCCCGAAAGATGGTGTGTCTGATCCAAAGACAACGACATCGAAGGACTAGTTAAACAAAAAGCCATCAACATCCAAAAAAGTGGTCACCACCCGCATTATAGTTTATGGCCCGGATGAGGTGAAGGAGAACCTCGTGAAAGGCCGGAAAGCCTAAGGAGGCTCGCCTAACTATCCTTGTAGCCTATAGTTTCTACATCGATTGACGCTCAGGTATAGTCGAAAGAGAAGCTAACAGCCGAGTTGTTGAGTTGTTGGATCGTCTAGAACCAGGGGTTGGAAAGTGTCTCTTACCTCACCAAGAGTCTCGTCTACGAAAGGCGATGTCATTCTAGGAATAACACAAAGTTTAAATTTACCATCTATACGCAGACATTTAATTTGTTTATCATTAAATAAAACCCACAGCGGGGCCTTAAAAGACTGGTTCCTTGCCCTTTTGCCGTTTGCAAATGCTGCCTCCATGTTAGCTATGTAGTACGCTCTCCATGACGTCCTGAGAAGCAATTCTTCATGAGAACCCTTGGGGTATCTTTTTGAGGATCCTGTCCCAAGGAGTTCAGTAAGAGATTAGCTCATAAATTCAGGCTGGCACTTAGACCCGAGGGCATAGGAATCAAATGTCTAATAGAGCAGGTGTCAAAGCTTTCATAAACATTGTAGCGCCTTATCAATGCAGCTTGAACACTATCATCGGATAACATGCTCCGCCCATCGGCTTATCCTTATCTGTCTGCACTTTACCGTGGTTGACGACGCCGAGCATTCGCCGTGAACCCCTCAATTGCCACACAAGGACACCACTCGCCGAGGTTAATGGGCAGGTTGCAATGCTTTATCAGGTACAAATCGTTTTACCCGCACCGTGATCGGCAATTCCCTGGCATCTTCGGCTTCTTATTTTCCGTACGAAGATAACAAGTACCGATGGCCAACCAACACCCCGGTCACCTTCCCGCAATGGCATGGCCTCTGGCTAGACGTAGCGTTCAATTGGACAAACCCCAACGTTCTTGATGATCATCACACACTTATCAATGGGAGTACCGGTAGGGAGGAATATGCCAATGTCTTCACGCAGTCCCTTCTGTCCTGGGGCTGTATATGCGTCATAGACAACAATCTACGAAAACGGACCGCCCGCTAAAACTCAATGTTCTTAAGGCATTCGGTATAGCCACCTACCTAACTGATAATGCTTTGAGTTCACCTCCTTCGCAGATTCGACCCAGCCTTCAAAATGGCTTCCAACGAGAAAATGGACGTCGAGAAAGCCCCTAGCCCTGGCGACAGCCAGCCCGAGGTGCTGGTCGGTGAGGTCAGAGACATCCACAACGCCGACGCCGCCCTCGACTTTCTACGAAACGGAGGCGATGTTAGCTTAATGACTTCTGAGGATGAGCGCAGACTCAAACGCAAAATTGACTGGCGTATCGTGCCCCTCATGTTCGCCTGCTACATTCTTCAATACCTCGACAAGACTTTGATCAACTACGCGAACGTCATGGGCTTGCAGAAAGACACGAACATAACAGGTGACCAATACTCACAGCTGGCCATGATATTTTACGTAAGCTACTTGGCGTTCGAATTTCCCCACGCTTGGGGCATGCAGAGGTTTCCAACCGCGAAGTACATTGGAATCATGGTTTGCCTGTGGGGCGCGGTATTGGCATCCACTTCAGCTTGTCATAACTGGGCTGGACTAGTTGTGACGAGAGTCCTGCTGGGTGTCTTTGAAAGCGCTGTTGCACCTTCACTGATTGTGATTACGACCATGGTAAGAGCTTCACATCGCGTTGAGACTAATAAGTAGACTGACAGTATGCCCTAGTGGTACAAACGACAGGAACAACCTCCCCGCATGGGCATTTGGTATCTCGGCACAGGAGGCGGTACCATCGTCGGTTCTCTGATCTCCTTCGGCTTCCAGCACTATTCTAGCACTGGGTTTACTTCCTGGCAGATCATGTTCCTCATATGCGGCTTGATCACTATTGCCATTGGTGTCACAGTAATCCTAGTTCTCCCCGATAACCCCATGAGCGCCCAATTTCTCTCGCAAGAAGAAAAGGTTTGGGCCATTGAGCGTCTGCGGGGAAATCAAACAGGCGTTGAAAACAAACACTTCAAGTGGCCGCAGTTCATCGAGTGCTTCACTGATCCACAAACTTACCTGCTGGCACTCATTACAATTGCTTCGAGCGTACCCAATGGCGCTGTATCATCGTTTCAGGCTACTATCATCAAGGGATTCGGATACACTTCCAAAGAGACAGCACTGTTATCTATACCGTCGGGTGCTGTTAGTATTGTTTCGATTCTAGCTGCGACAAACATGGCAGGCCGTTTCAACCAGCGAGCTCTCAACGTTGTCTGTCTTCTTGTCCCTGGGGTCATCGGTGCAGCCCTAATGGCATTCCTTCCCGACAACAACAAGGCAGGGAAACTCATCGGCAACTACATGACGAACTGCATTGGCGCGACACTTCCTCTCTTGTATTCTTTGGTTGGCGCCAATTATGCCGGGCACACGAAAAAGGTAAGCGTCCATAGGACCCTATTCTGAACCAATGTTAACGCCATGTAGGTTACAATGAATGCTACCTTGCTCATTTGCTTCTGTGTTGGAAACATTATTGGCCCCCTAACCTTTACAGCCGAATCTGCCCCTGCCTATATTCCTGCAAAGACGGCGATTATTGTCACATGCGCCTTGGCCATGATTTTCACCTTGATGCTAAGGTCTTACTACATCTGGGAGAACAGGCGACGCGAGAGACTTGTTGAAAATCGGGAACTTGGGCATTTGAAGGATATTGAGTTCAGTGACATGACCGACCGCTTGAACAAGGAGTTTAGATATACACTATAAGGAGTACAAAGTTTCTCGAGAAAGGTGAACTTATCATCATTAGCTTAAATAATAAACGTCCATATTAAGCGCAGTGAACTTGCTTCATAACAAGGTGAAATATGATCGTCGCAACTGAAAGGTTGCCCACAGAATTCTAGGCACTGAACAGCTCTCTGGCAACCTTGGTATAATAAATTTTGATTTAAGATATCGAATAACCTTCTCCGCTTCGGGTTAGTCTCCTCTATGAAGCCAGCTTTCTTCTGTCAAAACTATTCAGCAGGTTATATACGGCCGCTATAACTCTAATCAACCTAGACAATTCTTGCTTGCAGTCACTCCATGGTAGCACACACTCGGTCGTATAATGTACCCCGTACACCCAGCCACATATCGATCTACGCCTGATACCCCTACTATTCCTGAATTGGTGTGTCGTTGCATTTGGTTGCATTTCGCCACATTGATGGATCATCCTTACCGTCCTTTCTCGTTGGGTGGAGCAACAATGATTGTGGCGGGTATTTCTTCGTCGCCTGTGGCCTTGTTGCGCGGGTTTCTCTTGAATAGTCCGCCAATCCGACTGAATACTCTCGCGAGGAACAATTACACAACAACAAACGGCTTGCCAACGAAGCGCGCTATCTTTTGGAACCAGATGTCGGGGAATATGCGAACCAAAACACCCCAGGGAAGGGACATGAAAGCGACCACAATGGAAATGGCCCACTGGGTGCCGTTAAGACCACCTTCCTTGATTTCAAAGACGCGACCGCCTATGAATATGATTCCGACCTGCAAGCCAACCATCAGAATGTTGATGAAGATGAAGAACTTGTTGCGGTGGATGCCCTCCAGGACATTGAATTTATTGTCCAGTCGTCTGTTATTAAATTCATTGAAGATCTGCATCCACACGAATGTGTTGAAGATAATAGTGTCGAGTTGAAGCATTTGATCCTCGTTGTTTCTGTCATAACTTAGTATCTCAGGACCCGCGAAATAGAGCGTGATCGTAATGATGAGTTGGAATATCGCTTGTCCGATGATCATTTTCCACATCTAAGAGCAAGTCGTCAATCGAATCGTCTGTGCTTTGACGGAAAACACGACTTACGTTAATGGTGATCAGAGGAGCATCTTTCCGTTGAGGTGGTCGGTCGAGTATCTTCTCGGTTGGGGGATCCGTCGCCAGGGCAAGTGCCGCAAATGTGTCCATAATGAGGTTGACCCAGAGCAACTGAACTGCTTTCAGCACAGGTTCCATATAAGGGTCGTACATAGCGGTGATGAAAGCCAACAGAACCGCAGTGATGTTAACGGTGATTTGGAACTGGATTGGTATAGTGGTCAGTACTACATTGCCTGAGAAATACCGACTGAGATAGTCTAGACGGCTGAGGCTGGGCCATTTGCGGCTCAACAGCATGAACTCACCTGAAGAAATTTCTGCACTGCATCATTTACCGCGCGACCCCATTTGAGTGCAGTCACAATGGAAGCAAAGTTATCATCCATCAAGACGATAGCGGATGCTTCTTTCGCAACTTCCGTGCCGGAGATTCCCATAGAAAAGCCAACATCTGCTGCCTTCAGAGCCGGAGCATCGTTCGTACCATCTCCGGTAACTGCAACTGTCTCGCCTAGTGCCTTCAATCTTGTGACAAGAATCCGTTTGTCTTCGGGCGATGAACGAGCCAACACCTGTAGCTTGGGGAGAATTGTGTTCATATCGTCCTCCGAAAGTTTGCGGAAACTTGGCCCCTCCATGATCACCCCTTGAGATCCTGTAAAAATGCCACACTCTGTCGCAATGGCCTGAGCAGTTACACTGTTGTCGCCCGTAACCATTCGGACTGTAACACCAGCATGCTGTGCCTTTCGCACTGCTTCGGGAACACCAGAGCGGACAGGATCTTGAATTCCAACGATTCCAATAAAGACAAGGTTGGAGGCACCAAGTAGCGATTCAAGCTTCACATGTCCATCTTCTGTTGGCATGTTCGCGGGAGGCCATTGATGGAAGTCTTTGTAAACCAGGCCGATGGTGCGAAGGGATCGTCGGGCATAGTGGTTGATAGTCGCATCCAAAGACTCTCGCTCCGCCGAGGCCAGAGGCTCCTCAATCAAGGTCTCAAGGTCAGCCTTGGATGAACAGTAACTAAGCAAGATTTCAGAGGCGCCCTTGACCAAAAGGCGATAACCTTTGGAGGTATCGCGATGTTTAATGACCGCCGCCATGCATTTCCTTCCAGAGTCGAATGGAAGCATCTGCACAATCTGCTCATTGGCGCGGGCTTCGGTAAGAGACTGTAGCCCTAGATGATCCTTTGCTAATTGAAGGAGGGCAGTTTCAGTCTTTGATCCGATGAAAGTCGATTTTCCGTCTTCCTGGCCTTCAAAGGCTGTTGAGTTTACAGCAACAGATTGAACAATGAGTTCCTTGGTTGCTTGGGGTATAGTTGCAGCCCACGCAGATACGTGAGGAGGGGACCCGGCAGTCTTCTCGTTTTGAGACTCAGAATGGGCGAAAGCTGTGAAACTACTTGTAGAAAATGTACCGGCAACGACGGTCATCTTATTAGTTGTCTGGCTCTCATTAGCTTCTGATCAATTGCGAGGGACGTTTGATTTGGGTCAATCTCACCAATGTTCCTGTCTTATCAGAACAAATTGTTGTTGCATTACCCATGGTCTCACAAGCTCGAAGCACACGAACCAAGTTGTTCTCCTTTAGCAGCTTTGTGGTCGCGAATGCTAAAGCAAGAGTAACAGCCAGCGGCAACCCTTCAGGGACCGCCACAGCAATAATCGCAATAGCAACCACAAGCAAGTCCATGAAGGTCAAAGCTTTATCAGCAGGTAGTCTATCATCTCCAGGAAGACTGGCCACAAAGCGGAACAGCAAAATGAAGAACATCAAGGCAGATGCGCCTCCACCAAGCTTAGCGATGGCGATGGCAAGTCGTTCCAACTTCTTCTGGAGAGGTGTCGACTCGATATCGTAGCGTACTGACATCATGATCTTGCCAAAACTGCTGTAGACACCGACGGATGTGCAAACGTAGGTTCCCATGCCTGTGGTTGTTAGCGTATGACCCAATGATAGGAGTTCGAAAATTACATACCTTCGAGCACCTTGGAGCCAGAGATGATAAAAGGATCCATGCCATCTTGGTTACTGTGCTTCGATTCCAGCAACTTCATTACCTGATCACCGGCCGTTTTCTTGAGTACATCAGATTCTCCCGTCGCCGAGGATTCGTCACACTTGACTTCGTGACCCTCAATCAAGATACCGTCTGCAGGTACCATGTCGCCTGGTTCAAGGTGAAGCACGTCTCCCACAAGGATTTCGTTGACGTTGATCATAACTGATTTGCCTGATCGAATGACCTTGACCTGGCGATCGTCTTTCTTCGTGTTCAAACGGACAAAGGCTTTTTCCTTTTGCCAATCATTATGAGAGCCGACAAGGACGACGATAATGACTGCTCCGCAGATGGCCACGCCTTCGACCCAGTCGACAGACGCTGGCGCTCCTACGGGCTTTTCCACGCCGAGAGTTTCATACAATCCAAGTGCTAAGGAGATGACTCCAGCAACGGTCAAGAGAATAAGTACGGTCTCGTTGAATGCAATCCACATAAGCTTCCAAATTGACTTGGGTTTCTTTGGAGGAAGAATATTGCGTCCGCAAACCCTGGTTCGGTCGATAAATGGCGACGCGGAAGATGTAAGATGTCTTTCAGTGGAAGAAGAAGTTGGTTTGCCGTCGACTTGGTTTCCGACAGCATCATTGAAGCTGATGGTGGTCTTGACGCCTGTTTCGTCGACACTCAGACCGCTTCGCACATCCGTCTGAATTCCGCGGGCGATTCCCTGCAGGCCGCCGAGAGCACGGAATGCGGAAAGCGACTTGGGATTGAGCAGTTTGTTCAGCTGCCCAGGAGAAAAGGCAAAAGGGTTGTTATCGACACGAAAATCACTTTCCGTGCCTGGGTCTGGGTATAAGGCTGCATCTGCACTTTCGAGATCGAAGCTCGTAGCGGCAGTGCTTGGGACAGCCGTGGTTCCGGACGGCATGAGAAACGGGTTCATCCCGTCAGGAGCGATGGTGTCAGCATCGCTGGTGGCCCGCGAACGGGAATCCGCGTGTGTGGGGTTGGGGCTGAGGAAGTTGTCAGCCATCATGAACAAAAATCATGTAGGGTCTGGTAGAAATAGAGAAGGTGCTGTCGAGTTCGAGAGCAAGGCGAGCCGAAAGAGCGGCGCCCAGAGAATATGAGTACTCGTCCAGAGGGCAGCTTTCGCCGCCACTTACTCAGAGCTTGAGCATCTTGGCTCACCTCAATCGTAGCTCTCCACTTTGCGACAGAGCGACACAGAGCAAAATACTTCAACCCCCCGGTCAGAACAGCACTGCCACAATTCAACAGAGAATCACTGATAGCATCTGATAAGTCCGGATCGGGCAAATTGGGCCTGGGAACCGTCGTGACAAGCTTAACCTGACAGGCATTCTGCGGTGTGTGCGTGTGAGTGTGGAGAGATGACCCGCCGAAGCGTAGTCCGAGTCGACTTCGAAAACAAATGAACAGCACATGATGCAGGCTTGGCAGTTTAAGAGAAGGTCCATGACACTGTTAGTTGACGATCAAGGGGAGCTTGGGGTATGAAGCTCGTGGCAAACAGGAAGGAGGAAGCGAGGGAAGAGCAGACTAGTCGAGGAAGGGCAGAAATCCGAGCAAAGACAAGGGTAAAACGAGGGATTTTCGAGCAAAGAATAAGCGGAATGATGGTAGGATCACGCGAGTCTCTAAGAAACGGGAAGGTTTAGCCGTTTATGACAGGCTGGGAGTCTAGATGGCGCGGGATTTGCTTCTTTTTCCACACCGGAGACAGGTCAAGAGTCCAACAAGAAGAGGGGTTACTAATCCCGTTTGACGAAACGCAAGAAGCAAAGTTTGCCATCACATTGCCCAAAGCACATCAGGAACTTCAATGGCAGGTCAGGGGAGCACGTGTGCGGTCGATGCGACTTCGCCAAATCTTTCCCTGTCGCTACCGCTAATCACATCAATAAGCGGGGCGCAACTCCACCCCCAGTTGAGTGCTTCCAGCTTCTCATGGCCGCTCAACGGCCGTTGGGCGGACGTGAGCTCCTGTTTCTCCTCCGCGTTGTCCGTCGGCGCGCGCTTTGAATCGAGAGAGGGGGGGGGGGGGGTTTGTTGCAGAGCCGATGAGTTGTGTAGCAATTGCTTTCTTGGCTAAAAGCCATTGTTGGTGCGGAAACATATCATGTTCTGTTTATAATTCATCTCTGACGCCATCTTGAAGCAATTGTCGAGATAAGATGATGGAATTGGAAGACAACTTCTAACATGCACAGCCCAGCCAAGACCTTCACAGAGTCTGAAGCTCAAACCGAGGGCTGACCTACACTGAGCACGAGACCCGTCACGTTGAGCTGCAACCCCCTTTCATGCTGATCACACTTGCTACCGCATCGTAGCCTGAAGCCAAGCTTCCATATACTCCGTGATCGCATTGAGCCAAGGCATCGCCCCTCTAGCACCGTCTTTGACTAGATTGCAGAAGGTGTTGACCCAATGCTACACTGTCCTCGGCAGCTTCTGTACCCGATGCATGTAATCCTTGGAAAGCGGCCGGCAATTATTCGCGCGGAAAGACCACCATGTACCATTTTTGCGGCCCTGATATCGAAGTTCACAACATGAAGAAGCTAGGGCAATGCCTCAATGTAGGGGTTTTCTATTTCACATGATATTGTCAACCACTTCATAAGATCGTTTCTAGTAGTCCCTTGCACTCTTCATATGCTAGAGAAATAGTGGACATGGCGGTAATCAACAGAGGCATACGGCTTACGGGTCAGCATTCTATCCGCGACTTCGATATTTCGGCCACAGAGTGGCAATCTAACCACCATTTCAAGTCTGGCTGTGCACGGCAGGCCTCCTTCTCTCGATCCAGCACTGATAAGTTTCTAGTGAAGGGACTAGAGTCAGTTACACCATGGCAATCATAATCATTTGCGCAAATTCCTCGATGAAGAAGATTGTACCCACACTCCAAAGAAGAAGACATCTATGGTTTTCTTTTATGTTTAGTCTGATGTAGAGGCATTTGCTGTCGTGTCATTGTGTGAGCGAAATCTTCAGATCTGACTTCGAGGGGTGAGATGCTTTCAAATATCGAACGCCTTTGCGTGACGTTGTACTTCCAGCAACCTGTTTGTTCTGACCCTATGGTTATTGCGAAGGCTACTTTGTTACGAATGGGCTGAGAGAACGAGTTCTTACCACCAACTTATGGCTCTCGGGTTGTGTTTCTGCTCATAGAACCACCTATGGAACCAACTTTGGACATCTTGGTGGAGTTGGTGGAGTCTGCGAATTTGCTGCTGAAGGCGTTAACCAATGTGCAGTCACCTTGTCGTGCAGCTGGCTTCCGTCTCATTGGCTTGGCATTGATCAAGCTTGCGATACGCGTCCCGCAAATGGCGTTGCTGGAAGTCCTGCAAGCGGGGAATTCAGACGGGGGGCTCAGGGTCTGCTAGTGTTTGCACTTCTCTACTTGGGCAGTAAGCCTAATTAATGTCTTGTCGCCATTCTCGCTCACCACGATGGCATTATGCGCAGCTTGCAATCGTCTAGACTTTAGCGAACTCGTCGACGAAGAGAACAAGGTGCAAGATTTTGTGCTTCATAAACACATTGCCATCTCAAATATAACATCTCCTCGTGCGACCTATGTCGACTATTTTACACATTGATCGCGGAAAGGAGTACCAGAACGAGGATTACGAGCCTTGTGGTCTCTTCTCGGTCAAAGTTCGATGCGACCACCTCGGCCCTAGAGCCTACTGTTACTTCAGCTTCTATCCTGAAGAGGAAACACCACGCTTGAAGGGTGCGATAATCTTCAGACCTATCAAGTTGACCCAGAGAGCAAATCGGACTTTTGAACAACTGGGTCAAGTCCTGTGATACGAGTCACGATAGCTGCTATTCAGGCCCTAGCCCGCTGCCCACGAGGGTCATTGATGTCGGCCAAGACGGACAGAGAGAGCCGCGCCTTATCATCACTGGTGGAGAGACCGATCGCTACATGACTTTGAGCCACTGTTGGGGTTCGCATCCGGTAATCCGTACAACCACAGAGACGATTGGAGATCATCTTGAGGCACTACCGCTAGCGAAGTTACCCCCGACCTTGCGAGATGCGGTCCTAATCACAAAGTCGCTTGGCATCCAGTACCTTTGGATCGATTCGCTCTGCATCATTCAAAATTCGAAGGAAGATTGGGAATTGGAGAGCGTCAAGATGGGCACGATTTGTGCATCATCGTATCTAACAATCGCAGCTTCAGCATCCAAAGACTCCACTGGCGGCTGCTTCACACCCCGCGATACCTCTCATCATGTCAAGGTCAAATGCACTGTTCCAAGTCCAGGCGATTTACCACCGATATCAATCTTTGTACGACCTCGTCCCAGAGATTTCAGACACCTTCACATGAGCACTCTGCACAATCGTGTTTGGGTAACACAGCAACGCCTTCTTTCATCGAGGATGATCCACTATGACACGGATCAAGTTCTCTGGGAGTGCCAAGAAGCTCGATGTCAGAGGATGTAGTCCCCGTTGATGCTTTTGCTGTGCAGGAATTGGTATGGGATGAGCGCCTTCATATGCCATACCCCTTCGCTTAAGGCCGCCTATCCGCATCCGAGTTCGTTTGGGACTGGTATGATATGGTGTCAGCTTACAGCCGCCGAGGGATCCCCAAGTCATATGATAGGCTCCCCGCCCTCTCTGGTCTCATAAAAGTCATGGAGGGTTTGCACAGGACAATGAAACGTGGCGGGGCTGTGGAAAAGCCATTTGGCTTACAGCTTGCTGTGGAGACGGAGTGAACAGTGGCTACACGAACCGTCGGATGGCTACCGTGCCCCAAGCTGGAGTTGGGCGTCTTTAGAGGGTGAAGTCATCATGCCCGAAATTGCTAGCATGCTGTCCACAGGAAATGCGATGGAGATCATGGTTGACATCATTGATGTTCAGACGACACCACTTGGCCTTGACCCGCGAGGAATGCTGCAGTCTGGACATCTCAAGCTCAAAGGGAAACTGAAGACGGCGGACCCACGTATCGACCCTGAAACTCCAGGTTATCAGTTTACGACGTACAGGAAAGAACTGGTAATTGACTTTCTCAATCAAAACGGTGAAATGGTCGGCCTGGCTATATTGACAAAGACTATAGCGGCAATGGAAAGCCTTTGTACTATCTAAGGGCAGTTAGAAGAGAGATCGAGCCAAGTCGCTGGCATGGATTGCTTTTGGTGCCAACGAGGAGATCAACCAGTACCATCGCGTTGGATTCTGCCATACCGAAGAATTTCCAAGCAGGGATTGGTTCTCGGATGCTAGCGAGGAGAGCATCATGATAGTCTAAGTCAAGGTGCGACAGGGTCAACACGTTTGGCAAGAATATCCTCAAGGGTGTGAGACCATCACGGTCTGTTCCATATTCAGACTAATTTATTGCCTATAAAGAAGTTCAAGTACCATGTGTACCACTAGTAACTGCATAGATCATTGTCCCAAACTCGTCGAGGTCCTCTAGCCATGCATCAACCCTACTTCGCCTTCTGTTGATTGCCTCTTCGTCCAAGTCTTCTGCCATCGACCACAGTTCCTCTATGCGCAGGCCCCCCTCCGGCCACTCTTCCAAATGAATTTTGTACTTGATCTGCCACTCATCCCTGTTCTGTGATTCCCACAGAGACTTACTTGCCGGTGCAAGCAATCCACGTAACTCAGTGGCGAGATGCGTTGGAAGCCCATCATAGGTCAGTAAGGCACTGTCAAAAAGACACATGGTAAAGACGGTCCTCCGTTTCGCCTCAGCTACTATCCAAGACTCCCATGTGGGACAAGCGCTATTTAGTTCGGCCATGCAGACCAAGCCCTTTCTCGCGGCTGCGCATGCTAGTTCCTGTGTGTTCATCATGGCTTGCGAGAGGAAAGAAAAGTGTTCTCGTCCGAGTCGAAAGAAGATCACCAAGGAGTAGATTAGATGCGCTTGGAATGTTGCGAGAAGACCAATATCATCTGCCGTTGTGTGTTGGTCGAAAAGTGTCGTCATCTCACTCTGTAGTTTTTCGGCCGAAGCCAAAATACCCCCAGCGAATGTTTCGTCGCATGTTCGTATGACGGAAAGACACGCTGAGAGGGGTAGATTCGAATTGAGGTTCAGCTGAGACCAATGAATAAACGGCGGAACTTTGTGGCCGCGAATAGAAGAGTTGGCGTAGGATTTCAGGATTCTATGGATGAATGCTGATATACGAGGGGTGTAATCCTTGATCTTTTGGCCCGGCAAGGGAACAAAACTGTTCAGCCATCGGTTGGCGATGTCTTCAGCGTTAATGGAGCATGTAAGTTCGAGATGGGAAAAGTCCAGCTCATCTGCTCGGCAAGGACTAGATCCTGCAGGGATACTGCTGTTGGCAGGTAATACTTCGTGTCGATGTGGAGGAAAGAGGCATGATTTTTGTGTCCAAGGATATTCCGTCGACGCTGTTTTTAGTAGCTCAGAAGTAGGAGGAAACAAAAGAGCCTCTGAGGAGCCTAGCCTACAAAGGGCGTTATGTTGAGATTCTCGGAATTGAGCATTTACGTTCTTGTCCAAATTTCTCAGCAGCGCAGGGCCGCGTGTGATTGCGGAATCCCCTCCGTCGCGAAGCCCGGTGGCATCCGTCTCAGAAAGAAGAGTTGCCTGGTTCTGGGGATATATGCAAGTAAGGCCCCGCTCCTGGCACCGGGAACATGTCCCTGCTTTCCGGTCGCACTTGGTCTTGGAGGTGGCACATTGTTGGCAAGATTTCTGTCGAGAGCCTGAGTACCTTTTGGGCGCTGGCATCGACATTACGAAACAGACGATCCTTGAGCCGACGTAGCTAGCCGGTCACGCAACCCGGAGCTGTGCTAAAAGAGTTGAAGTTGCATCCAGCACACGATTCAGCATCAGGAGCAAAAGTCCCCGCAAGTCCAAGCGGAGGCGGGGAAGTTGGGGTTTTACGTAATTTAGACCCACCATTCTCGCAAACTGAAAAAGCGCTGACAAAAGTGCTATAGCAACACCATGTTGGTAGTGCTCTGGACGCGATTTGAAAATACTACCTGCAGGTCTCCTGAGGGGTCTCAAATTGCTCGCCCTACCAAAAGCTGTGTTGGTTCTGCATTGTCAAAGAGTATTCCAAGTGGAAGAAACCTGAACAGCAAGCTGACTTCCAGCTTGAGTGAGTCACGAAGGCAGATCTTTGGATGGAGAGTCGGTGCATGTCAGTGAATATTTGATTCTTTTGCCGGTTTAGGCCAATGCAACTCGAGCACTTGCGATTGGATAACGGTTGCAGGAACAAAAGCGAGGTGAAAGCAGCACCAAACAGAGCTTGGATTGACAGATAATTAATATTTGCCATTGAAACGATAATAAAGCTGGTATCTTGTCACCATAGTATATACTTTTTTTTCTACCACATCTTTTCCCAGGTTCTTCGGAGGATAGACATCTGAGCCAGTCTTTCTCTCTCCACCTCCTCAATACCGCCCTCCTCCCAGTGGCGACATTCGGCATCAACCTCGGCCTTTCCGCTAATAAGGTCGGCCTCCTTGGGTTGAACGAACTTGGTTCTCTTCAATACCTTCCAGGCCACAAATGTGAAGATGCCGAAGAAGACACCGAAATAGGAAGTGATGAATCCTCGCACGCTGAAGGGGTAGAAGTTATCGAAGCCGACAAAGATGAGGGCCAGAATGCCAAGGAGCAACGCCAGGCCGGGAAAGTACGGGGTCCATGGTGCAAGGTAGGGGAGCGTCTCGGGAGGGAAGTTTTGCGCGACGCGAGCGCGGTAGAAGCCCATGTAGGTGATGAGCATGAATGTGTAGGTCATGATCAGGGCGGTTGTGGTCAAGTCGACGAACCAGAAGAAGACCTCGACGGCGGAGTTGGAAGAGACAAGGAAGGTGATGCAAGAGATGGCGGTGACAACCAGCACACAGTAGATGGGAACACCAGCCGACGTGCACTTGAGCAGAAACCTTGGAGCCTGGCCGTCGCGAGCAAGACCGTAGAGAGTGCGGGAGGTGGAGTAGAGGTAGGCGTTACCGCAGGACCTTGAGAACTATTAGCATCATGCGTGGTTTATTTACTCATGGAAGGTATAACTTACCATCCAGAAAGTAAGATGAAGGCGTTGATGATGTCGGGAAGAGCCTTGATGTGAAGGTTCTTGATGCCAACAACCCAAGGGGAAGCACCAGCACCGGGCTCGCCATTCTCAATGGCGCCCAGGAGGCCCGGGTCACGTGAGCTGCAGATGATACCGACGCACAGAACGCCGACAACATAGAAGCCGACAAGACGGTAGAAGATGAGCTTGGCAACACGGGGAATGGTGCGGCGGGGGTTCTGGATCTCACCAGCGGCAAGAGCGATCATGTCAGGGCCAGCAATGGTGAAAGCGGCGTAAATGACGACCTTCCAGAATCCCAAGAACCGCCCAGTCGAGCCATCCGTGAAGTAGGCGTGGATATGGTTACCATTACCCCAGTTCCGGAAGCCGTACGCATCGTTCAAAGGGTTTCCACCAGACATTGTGATCAAAGTGATGAGACACAAAGCGACGAGTAAAACAACCTTTGTTGAGGCCATGATGAACTCCGATTCTCCATAGTACTTGACAGCGATCAAGTTCACGGCAACACATGAGACCATGGCAATAGCAATCCAGGCGGCAGGGTTGATATCAGCGTTCCAGTACTGTATCACGGTAGATACGGCGCTGTATTCTGTACAGACAAGCATGAGACCGGCGAAGAAATAGGTCCATCCCATGGCGAAGCCGAGGGCGGGGTCAACAAAGCGGGAGGCGAGTTCGAAGATGGTGCCGCGGATCGGCAGGTAGGCGCACATTTCGGCAACGGACAGGTTGAGCGGCCAGATAAAAAGGAGACCCCAGAAGGTGTAGCCGAGGACGAGCGAGAGAGGGCCGGCTTTGGAGAGGACACCACCAATACCAACCTTCATAGTCGTTAGCTTTCAGTTTGTTCTACCACACGTCGAGCTCGGGAAAGAGCGACTTACCCAGAGACCGGTACCGATGGAACCTCCAATGGCCATAAGCTGGACATGCCTAGGGCTGAGACCACGCTGCGTCTCACCGTACTGCTGAGCGACGGCTGCCCCAGTCCCGGACATGACCTGACCGAGCTTGTTACTGTTGGTGCTGTCGGCCCGGCTGAGGCCGACAGTTTTTTCTTCCGCTCCGGTTGCCATGATGGCTGTCTTGTGTTGGCTTCGTGATATGTTTTGGCTGTTGATCCGAGGCCTGACTGTCGAAATCGTTCAGGCAAGGTTGACTGAGCGAGGTCGGCAAATATCACTAAAGAAAACGCCGATCAGACCGAATGGGATACGACTCAAGAACAATGAGCCAAATTGAGTGTACGAGCGAGGGACAGCAACAGTTCTATATAGGTGATTTCGTTCCTGTCCGACCCTGGTCCCGACGCTACCTTGCGTCCGGCCCCCCTTCTCTTCCCAGGTTAGCATACCAACCTTCATCTGACGTCTCCCGGTTCCTGGGAGAAACAAATCAGTATTACCACTACGCATGCGACTTACTCGGGGTATGATAGACATGGTAGAAGAAGAACGGGCCCCATTGACACTAACAGAACGCCCCGCAGAGATAAGCAAAGGGCCGGGGAACGGAGTGGGTGGCAGCTGGTTGGGGCGATCAAAGGGTGGTTGCGGGGGGCAATCCCTGCTGGGTTAACGTCAGAGCGGACGATACCGACGATAACGGAGCGAAGGTGCTTGTTGTCGCGGCATCAACCCAACGAACTTGCTCCTTTCCCACGTTTTGTCGCCCAAGGCCCACTAACGATGCATAGATATCCGATTCCGCAGGGCGTGAGGGCCCCTTTGACGTGATCGTGCGGCAACTGTTAGGCAATGGCCCAAGAATCACCTCAAGCTTTGGGGTAAGAGGAAGAGGAAGCGAATGGGTGCCGACGATAGCCACTGATCCGAAAGAGGAGACCGCAGGATACAGAGACCGGGGTCAGAAAATCCCCGGTAGACGTCCATTGGGCGGCCCACGCATCAAGCATTAGCTGAGACTCTTTTGCTGCCCTCTCAGCTGCCAATCGCGCCTCGAGCTGAAGTGCCTCAAGCTCAATTCGTTTCTCACAGTCAAGCCTTTCAGTCGTCACTGTAGACAGCCAGTAACAGCCATCCTTCTTCCGACGTCTTGGCAATGGGTCAAGAATCATCCGACGTCGGATTTATTGATTGGCGAAAGCCTCGACTCTTCCATAGTCTGATAGATGTCAAGCTGGTGGTTGGCTGGACGGGCCCTTGGCAAACGAACGAAAGGCGAAGATTTGGGGCTTAGTTCCTATTACTGCCGACGATTGACCGCGTGCTTTTCCAGCGGCCATGCCGAAAGGGTGTCTCTCCCTTAGGACTGCGGCAAGCAAGCTTGCTTAGCTTACTTTGGGTTGGCGTACCCATGCTCCGTATGGTAAGGGGTGGGGGTGATTTGCGGCGGCATCGCAGGAGAAGCTGCACAGAAAGCGGGTAGAACCCCGACCAGCCCGCCCAGCGCGGTCTGGCGTCGTCCAAACCACGATCAGAGAATGTAGTGACTGACTCGCTGGCCGCAGACTGTTGTAGAGCGCGGGCGCAGTGGCTGTCAAACCAGAGAGATTCGCAACTTCGCGAACCCCTTGAGTCCTGGACAATCTAAAGCAACTGTCTTGGCACAACTTCAGCGAGGACTCTAGCCCTCCTTAGGACGGGACCGATAGGACATCGGATGACGGTGGAGTGAGTTTCAGACACTAACGTGCCCCATTCTATCATCCGGGGAAATCACTATCACCGCGCGAACCCTCTTTTTGAACGCGTTTTATTACGTACTTTTAGTTGTGTTAAATGGGGCAATGCACCCAAAGATAGGATCCAGACCGAGAGGGGCGCGCTTGACCGGTCAATCAATCGGTGGAAAGGAAGATAGTGACAGACAGGAATGCCGGTTGTGAAATATATAATCTGCACCGAGAGCAAAAACGCGGGGGAGCAACGCGCGTGCATCCATGGAGGCTTCGAGATGCAGGCTCATGGGATTCCGTAGCGGTTGAGAAGCAATTAGATGCATCGCGTTCAAGGCCTGGCCTGTTGGAGATGATTCAAAACTAACAGTGAATTGGGAGGAGAGTATGTGTAGTACAGACGCCTGCTTATATCTCCCTCCTTCGTCTCAAGGGCGCATTTTACACAGAAGACCACAGACGTGGCTTTAGATTGCGCTGCCGGTTCTTCAAGCTTGAGACGTGGCCTAGCGGAGGGCAGGCCCGGTCCCAAGTACTCGGAGTCAACCCACATTGGGCGGCTGACCGGGAACGTGTCCCGGTCCTCTCTTGGCGTGAACCGGTTACGGTCCCGGCCGCCGAATTAGAACACCGCGCAGCTCAATTCACTATTCAAATCCTTGACTTGTTGAATTCGACGATTGATCAATGTCACGAAATCTCCACGAGTCTCATTGACGAAACCGAAAAATCAAACAAATCGAATATGGTAAAAACTAAGGAAGCACTGTGCCTCCAAGGCGGATCCTGCCAAGTACACTGATGTAAAATGAATATTTCAGAGTTTCGTCTATCGACTATACAGCCTTCTTCGGCGTCCACCACATGTACGGATATGCAAGCAAGACTTGTCCTGGTCGTATATGCCTCGATTCTGGACTTCTCCATCTCCACGCGTAATACTTGCTATCCAGCGTCACGTTGAAGGGGCGTCATTCCCATCTTCCCTTTCTCTCACCGTACTCATCTCCCATCGACGGGTTGCCTGATTGCAGGGTATCATGCTAAGAAAAATCGCAATCTAGACTTCCGCCGCAGTGACCGTGACTGTAATGATCTCTTGGTCCTTCCCCTTGGAGTTCACAGTCTCAACGACGGTCCCTGGCTCTTCCTCTTCCCCCTCCACTCCTCTATCCGACGAGTCTGCTTGTCGCCGGCTGCCGCGCCGCCATCGCCCCTTCAACCAACGCCGTCAGCTCTTATTTCCGTTCACCAGCGTCTTGGGTGTCCCTGCCGCGGCACGAGGCGTGCGGTCGCCGCTGCTCCGCGTGCCGCTGGACGGAATGTAGAAGTCGTAGCGGCTTGGGAAGAGAATAATGTTAGCCAACCGCAAGAGTTCGGTTTCCGCCTCGGTCTTTGTCTTGTTTCTAATACCCTCCTCGTCGTCGACGTCCATGGCGTCTATGTGCTTCGGCGATATACCGGCCGGCTCGACATCATAAGGGGCCAGCCCCATAGCGCGCAGACCATCGACTCCACCGTACTCCTCGACCTCTTGGGCACCGGGACGGTCTTGGTGTGAAGCTTCGCTGCCCAGTCCACCGAGAGTGTCAAAGTCCGGTCCCGGCTGGCCGGTCTGGAAAGCCTTTCTTTGACGGGCGAGGAAAAGCGCATTCGTCTGCGTCAAGGGGCAGACAGGAGTGTAAGTCAAAAGAGAGAGCTCGTTCGACTCGTTCTGCAATGACCGAGGGACGCCAAGTCTGGTGCCACCCGTGATTATCGAGTAAGCTTGATCACAGTGCCAAATGACATAGTCGCCGGCCTGCAAGCTAGGCAGAGAGACCAAACTCCTGCGCAAGTGCAGATGCGGGTGCCAGCGTTCAGTGAGACGCTGGGCATGGCCCGGGACGGCGCCATGGATGATAGTGTTGGGTTCCGGGTCAAGTGCCCAGTTCGAGGCATCTAGATACGCAGCCCACTGGTCCGCCTTACCACCATCCGGTTGCTCCGGCGGCCCACGCTTTGGCGAGAAGAAAGGCCGGAGAAGGAAGTACGCCGCCACCAGCTTGGGCGACGGCAACACGCGTACCATGCCTTGCTCGACCTTGGTGAGGGCTAGGATGCCCTGGAACATGCGAAACACACTGCAGGCACCCGCGCCGTTGTACAAATCGGTTGTAGCACCGACTCGGCCGGCCGGGTCCCACGGGTCGTACGACTCCCAGTCGCCGCGGAAGACTGCCTCGTAGGTGCCACCACGGCCGTAGCCGTCCGGCTCCCATCGTTCCAGACTGCCGCTATCAATCTGTGCAATGACTGTCGAAGAGGCGCTGGCGCTTATTGAGTCGGCGGCCGAATTGCCGTTCTGCTGACCAACGGCTCCAAGCTTGTCATTGTGGATGCGTAGACGATCCGCGTAACTCACCGGGGCGCGGGTGATGTGCAAGTCATCCGTTGACTCCCAAAACGACATGGCAAACTTTTGCGCGCGCAGCATGTTGGGATGGGCGCGTGCACGCACTTGAACCGGTGTCCAGAAGAGATCAATGCAAGTCGGGTCATGCAGCGCGGGCGGCTTGAACTCGCGGTTCTTGTCGAGATATTCGCGTGTTTCCTGGACCCAGTTCTGGGCATCGTTAGGCGAGACAACGCCGCGGATGACAGCGACGCCGTATCGTCTCAGTCTGTGCGCAAATGCCTCAACGCGAACAGGGTCATTGATGTCGTTGAAGTTGATGGACGGGATGAGCTCCGACCCTCGGTTCTGTATATCGGCGATCTCGGTCCTGAGAGCGTCGAGCAGGCGGCGCCAGGATGCCTCGACGGCGGCCTCGTGACCGGCGATGAGCCGCTTTTTGACGCCGGCAAAACGAGAGGGCAACGGGATAGGTTCGGCCCCGTAGAAAGAGACGACGGGGGGCTCCATGCTTTTGGGAAAGACCTTGCGGCTTGCAGCGGCTGCAGCGGCGGCCACTGCAGCAGGAGTCGAAGTGGACGATCGGGTCGTCGCGGCGGAGGTTGCAGCTGTGTCGGCCGCAGTTGAAGGGGGAGAAGTGAGGAGAGTAGAGGTTGGGGAGACGGAGGTGGCCCGGGAGGCTGCGGCAGACGACGGCGGGGTCGTCTTAATTATTCTGGATGAAGTCCTGCGTCTACCACCGACACTCCCACCACTTCCACTGCTGCTGCTTGACCCTGTGCGTGTACCTGACCCGAGCCCCCTGCGAATTCTTCTCCCCAGGGACTTGACGGAAGGTGGTGCAGCGGTAGCTGGTGTCGTGCTGCTCGAGCTCGCGTTGCTACTGGCTGCCTCGGTCAGGATCGCTGTGTCTCCGGCATCTCCAACTTTCCCAACCCCAACTTCTCCTCCTCCATCTCCATCTCCTTCTTTTCCACCCTCCCCATTTGCGGGGGGCGCCTCAGTGGGGCCAGCGGCCCAGCGGGCCAAGATCATCCGAGCTGCCGTCGTCTAGAGATCAAGGGTGCGCGTGCCCAGTAGCGTGAGAGTGCGTAAGCAGTGTCAGTTTGTGTATTGCATGCAATACACTCACGCTGATACACGCCTATGCGAGGATGCTGCAGCCGGTTGACAAGCTATCTGTTGATACTGGCCACCTGTGAATGTGCGTCGAGAGTGAGTCCCCCACCCGCTGCCGCGAGTCGTCTGTTATTGCTGCTGATGTTGCTCGTTGCACGTTGAATCTTTCCACAGTCAAGTCGGTTTGGAGAAAGGATCGGTCCGTCGCTTCCAGCCGAAAATCACAACTTCCGCTAAGGGACTGATGTACTGATAAGCCGGTCTTTTGAAAGGGGGGTTTGAGAGGGGTTGACGGGTCAAGTGCTCGGTAAACTTGCGCTGTCCCGCCGCGTCAGATGGAGTGTCGAACCCGGCTGGCGGAGGTAGCTCTCTTCTAATGGTCGGTCCAATCGTAACCCCGGGCCCAGCGACGCGAGCAATCGCAATGCGCAAATCAGTTTCTGGCAATCTTCTTTTATATCTCCTGGGATATCTCGTGATGGCTCGAACGCACTGCAACCCCGGCAGGTTTCCAACGGCGGGTATACCAAAGTGATGGAAAGGCCAGTCCTGCCAGCTTATTGAACCATGAAATACCCCGGACTGAGGGCGGGCGACGGCGCAGGAACACGACAGATCTAGCCTGGTCTCCCTCGGGAGCTTCTTTGACAGCAGTTCCAAATCGAGTGAAGAATGCTACCTCGTGACCTTCCCAAAGGGGGTGACTAAATGGCGACGGATGAAGAATGCCGAATTGAGCTGGTGGCCTCTGTCGTAGTATGTTGTACTTCTTGTTGAGAAGGGAATGTCAATCGTGAGTGAGTGTGTCGATGTGGTGTCTGAGCTGGATTCTGCAAAATCCCCTGGAAGTCTCTCAAACCCAAAGCAACGCACCCGTGTGCGTACTCTCGGGGCATCACGAAGTCTTTATCATGAAGGCGTGGCCGCAACAAGACGCAGGATGTGCCCACAATTTCGCTGGGTAGCGTCAGGGTGGCCACAGGAACACACACAATCTGCACAGGAGGCAGGGCCGACAGCCTGGGCCGGCCGCTCCTGGACTGGGGTGTCTGCGACGAGATAGATTGCCTCCTATCGCACCGTGGCAGTCCTTCCGGATGAAAAGAGGATAGCAGAGGACGGCCGACACGGGCGACACGGGCAGATTGGGCGGACCTGGCTCCATCACTATCTCCGTCTGCGCTGCCCGCCGGGCCGCCAACCCGCGCCGCGGCTAATATGCGGATTATCGTTCTGCGCGCGGACTGGTCAGAACCTGGAACTTGTTCTCCAGCGTCTTCGGCCAGAGAGGCCGGTAACTCCTGCACCCACATCCCTGTCATGGCTAGCCGTTGTGAATGGCTGTCACTGGGCTCTATTCCCCTCATATGTCCAATCAAAGCAGTGGAATTTCGTGTGTGCACCATGAACGGAAAAGTACAAGCCTCACGTGGATGCAGAAGACAAGCCCCATGCGAAGCAGCCCTTAGGCCGTGCAATGGGAAACCTGGGCGACGAGCCGTTGAGACTTGGGACTCGATGGCCCGGCTAGGTACTCAGTCGGCGGCTTTCGCTTGTCCTCTCTGGAGGCATTTCTTCCCTCCATTTCCACTGGCTAATCATCGGAAGCCTCTCCGTCGCCATCCAGGACCAGGATCTAGACGCTGCCCTTCGGCGTGCATTGCGCCGCCGTGCCAAGAGGGTGATGGGGCGCCGTTGCCCATGCCTGAATCACGCCTTCGAGAGAGTTGTGTGCTAGTAACAACCCCGTTACGGAATCTACAGCATGTGACGGAATGTCACCGTAGGGTACAATCTGAAAACCCTTTCCAGCTTTCCTCACGATGTCTCTCGCTTGATTAAGGTCAAACCTCGGTGTTGTTTGGGCAGTGTGCTTTCTAGGATGTAAACATGACTGGGCGGAGATTATATTTCAGACAGACCCGAAGAGCTTCTGAAAACCCATATAGCTCTCGAGAACCACTGCTCGCAACGTAGTAGTGGGCGCTTGATCGAATCACATAGTGGTTGTGAGTGAGGAGCATTAAGCTAAGATGACGACGCTCGAGGACTACAATTTGCATCTGTTTGAGGTGACAGAGTTTGGTACAATGGCGTAAGCACTTGAAGCAGCACAGCGTGACAACAACAACAACAACAACAACAACAACAACAGCGAAAGCGAGCTGCTGCAAGCTGCAACCTGATTGTGGCGATGACCTCCGACGGCGTATCTTCTTTGACATAGAGACAGGCTAAAGGCCTCGAATAGACGGGTGTAGGTTGCTGCTTTTCAAGATTGCGAGATCGAGATTTGGCTTTGGCCCCTGGCTTCAATGCCCGTGTTTCGTGCGCCCTCACATACCAATTGTTCGTGGCTGGCTGTCTTCTTGGAGATGACCTGACCACGTCAATCCCGCGAAAAGACTCCGGAGGCCTAGCTGAATATGGCCCCAAGGAAGAAGACCGGCCCAATCCCAAAGGGGGGATGGCACAGGCTCCGTCTACCCGCGAAAACCCCCCGTCCGCCAATGCGGGGGCACTTCTTCCATCCGACCTTGCGGGCAGCGTCTCCCGTCTGCCGTCTCGTGTGGGTTGGACTGGGCTAGACTTGGCCCTCATAAGGCGGTACGTTACTTTGGTCATGTAAGGTTGTTGCCGATCAAAGTATCCAAAAGAAGATGTTCAAACTCTCGGAACAGATTGTTCAATACCATACACCGTCCGCAAGTGTTTGCAAATGATAGAGCCAGCAACGAACGATTCGTTCTGAAACCCAACGGTTCTCTATGCTCGGCCGAAGCATCCGATAGTCACCATCTCATAACTTATTGCAGCCATTCATAACCCTCTACAAGCTCGACCTTCGAGTAAGCGAACATGGATTCAAGCGGTGCATGAGATGGTAGTCCTCAGACGGGTCGTATCGCCGACCATCCTGGACAAGGGCCGCTCGGGAGCATGAGTGCAGTAAGAGGTTAGTTGGAGCTCTTGCTGTCTATGCAGGAAACCGCGTGATTTTCTTGTTTTTTCTCACATCTATTGTTTTCCGGCATGGTTCTCTCGCAGTAGCCCCGTCTACTCTGCAAGAAAGCTGATGAATCAGCGGCTTGGACGAAACATTGATTGCTGCATGCAGCATTGCCGACATGGGCAAAGGGCACGGATGGTGCCGACAGGCCGATCCCAAACACATTCGTCCGGCGCCGAGATAAGTCAGGGGAGTCTTCATCTTATTTTCTTCGTACGCTGCACTCTTACTTTTTACCCTGCAAATAATGTAGCATCAGGGACGACCCTACGGCGCCGAACTTGTCAATAAGCTTCCGCTTGAAACTGTTTTGACGAGTCGCCTACCTAAGCCTGGGGACCCCACCCCCATTGGCCTCAGCTTGCCGCTATCCGTGTGCTGCTCTCTCCTAGACTCCATGCACGAACCTCTGTGCGATCAGTCACCAGGGTAGTTTTGCCTGTCCAACGTACTATGTACCAACGGGTCTCGCTCGTTCATCAGCAAAAACTTTGCAATTGCATTTCCCCAGTTACAAGTCCTTGCGATGGAGAAACTGTCCATTATCCCTACCGGGAACAGCCCGTCTCCGCCACTACACCATCTTCATTCCGACTTCGATACAAGATTGCGCCCGCCAGGCACATTCAAATGAAGACGAGCAGCTGCAGCCGCCCAGAGGCCTTGGCGCTGGTTTCAGATGGCGGATAGCCAGACAGTGATAGATCATCAGTCAACTTGGAGCTTGCTTGAGGGTACCTTTCTTGGCCCTGTTCTATCATTCGAATAAACTTTATAAAATTTCCCAACTCGTCAGTCGATTGTCGCAGTAACGACCGAACATGCCGTCGACTGTTGCTTTCCTCCTAACTTTATTGCACTGCTATAATGTCGCCCGGCATGTCTTCTCTTGACGCACTACATGTCAACAAGGCTCACAGCTGTTCATAAGGGACCTGGTCCTCCGGATCCGACATCTTGGCTTTGTTTTTGACTCCAACGGGTTGTTCTGACAGCATATCGGCCATCTTTAATTTGACATTTCGAATGTTGCAATAGCCGCGTCCACTCCTTCGACCTCACTCTGTCCCTATCGTTTCCTGTCTTCTATTCTCGGACACGATGAGTCGTGCTGGCAGCCGTACCGGGGATCGTCCGGTCTCAGCCGAAATTTCTGGCAGCATCTACTTGATCACGTCCGATGGCAAGACGCTCAAACTGCCCATGCCAAGCAACTCCCCATACGATCCTTTGAATTGGAGCTTGCCGAAGCGTCTTATTGCCATGGGTGTTCTCATACTGTACTCGATCGTTTCCATGATGGAGACCCAAGCCACCAGCCTCATGTATCGCTCTCTTTCCGCCGAATTCAATGGCAAGGTAAGGTTTACCCTAGCAATGTTCGTCGGTAGTCGAATAGCGGCTTAACTTTCTCAAGCAAACCGACATGTTCCCACTGAACATCCTCGTCTCGATGCCGAGTACGCTATCTCTCGGACTCGGGGCTTTCCTCTGGATTCCCTTGTCGGTAGCCGTTGGAAGACGGCCGGTCTTCCTGCTTGCTTCGTGCTTCCTGACCCTCGCTACTGTTTTGGCGGCGAATGCTTCGGGTTTCTACCAACTTCTAGCAGCTTTGAGCTTGCAAGGTTTCTCGGCAGGACTGAGCCTAAGTGCTGTACGTGATGGAGTTCTCGAAGACCCTTTGCCTAGTGGAAAGACTACAACTAATACAAATCATAGTCGTTACTGATTGTCATCGATCTTACGTTCATTGATGAGCGCCCCAACGCACTCGGAATGTTCTGGAGTATTGGATGTGCTGGTGGCCTCTTGTCTTTGCCCAGTGTTACGGCTCTGGCCACCCCTGGATGGAGAGGATTCTACACTGCATGGATCGTCCCCTGCTTGGCAGTTTTCGTATGCGCCTTTTTCTTCCTCCCCGAGACATACTTCGTCAGACCGGCTGTTGCTTTCGACGGCCGCATTCTCGTGCAAGGTGGATCGGAGAAGATCCAGATGTACGACGACTGGGAACAGACGCCTGGTGGCAAGGCACCCGGTGCAGCGCAACCAGAACCTACCCCCGAGACACTCTGGCAAGGAATGGTTCGACGATGGGGGATTCGAAAGCGCGGTGCAGGCTTTAAAGAGATGTGGACCTGCTACGTCCAAACGATGCTCTGCGCATGCAATCCTCTGGTCTTTTGGGTTGCGATTCTCAATGCCCTCAACTTTGGGACCATGCTCTTCATTGGCGAGACCTATGCTGTTGTCATGTCCCAGCCGCCATACAACCTTCCCGAACGTGTCATTTCCATGGTCAACCCTGTCTCCGCTATCGGCTCCCTGCTTGCCTGGCCTGTGTCGACCATACTGATATCGCGAGTTGCTCGTCGTCTGACACTCCGCAACGGCGGCATCCGGGACGCAGAACACTACCTTATTGCCTTTCTTCCTGCCGTCCTCTCTGGTGTAGGAAGCGTCTTCTTGTACGGGTTGACCGTCCACTATAAATGGAGTTTCATTTGGATGTTCGTATCGTATCTCATCAACGCCTTCAGTGCGGCAGCCTACGGCATTGCCTCGACGCTCTGGGTCACTGAGGCGTTCCCCCGCTGGGCAGCACCCGCCATGGTCATTATTGGAGGAGCAGGGTACATGCTGAGCTTCGCGGCGAGCTATGCCGTCACACCATGGCTCAAGTCGCAGGGCTATATGGGCGCCAATTTCGAGCTCGGCGCAATTTTGCTGATCGTGGGAGGCATTGCTGTACCACTTGCGTTCTGGGGGAAGAGTTTGCGACAGTATATCGACGGCAGGTGGGGATTATCGGAAGCTGGAGCTTTGCGACCACAGTAGTCGTAACGAACAGCGTTTCCTTGTAATATGTGCGCTCAAGTATGTGTTCATGATCAATAGGTACATTACAGCACCGCTGGATGCCCACCGCCTATCTCTTTTGTTTCCGCAGCTGGTCAGCGAGCAAGACCAATCCATAAATAATAATCATAGCTTCATAAGGTCTCCTAGAAGAACGTCAATGCCAAAAGTGATCTTACGTATGCTTCGAGACAGTGCTCGACCTTAGACCATTCCCAGGTCTTTATCTGGCGCCGTATGATGATCAGCCGTCGAGAGCAATCCAATCGGCGTCCACTCTTTGCCAAGAAGATTTCTTGCCATGTTGAGATAGGCATCAGATCTGATGCGCGATGTCAACGCAGGTGGGTGGGTCTGCCGATCGAAGGTATGGGATGCAAACGAGTCTCGGTTGTCCCGGGCTTTTCTCCCCGGGCAATTCTCGGTGTGGGTTTCGGTCACCAGTGGCCCGATACCGGAAACAACATGGTCGGAATCGGTAGCGTGGTGACTTTGCGAACAATGCAAGATTAAGGGTTCCGCCTCATTCGCCGATGGCTCACTGTTGTCAATGTCTTGAGACGCCTGTCGCTGAAGGGACCCAGCGCTGTCACAGGCGACTTTTTCCATCTCGAGATCATGGCTGAAGGTTTCTCCAGAGCAGTAGTTTCCAAAGAGAGACCTAATGCTAATGCTGCCGCTGAGCCATTCGGCAACATTGACCGTACAAGGCCAGACATCTTTTGGCCGAAACACTTGAACCAAGTGGCATAACTCTTGACCCGACGAATGTCGAGAGTATGGGAATGTGATTACTGTCGGCAAATTTTCAGTCGAATCGTTCGCGGAAATGGCCACCCCTTCGTCGACACATTGTTTTCTCTGGCCAATCGTCTGAAAGGCATCCAAGATGGCGGCCTCATTCTTCTCCCTAAAAGACGTGATGTCAATGTCCAACGACATATTTCGACCGCTGTTGGCACCACTCTCCAGGAACGCGAAAAGTTTAGACTTTGAGTCCGCGGAGATATCCGTTGTTTCGTTGATCAATTTCAACACCGCGCTCATGTCTTCCGCCGACAAGGGATCGAGTTCCGCATCGCGTTCCAGGTCATCCCCACCCCCGCCAACGCCGACCTCAGCGATATCTGCGCCACTTTGAAGGTGCGCTACGACTGGCTGTATAGATACGACCCTTGAATTCCTAACAACACTACAGAAGTTGCCTCTTTCACAGCTGTGAAGACGAACATGCTGATCTCGGGTGAGACAACCCGGGTGAGGCGTATTTCCACATACGTAGCCGGCCAGGGCAGGGGCTTCAGGGCATAGATGAATTGACGAACCGAAGCGGCCGTCGGATGTCTTCCCGGTCAAGGAAGAGAACATGCGCATCTTGTAATCGTCGACATGAATACGGGACTTCAAAGCCTTGGATAAGGCGATCCAGACCTGTTCATATCCGTAGGTCCATGCTTGGATGTGGAAAATGGTGTCATTAGGGTACAAGGCCACCTTCTGGAGCAACTCTGCAATTCCCTCGGCTTTTGTTTGGAACGGTACGTCCTTGATGAAGGAGGTGTCGAGGTAGATCTTATCGAGAACCTTAAGGCCAAAGGTGTACTCGATGACTGCTGGGTTTCTGGCGATTGAGTTGACGAACCAAGGTTCGCTCCGGACGTCGCCAGTGTAAAGAATGGCGTGATGTAAGTCCTCTATGAGGAACATAACAGCCCCAGGGCAGTGGTTCGCGTCGAACAGGGTGACTTGGATGTGGCTGCCCGGTGCAAGCTCCAAAGTGGTGGGTGTCTCCAAGGGCAGCGTCTTGAGGAGATTCTTCAGATGCTTGTATGTCTGCACACGTGCCTCGAGGATACCTTTGGCGTGGTTGATGCGACAGGGGTAGCGCTCGAGACGGAGGAGCATCTCCCGTGTGGCTGCGGAACAGTAGACAAAGGGAGAGCGGGGGGACTCCAGCCCAGCGAGGTGGTCGCTGTGAATATGACTTAGAAAGCATGCGAGTGGTGGACGAAGACCAGCATGACTCCGAAAGAAGTCAACTGTGATGAGTTAGCGGTGTGGCAAAGAAGAGAGATTGCATGCTGAGCTGGAATGTCACGAAGCAAACACGCGGATGGTGAGTGCACGCCCGTGATGTCCCTTCCAGGGTTCGGCAGCTCACTTCGGATGTCAGGAAACTCTGCGACAAGTCCGTTGAATGTCGACATGACGGCGGCTTTTCATGATAGAGAGGGAAGATTTCTGTGGGAAAGAGTACGCAATCGTTCGACGGGGAGGTCGAGGCTGTTGAAGGTGATAATGTGAATTCACTGAAAGGAAAAGGAGTACCCATGCGCAAAAGCACCCTCCGTTGTCCCAAATTGTTAACCATCAGGTGCCAGGTGCTGGCGGCTGGACTAGAGGTGACAAGGCGACGGGCGGAACGTCGGATGTAGTAGGCTTAGTTCGGCTCCGGATTTCGGCTCCGATCCCGTCTCAACTCTACCGAAATGGCTTCGGTTCCTGAGAGCCGTAAATATTAATTCACTCTTGTATGGAGGATTTTGCTTAGAATTAGCGTAAAAAGGGCATCTCCGGTTCCATCGGATATCCACGGGTATTTTCGAGACCTTATGCTTATCAACATCTTGATTCCAGCGCTTTATGCTGGACAGAGATGCTGGGCCAGTATTGGGTGACGCAAGGAATCTCAACTCCGAAAATGTGGGGCTCAACTCCGAAGTGCCTTCGTCATGTAATGCGAACAAGGGAAGCAACTGCAAGTGTATTTAGACCAGGTGTAACGAGCACTATTTATTTCACGATACCGAGGTTAGCACGTCGATTCATAAATAGTAACTTACGCACAAAGCGGTCTTAATAGTTGATAAAAACATGAGCAACAACCACGCACCAACATCGCCCCGGCCATCGGTCGAGCCCGATGAACCATACAGCATTTTCGATGTTCGACAAAAAAGGATAATCATATTCATTGTCTCGACCGCGGCCACTTGTGAGCTCGAATCATCATTCTATGCTTTGATTGGGTATTATACTGATCATCCGAGCAGTCTCCGGCTTCGCATCCAACATCTACTTCCCGGCTTTACCCACCATCGCCAGCGACCTCGACGTCTCCGTTGAACTAGTTAACCTCACTGTTACAACATACCTCATATTCCAAGGCCTAGCACCAAGTCTCTGGGGGCCGATTTCTGATGCCAAGGGCCGCCGGGTTGCCTATTGCTGCACATTTGCTGTATTTCTGGGAGCGTGTATCGGTCTCGCAGAAACTCAGAACTACGCGACGCTCGTCATCCTGAGATGCCTTCAGAGCACAGGAAGTGCCAGCACAATCGCCATCGGCTCGGGTGTGATTAGTGATATCACAACTCGTGAAGAGAGGGGTGGGTATATGGGCGTCTTCCAAGCTGGTTTGCTCGTTCCCGTCGCCATTGGTCCAGTCATCGGAGGCGCGTTGGCCGGGTCTCTGGGATGGCGGAGTATCTTTTGGTTCCTGGCTATCTACTGCGGCGTATTTCTCGTGTTTCTCATACTCCTACTACCGGAAACTCTCAGAACAGTCGTTGGCAACGGAACAAGGATTCCTTCGAGCTTGCTTAAAAAACACCCCTTATCCTCTTATCGGCGAACCACCAAGGTGAAGTGGGCATTGAGGGACTCATTGTCAGAGCCCACATCGCCGAAGAAGGTCAACATAACTGGGCCAGTCCGCATCCTCTTCAATAAATGCGCAGCCCCAATCATAATCTTTCTCGCAGTATACTACGCTGTCTGGCAAATGAGCATTACCGCCATGTCAAGCCTCTTCAAGACGCAGTATAGCCTCTTCGACACGCACATTGGTCTGACTTTCATCGCGAACGGCGTCGGCTCCATGATCGGCACTCTCGTCACGGGAAGAATACTGGACATCGATTACCGAAGCGTAAAAGCGAAACACGACGCCGACAACGAGGCCAACAACACTGTTCTCAACGCCGCCATTAATCGGGGTTTTCCCATCGAAAAGGCCCGCCTCCGCCTCATTCCCATCTTTTCCCTTCTCCAATGCGCTTCCATCGCCATCTTCGGTTGGACAATCAATTTTCCACGTCAAGTGCACATTGCCGTGCCAATCATATCAACCTTTGTCACGGGCTGGACTGCCGTCTCGACCCAATCCCTTGTCATGACATACCTCATTGACGTGTTCCCCGACCGAAGCGCTGCCGCAAGCGCCAGCCTCAACCTCGCCAGGTGCTTGCTTGCTGCGGGTGGCACGAGCTTCGTAATGCCGATGGTGAACGGCATCGGAGTGGGGTGGGCGTTTACTGTATGTGTTGGTATGCAGTTGGCGGCCCTTGTGGGTGCGGGTGTGCAGTGGAAGTTTGCCGCGAAATGGAGGCGTGAGGCGCGAAATTAGACTGGTCCATATAGGACCTACGGGACATCAAACACAGGTTCTGGATGTATTCATTATGATATTAGCTAGGCAGGGTAGACAAAAGTTTTAATTATCAGTTCATCGTGTTGCAAAAGTTAACCCCTGCTCCTGTATAAAAAGCAAGCATTGTGACTTGTAACTTAACCAGACATTCCACGGTGGCTTCGCAACCTGAGCAAGCCTCTAGGCTGTTCTGATATCATTTATACGGCTACAATCATAGTATACCCACATTTCAAGGAAAAAAAGATGTCAAAGTGGCTGGTGGGGGCCGCGCCGGCATTGGGTCCTCCGCCGGGAATGTACACCCTCCCACCAACCCCAAATCCAGGGGCGCTGTGCCTCGGCACCGCCATCGGGCCTAAATTTCTCCAGCTGTTCGCCGCCAGATCGTACACCTCCGTCTCGTTAAACGTCCCGCTCTCGACCTCCATGTTCCCCTCCCCGCCAACGGTGAGTACATCTTTCCACGCACAATCCCAGAAGCGAAGCCGCCCCGGACGGTTGGCAGCTTCGCTGTGCTCGTACTCCGCCCCTTTCCGAGGGTTTGCAGATCGAGGACGAAGACATTGGCACCGCGTGGCTAAAGTTCATCGGACCTCTCCTTACGGACAGCTCCAGGAGCGAATCCGCAGTTCTTCAGGCTTACACGACTAGCAGTCACCTCCAGCGGCTCTAGAGAGTTGAAGCCGTCTGCCTGGCCGTTGGTGAGTGAGTTCATACTCCTAAGAGAGGTAACAAAGCCCTTCTCAGACCCATTGATTGCGAGAAGCATCCTGGTGCAGGCTCCTTCTTCCCATGTCAACATTCAGCAGGTTATACAGTCGGCATGGTTCCAGCCTGTGATGGTAGGGATGGCGAGGATTCCCACGGGTGTATTCTACTGAAGTAGCCAGTCGTCATAGTCGAGGAATAAGCCGGGAACATTCGGGTTCCAACATGCGACCTCACTTAACGGCTGTTTGCCCTGGTCTTAGATGGTATCATACGTAACTGCTCGTGTATTAGTGAGAGAAAAGTATCGTGGTGAGATGTGCTTTGTGGATGGGTAGGTAGACAACACGTACGAGTGACCTTAAGCGCCATAGAAAGGATACCTGCCGAGGCAACTGCAGCGGAGAGTATGGAGAGGCGCATTATGATGATCCTTGGGTGAATGATGGCGTACTAAGACCAGCTCTGGCAGGAGAAGAATTCAAGAAAGGAGAATATGGCAGACGGAGGGGCTTGGATTTACTGTTGGACCTTATCTATCCCGGCAGAAATGACAGATCATGATTACTCAGGGCTTGCCAGCGACTGTCGACTGTGCCTGTAGATGCCTATGTGTTATTTGCGCTCGGTTAGGCCCTGTCAAACTCAGCTCACGATAGTGTTTCCCCACCAGACGACATCCAGATGGTCCCGACTACTAACCTCTCCACACCTAGACAAACTCTCTAGCAGCGGCCTGTCTGCAAGCTCGGCGCTCGTTAAGTCGAGTCTTTTTTAAGCTTAGCTGGGTACACCTTCAAATGCCTGAAGACTTCGTCATTATTTCCTACTAGTAGTATTGAACTAGGCAAGGTTGAGACCGGCAGACAAGTTTGGAGGTAAGCTCGCACCCATACAGTCTTTCAGCAGCGGATTTACAAGCTGGCCCGGCGGACGTACTGGACGCTCCTCCGCATATCGCTCCCCGTGCTCTGACCGTTCCCGCTACGGATAAAGGCATGGGGAAGTATGTTTGAAATCCCGAATGATCTGAAGGACCCGGACAGATCACGGACTTAAGGGCAGCCTGAGTCCGCTGTTGGGATTGGGACGCCAGTCAGTTAGATCATGTGACAGCCCTTTTCGTCAATCAACAACCCTTTTCCGTGGTGGGAAGCAGATCCTTCGGCGATGACGCGAAAGCTATCCTGATTTCCTCAAATACCCCAAGAGCCTTCATCAGAGATTTTCATCACTAAAGATGTGTTCTCTGGAGGTCCTTCGTCGTTTGACGGCAATAAATACCCTGGATCGGGCGCGAGAATGGGCCGTCAACAGTAAAGGAGTGATCTGACAAACAGGAGAACAAGAGAGGCCTATCCAATTCCAAGACACCTTACCAAAACCTAACGAAGGGAAAGAATGCAAGCGTATCATGGCGACGTTGCCTATCGGGAACATTGGGATCATGACAGTGATACGAGGTTGGAGAGAATGAGACCTATCACCGTCACGGTCTGCGAGCCCCTCTTTCTGGTAGCTCCTATCTTGGGGGCCATCCCAAAAAGTCTGTCTGGATCCACATGGCGTGTTATCTCAAGTATTCTGTAGGATGGCTTCGTAAGTGTACTTTGGTTGTGACTCTTTGTTGTATCCCACCGCGCAGTGTTTGATCAGTGAGACTGCCCATTTGAACCACTTAGGGGAAGACACAAGCCTATCTCTAAACTTAATGCTAGATTTGTCATGTGAAAGGGGTCTCCGCAAACGATTGTGCAATCAAGGTAGTTGAGGGAACTCTAAGCAGAAACGCCGCCTACCTTTGTAGGTAACGAAGCTCATAGCGGTTACGGCCATTTACGCACATATCAGCTTGGACCTTGCTTCCAATACTGAAGACATCGGACTTGGTCCTACGTCTACCAGCCCTCGATCAGGACCAGCCCTAGGAGACGAGAGCTGCCGAGAAATCTGACACGGGCCACCCCTTCACGAGAAGATGGGGCCGAAGGAAGCCCAAGAGAAGCTCAGCTTCAACCTGGTTTGCCGCTACTACGCGACCCCTGATGAGACTCAACAATGCCTCGTCTCGTTCAAGAAGTATCTGGATCTCGAGAAGCATCAAAGAAGACTTTCAGCATGGAAACTTCTCGCCACAGGTTTCCGTACAAACGGGCCAAACATGTCAGAGAAGGCGGTACGGATTGTTATGTTTGAAGTAAGCCACTTCCTCGAGCTGCTTACGTTGGAAGATCACTAACGCCTTGTAGGTTAGGTTCACGCATAAGTGGATGACATTGGAGAACTTGGGCCTTGCGAGGTACACATTTTCAAATACTGTCCACGTTATCCAGGAGATGATGGGCGGGCTGGCCAAAGCGAGCGTCGAGGAGCGTGGTATCCTCGAGTGGAGCAGGATGTTCTCCTATGGTTGTAACCCTCGCCGTGAGCTTGACTGGAAAAAGGGCTGGGGAATCGAAGCGGTGGGCTACTACTGCCACCCCGGCGACCAGGCGGGTCCGAACGGCAGCGCGCAGAAGGCCATCCAAGAGCTTCTCATCAAGTACATGGAGGTTTGCATCTGCATCAAACACCCCGTATGTGTGTGTGTGTGTTTGTGTGTGTCGCTGACGAACCAATGTTCAGATCCCAGATCCGCTGCGCGGAATGAAGGTATCCTCGTCATCCAGTTGTCGCGCTCTGGAAGAGGCGGGCAGGAGAGTTGATGGTGCAGATGGCAACACAAGACCGTTGTGGAACGCGCTTTATTCCACGTCGGTGCTTGATTACGATCCTCTCCAACTGGACATTGACTTGGCAGTTTTCACCATGAAGAAGGTTGTACGCTGGTACGACGAGCTGTTGGCTTTGTTCAAGGTCGCTGTTCAGTTTGAAGATATCATAGGCCGAGTCGATAAGGCAGTAGATTTGGGCGAGTCCATGCCTCCGGAAGTGGTCAGAGAGAAAGCCGGAGCGGACGACGCGTCAATGACGTCCGACTCGGGTAGAACTCTATGCGGCGAGCAGGATGAGGAACTTGACAAGTTGACTGTCGTCGAGATCGAAGACGCGGACAAGCCGGTGCGCGAAGGACTCGACAGCCAACAGCCTCACAAACGAAACTGGTGGAGGACGGTATTGAACTCGATCGGCATTAGTGTCCGATGTCCGCAGCGTGAGCCACACCCAGCTGACGCGGCAGTTAAACTCCAAGGGCGATCGTCAGAGATCAAACGCGCACATGCACGACTGAGTGAGAACGTTGATGAGTGTAAGAACAGCGGGTCTCTGCTCTACGAAAGATGCTTGCTTGCTGACTTTGGTTTACGTTGTAGTCGCGGCTCAGGTTGACCAACTGCGGGTGCTGGCCAGGGGGTTCATCCTTCTGACGAAGATGCAGATCAAGTGGGCACAGGTGCAGGCAATGGCGAACAGGCCGGGGGTGGACATGATAGAGGTTAACAAAGTCACAATTGTTAACATCATGGAGCTCTCGTCCTATACCCGGCGGTCGAAAATGCTGACGAACTGGGCAAACAAGATCAAGGTGGCGAACAAGGCTATGATGCAGGATGCGGACAGCATTGTGCAGCGCAGCAACCAGTTGGAGAAAGACCTGGATGGCTTCTTCAAGGACCATCGTCGGCATCAGAGCCGTTTTGTGGGACGTAGGGCGTGCCAGATGTGCTTTGCTTGAAGGCTGAGGATGGGCGGGAATGGTGTAGGCTCAGAGCCAGGTGTGATTAGACGTCGTAGGCTTGCAGATGTAGTTGAGGGAAATTGAACATCTTCGAGGAGAGAGTGCCCAGATACAATGTTTCCTGTGTGATGATGCAATGCGTAAGAGGAGACAGGTACTCATCCCACCTTCAGAACCTCGATGTGTCTGTCCAGGTGGCCTTCCGAATAGCCTCACAAAACGGGGCGGCAAATCTGGGGTCGGTTGTGGGGCTCAACGGTCGGTCGAAAATAGCAGTGGAGGCCCAGGCTCCAAGCACGGGCAGACCCTTCATGCAGCAGCAAGGTGCTGAAGGGGCGCACGCTGGCTTGCTGTGGAACCTGGCCAAGCGGGCCAGGTCGTCCCCTGACGGCGCAATGCTGCCATGCCGTCAGAGTGCTGCATCCCCCATCTTATTTTCACATCTGTCTTACACCTCTCGTTGTGTCTGGCTTATCTGACTTTCCTTCCTACATCTGACATGTTTCCATGTGAAAGTGGATGACGACAAAGCGCGTGCGAAAGATGAAGGCGAAGCGGGACAGCCATGGTCTTGGTCATGGGACACGCTTGTGCTGCACGGTTCAGGCGGACCGAAGCTGCTGAAGAAAGATGAAGACAATGATAAATCTTTAAGCCTGGCTAAATGGTGTGTGTTCTCTGGGCCTGTTTGGCCCGTCGCGCTGGTTCGGGACGGCAGACCAGAGACCGGGAACTGCGCGCTAGACGTCGCGTGCCTCTGGTGATTTCGGTCTAGAATTGGCGCGTTCTTCGTTCCGGTACATCATGTGCTCGGTTGAGCTCGGTTGGATGCGATGATCGACATGGCCCAGTTCGCGGGCTGGTCCCAATTCCCATGAAGGAGGACCTCGACATTTCCACCAGCCGCAGAGATAGCTTTTGGGTAGGTAGAAGATAGCAGCCGGGTCGAGCAAGAACAAGTCACGAAAGGGGCAATGCAGCAATGAGTAGGGGCCAGATGCGAAAGGGGAGGGAGAGGCGCACGCAGAGCGCTTCGGTGATCACCCTGAGAAGTCCGGCGCGAAACGAGACGGGACACAGGGAACAAAATTTGGGAAAATTCGGCAGGGACGAAAAAAGAGGGGGGGACTGTGAACAATGGAGAAAGCTGGACGAGGGACGACGGGGAAGACGAAGGAAGAACAGGAAGAACGGGAAAAGGGAAAGGGTGGGTGGGAGGAGGAAATGTTGGAAAGGAGCTGGCTAGGTACTTTAGGTAGGTAGTTTCTGGGAATGGGAATGGGAAAGGGGGACAGACACAGACATTGGACACCGAACATTGGACACTGGATATGGACGTGGAGAGGAGGAAGGGGCGCTGTGATATCAAGCGGTTCGTTCCTGCTCAACGCTCGCTGTGCGTCCGTTTGAGATCGATCCATGGATGGGCCGCGCCGCACCTGCACTTGCTTCGCACTTGCCCCTGCGCTTGCCTTTTGCCGTCTCTGATAAGGAAACCCAAATAGATAGAATAAAGATTAAATGCGACAATCAAAACAGCAGGAGCCGCTTCCGAGCGACGGCCGGAAGTCGCGACCTAGGTAGCCTGGCAGTTGCCCATTCGAGGTGCATCGCATCCAGTCCTTCCTCGAGTCCTCTGCGCCCTTCCTTGCCTCCTCTGCTTGCCTTTGGGATCTTCTTCCCATCACCGTTTCCCCCTCAAAACGAAGAACAAAGCGTACGATCTCTCAATAAGTAGGTTACGTACCAAGATAAAATAAAATCGCCTTTTCTTGAATTTCCTCCAAAAAACTAGAAAGTAATCCATCTTCGATCTGTTCCGACACCGCTCCTCCCTCAAGCGTCCGCTTTCCCCTTGTGACCTCTACCCGCCCGCTTGTTTTTCTCCCACACACCACACCACCACCACCTGCACTCAATCAGCCATATCCCATATCCGCAGTCTCCTCCCCCCCTCGCGCCGCAACACGAAACCACGTCACCTCCCATCTCTTTTCTTCACAACAACACCTCCGCAATCCACCACTCTTCGTCGCAAACTTCATTCTTGCCGTCGCTCATCTCAATAACTCGATTCTACAGCTTCAGAAAGCTCTTGCGCGTCATTTCCCACCCGTTTCATTCAACTGTAAGTGCGCCAAGTTGATACCGTTTTTCTCGACCATCGCGCCATCGCCTCGCTTTGCCTTTCCCCCTCTTCCTCTCATCTCTTTGTCGCGAGCGCATTCACAACCGCCACCTCTGTTTTTCGTCGCATCGCATCCGCCCCGGTCGCGTCAATCCGCTGCTCTTTTCTCATCAACTAATATTTCCTCGCGACACCTAGAACCACAGTCAAAATGGCCCGCGAAGGAACCCGCTCCCAGACCGGCAACTCCAAGCCGCGCGTCTTCCCCGTCGTCGACACTGCTCCTGTTCGCAAGCAGACCACGACGGCCCCCGCTACCGCGAAGAAGCCCAAGACCACTTCCACCGCCTCCAAGGCTGCGAAGCCCGTCGGCGTGACCAAGAAGAAGGCCGCCGCCGCTAAGAAGGGCCCTTCCGTCGCTACCAAGGTATGTAGTACCCCGCTCCCTGCCTCACGCGGCGCGCGCTGTTTTCACGGGATGCACAAAGCCAAAAACCCACGCCTGTGTATTCTGGGCGCTGGCTGGGGGCATCATCGTGTGCGGAGGGGGGCGCGCGCTATGATTCTGTGCTGGGAAAATATCCAAGCACACGAACCTCGCGCGTCCCCTACCGGACGAGACCCTGTTCAAACCCAAATACCGCGTTTCTATCTTCTTCTCATGCCATATTCGAGGCTGATCACCATTCCCGCAGGCAAAGTCGGTAGTGAAGAAGGCCGAGACCAAGGCTGCTGCCGCCACCAAGGCCGGCAAGAAGGTGCGTTGCGCTGCTTCCCAAAACGCACCCCTGACCATCACCAGCTAACCCACGCCCAGGAGACCAAGCCCAAGACCGCCAAGGCCAAGGCCACGCCTGCCGCCGCCTAAGCGTCTTCTCCCCGTCTTTCTCACTGTTCTGTTACCCTTCGCCTCGACGCGTCTCTCTGCCTTCCGGGAGACCTCTTCGAGCCATGCGCCGTGTCGTCGGGGCATCTGGGATTCCACCAAAAACATGGATATCATGACTCTCTCTCTCTTGCTTGCTTCTGGGACTTGCTAGTGTCTATTCTCAAGATACCAACTTGGTTGTTGAGCGAGCGGACTCGGGTTTGCTGTTTGTTACGTCCGGTTATACTTGGGTCGGGTTCGCGAGACTCCCTCTTTCTTCCACTATGCCACGGGGTTTCATGGGTAGTTGTCTAGTCGACTCCTTTTCAGTGTTTTTTTAGGTTTTCTTTTCTTCCTCGTTTGCCACTGCGTCTTTGGGGTCTGTCTGCTGGCCGTTTCCGGGGAAATGACACACGACAATGGTCGTTGGGGTTTTGGGCTGGTCTGGGTTGGTTCGAGTCGATTATATTGCAGTAGGGGCCGGTCAGGGGGTCTAATATATGGTGAACGGCGACAAGTACCACCAAACTTGAAATCAAGGGTTTTCGTCCCGTCCCGTTCCTGCATTGGCGTGGGTTTGGTTGCGGCGTTGGACATGATGCGATGTGGAAGATTGCACTCACCGGACGGTTCTACAGCTCGCGTCACCTCGTCAGGAGCCTCATTCAGGCCACTCTCACCATGCGGCGTAGACGACATCAGCTACAGAACAAGGTGGATGGGCAAGCTTGTATTCAAAAGAATAAAATTTAAACGAAAGTGGTATCATCCAAAGTGTGCGCCACAGCCAGCACAACGGCCTTCTCAGTCGGCCCCCAGGGCGAGGCGAGGCGATGTCCTCAAAGCCTATTGCAACCTCTTTTCCCGCGAACCGTCAGGTTCTTCTCCAACGCCCACCCAACCCCTTGTAAGCCAAGAACCCAATGCTGATGCTCCCCAAAAGTGAACCGATGCGCCAATATCGTCGTCATACTGCCTGATTATTAAAACCCCATCGAAATATCAGATGGGGAAGTTCAACGTCTGCTCCTTCCACGGGATGCCGTAGTGGTTCTCCCAGTTGCGCCCGTTGCGTGGCCCCTCCTTGATGAGCTGCATCTCCCGCACGCCACAGAACATGCCGTTGCGGCCCGTCCGCTCAACCATCTTCCACCCTTCGCGGCGCTGGTAGATTTCCTCCTTGAACCGCTGACCCTCGACGACTTCCCGGTGCGGGTTGGGCGTCGGGAACCTGGAAAAGTGGGTAATGATGGCCTGGGGGAGGGCCATGAGCCGCTCCCAGCGGCGGATCACCTGCTCAAGGCGCTGTGTCCTCTTGCGGTATGCCACGCGCACGTAGGGGTTCACGAACACACCCATATCAGGCTCGCCGGCCTTGTCCGCGACGGTCGTCACGTCCGCGAGGAACAGGCAGCATTCGCAGGCGTCAAAGTAGACCTCGGGCTCGTACCGGAAGCGCACCGGCGCCGTCACGTTGTGTGGGTGGTCCGGGTTGATGACGTGGTGCGCCACAGCCTGCCAGTCTTTGGTCGGCAGCTTGCTGTCCATGTTCTGAACCCATTTCGCCTGCATCGCCACCATGCCGCCCCAGCAACTCTTGACCGGAACGGCGTCCTTCTGCGAGACCATAGCCTTGCGCGAAATACCTTTGCCCTCGCCGGTGAAGTAGGGGAAGATCGGGATGCCGTTCGAGTACCCTTGGGCGTCGCGCTGTGCGTAGAGATCGTACTCGAGGAACGGGTTCCAGTCGTAATCGATCGAGCACGCCGAAAGATAGTGAGCCCGCCCATCTTCGCCGGCGTTGGTGTTGAATAGCAGGTGAGCGGCGTCGACCGGGGCGAAGAGCGCGTCATTGAGGAATAGGATCCTGTCGTACTTGACAATGCCTCCATTGGCGTCCGTTTGGTCCAGCGGGTAGAGTGCGCGGTTGCGCATTTCCGACAAGTACGCCAGACGCTTCAGTCTCTGCGACCCATCGGGCAGGGTCACATGAGGGAAAGCGCTGTAATCGACCTGGCCCTCGCTAACAAGCTTGTGCTTGCACGGCACGTTCTTCTTAAACTCCTCCAGCGCTGCCGTGCCCGGGTCGCCGCTGTCGTTCTCGTAGATGCTGAGAAACGTGTTGTCCTCTCCAATCATGTGTACCAGATCCAAAACGTTCTTTGCCCACTCTCCCCCAGCAATCTTTCCATCCGGGTCGAACAAGCTGACAGCGATGAAGACCTTTTCATTCTGTAGGTTCGCGCAGCCGGACAAGCTGTCCGATACCAAGCACCTCTTCCTCAGATCCTTGTAGTGTTTCGGATGGCGCGTATACGAGGGAAAGAATATCGGTGTCGCGGTGAGAACAAAGAGGATGAGCAGGAAGGTATAGCGGAGGAGGAGCCGAGAAAGAGACCGAGGTTGACGGCGGAACCTTCTCAGCAACGACCGCGGCCTTCCTCGGAGCCAGGCGACGAGTGTCCCCTGCCTCCTTTTGTGTGACACCGCCGCGGTGCCGGGGAGCAGAGGCTCCTTATGTTCGTCGTCGATATCGAAGTCTTCCAAAGATGAAGACGGCCGGTTTTCCGTGTAGACCATGCCGCCGGGTTTCGACATGTTTGACGTCGAGGTCCGTTAGCCGCGCAAAGCCGCCGCACAATGTCGTCGTTGTCGTCGAAGAAGAAGAAAGATCCGTCTATATGATCTAAACGCGGTCAGTGCCTAGTCATAACCACCATATTGGCAAAGGCGAGCTCACAAGGATGAGGTGTAGTTAAATGATGCGCCTTCTGTCGTGACAGAAACGCAAAGCTACAACAGATAGACGGGGGACAAAGTGTCAAAGTCGGCCGTTTTGCAGACTTGTTTCGAACATGCAACGCCAAAGGAGGTCGAACATCAGACGAAGAGTGGAGGCCCGTGGTTGAGAAGAGCAGTTGTCGAGTGGCGGTCCGGGCAGGGGGGCACCACCAACGGCCTTCCTTGTCACAGATGAAGGGGCGGAGGAGAGAAGACAAAAGGAGGAAGGAGACGATGTCAGCAAGCGGACGAAAACAAGCATTGCAAGCACCATACGGGCCTCGGGGGTGAGGTGAAGTAGGGACAAGAAGGGAAAAGCGCCAAGGGCTGGAACGAAGGCGGCGAAGGCGACGACGAGCCAGGACCAGAAAGGAATGGGCGTCAATGCTCGGGTTGAAATTGGAGGTTTGGGGGCAGAACGAACATCAATTGGGGCGGCGCTCCATCAGCAGCCACGGTTGGATGGACCACCCATGGTCGGACGGCTCCACGGCAATGACAGCCACCGACAGGTGAAGGCAGGGAACACAAAAACACTTTAGAAGGGCCATGGTTCCATCGGGATCACCTTGTGGGGGAGGCCTTGATGGCATGATGGGAGGGGGCGGTCAACCTTAGAGGCTGTGGACCGTGGGGGCTCGGCTGTGTAGCGTCGTCCATGAAGAAAGAGTACCAGGTAGGGCAGAGACGACTTGCAGTTGGAGGAGACTTGACTCGGGTTGCAAACAGACGTTTTGGCGCGTGTGCAACGAGCCGTTGTCGTCACGAAGACGCGCGGTGCGGTCCCTGGTATGTTTGTGTGTGGTGTGCGGTGCTGTGCGGTGCTCCTAGGTGGTACATGTGTCTGTGCATCTGCTTGGAGGAAGGATGGCGCGGGACATTGCATGTGGACACGACGAGCCCTCGACGGCCTCGAAACTACTACTGCGTATGTATGTTTCCATCCCAGCAATGGGGCGCATGTCTGGCGCGGAAGTGCACAGGCAGGTACGGATACCTACCGTGTTTGTGGTGGGAAGGTTTAGGGTGCGGGGCGATGGAAAAGAACTGCTTTATGCTCTCTGCCTCCCACTCATCGCAGTGCTGCCCCCAGCTTCAAGACGCATGGTGGCATGCTATGTCGGGTACAGGTTTTCGGTGTTGTCGGACACCCGGCGAAAGAACGAGACAAACAAAAATCAATGGAGGCTTTCCGCATGCAAAACCTGATGTCAGGGGTGCAGAGAGAGCAAAGGCAAAAAAACGCGTTGTACGGAGTACCGCGGTTGAGAGAGGTGAGGTAGGCATGGGTAGGTAGCTTCGGCACCTGCCACCCGTCTGCATGGCTCCAGCCTAGCAGCACCTACACCTCCTTTGTGTCATTTGTATCTTCGCTTCGAAGCTGCTGCCTACCCAGGCAATGTGTGTATTGTGCTCAGGCACAGCCTACAGTACCTGAATGTAAGGGAAAATAGGGGACCCGATGTAGGGGTGACACTGGGGTCGGCCATGCTTGTTGGAGCTGGTGCTGGTGCGGGAGCTGGAGTTGAGCCGCTTGGTTTACTGTGCCATTGTACGCTGTTCCCGCCTGCCCGTTGTTAGTAACAAGTCCAACTTCCAGAGGATAGTGATGGTTGCTAGGATTATGAAAACCGACAGTTGGTCGTGGAAGCAGGAGAGGAAGGCCAAGCAAGGGACAGCGGGAGAGCCCTCTTTCCAGCACCGGAGATCGTAAAGCTGCAGGGGGGGCAAACCTCTGGAACAGAGAAAGAGGAGTTTGGGTGGCAGGAAGGAGCTTTCGACACCAGTCGACACCGTGCTAGTCTCGGAAAGGCTTAACGCTTATCTCCATGCCCACAGCACTACCGTGCGCACGGTCTAGATCAATCTCCTTTGGGCTCCACTCCCTTCCTTCCGTCCTCTTGTTTTCCCACATGTCCCGTCTCCTCCTTTCCTTCCTTCGATCTTTGCCAAGTCTTGGCCCTCCCCGCCAGGCCATTGGCAAATCGCAGCAGCGGTGGCGGCGACGGCCTTGATGCCTGGTATCCTATGGAGCATGGGCCGACCTCATTAATGCTGTGTCACTACATGTTATGTAAGCTTGTTGATGGCTCCCGTCCTGCCGCCGTGTCACTGGTCATCGTGTCTATCCACCCCACGTTGCAATTATGGGCCATTCACAGCATCCATGTCTGTCCGTTGTCCTGATCCGCACCTCTGGGATCATCTTTTTTGTTGGAAATGGGGCCCTCTAATGTGCTGAGGCTGCCTCGTACATCGTATACCCAACGCCCGACTCTTGTCAAGGTAAAGGTCGAGGAAAGCTCACCGCGCCTTCGGAAGACATATTGCATGGCCCGTTGAGATGCAGCCGATGCACAAACATAGTTGAGGTTTATTTTTTTTATTTTTTTAACTGCCCTCCCTACCCAAGACTGGCTTTGCATCTCGCCCTGTTGCCACAGCCACTTAGCGTCGACCTTGCCCAAGCCACTTGACTCGCATCGTATCACTTAGTCAGCGGCCGATGGGCACTCGTTCGCTTCCCACTTACCCCTTCACTCACTCGCTTTTCCTGCTCTTGTAATAAAGGGGCGCCTCAACGACTTCGTTGCACATTCAACTGCCTGTATCTGCCTAAATCACCATTCGAGTCATATCCTTACCTGCACCTCCTCTACAATATTTCCCCTGAGAATTCCCTTTCGGTGCCGGGACTTGACCTGTCGACATTCATTTCGGCTCCGCGGAATGGCGGTGGGTCACGTCCTGAACAGGGATCGCGATTTGCAGCCTCGGACCGGCCACTGTCAGCGCCCAATTCTAAGCGCTTATCCTGCCTTATTGTGTCCTAGCCGTAAAGTGGGATGTGCCATTGCTTTCATCCTCGTCCAGTGGGCATCGTTCAATTTTGTTAATGCCGCGAATTTGCATGTGCGTGCATTCTGGTACCAACGGATGGAAGGCCAGTACTATACGCCCATAGAACAGAGCCTCTCTGCCCTTGTCGCCGTTTCTCCCATCATCTTGCGTTTCGTTGTTGCTACTCTACGGGCATTTTGTATTTTAAATCAATGTTCCTCATGGCAACAAAATTGAAGAATAAGAAGGTAAATAGAACGAAGCCGAAAATAAGACCCAAAGACAAGATAATCTAAAAACGCGAGAACAAGGACGGGAGTCAAGATGGAAGTGGCTGCTCTCGCTGTTTGCTCGCGTTTACACCACTCAAAGAGATGCCTGACTGGATATCAATGCCACGCCACCCAGAAGCTGTTGTGGTACCCAAGTCCCTAGACGTAAAGTAAATATTGCGAGACCCCTAAATCCTTTATGACTATACTTCAGACTACAAAAGGGAAACTGAACAGACAGAACTCCGTATTCCCAAGACACTCTAGGTCAGAAGACATCACAAGAAAGGAACATTAACTATTTGATACCTGAGCCTCCCAGTAGTAGTTCTAGACAGATTCGAAGCTAAGCATCCTGTGCGGCGAGTTAAAGTATTTGTCCGACTTAGCCGCCATGGCTTTTTCGCGACGCGTCCCAAGGAACCATGCGGCGATGGTGAGGAGCGTAAGCCCAGCAGCCAGGACGGCAAACAGCCAGATATGCTTGGATACGATGGAATCTCCCTCGATTGCCTCCCAGTTGAACATGTCCATGGAGAAGATTGCCTAAACCGCCGATCAGTACATTCATAGACCAGCTCAGCTAGAATGGCACGCGAGTAACATACTGCAACACTGGAAAGAGGGAGATAGATCATTGTCAAGAGCGCTATGGTTCTCATCTGTGCGCTTTCCACTTTCGTTTGGATCGCAATGGCGGCGTTGGCTTGCGAGATGTTGGTGTTGGTCTTCGAGTCCTTTCTTGCGATGTGGTTCCACACCTGTAATCCCGAGTCACTCTCATTAGCAGCTGTTTAGTACGTGCTAAACCGGTCGAAGCACTTACAGTCTGCATGGCTAGGGATGTGTTACAGATCATCATGTTGCAGTCGTCAATTTTGTCGTCGTACTCGATCATGATGTCTTCGATCCTGCTCCTCATCTGGGCGCTGATTTCGTTCAAGGTTGCGCCTCTCATGTGATCTCGAGGCACTTGGTCTTCGGTCCTGAGCGACTTCACCTCCTGCTCCACGATGTCCACTTCTTTCAACAGCTTGGATAGCTGACGCTTGACTGCCGAGATGTGATTGATCAAGTCTCGACTCTCCATGCAGAGGTTCAGATGCTGTTGTGCCATTTTGCCCTCCACGTCTGATTCTAGGCCCCAGGAATCTGCAGTAGGACTCGAGTTCAGGGGTTCTGACCGGAGTGTGAACTTGTCTAAAAGGCCGTCGACTACTTCAACCAGTCTTGTTCGCTCCAACTCTGCAAATATCCCTGGCATCAACAGGGGGTGTTGGAGTTGTTTGTCTGCTCCTCGTATCCTTCTCTCAACGTCGTCCATCTGTTGGTTGTTACACCCATACATGACGGCAAAGGTAGAGTCGGTGCTTGGTATGTGCGTTGTAGATAAGGCCAAATCATCTGGCAGACTTGACGACATCCGCGCCGTGAAGACTTTTGAAATGGTTAGTTGAGCTCGTCGGCCGATGAGATGCCACCTGGATACTTACTCATCTCAAGTCCGCCCGACCCTACATTGCGCTCGCGGGCTGACGAAAAGCATGGTACCAGCCTAGAGATTGCCCGCTTGATGTTAAGGGAAATATGTAAGTGTCTGGTAAGTCTTTCCCAGGTATTCTCTGTGAATGGAAGATGTTGCACACTGCCGTGCTTGTTGCCAAAAACGGAAGGGCCTCGACTACACAGACTACAGATAATAGTTAGATTCAACCCTGCCTGATAAGGAGTTATAGTAACTCACACTACGTAGAGCCCTGACTTGCGTGGTCTTCCACTTGGAGTAGTACTAAGCTGCTTATTGTCGTCAGCATCGATTACCTTTGAGAAAGGTCAAACTACCTACAGAGTCGAACCATTTCTCCCAGTCTTCTTTGGTATAAAGAACTTCTTTAGTGCACTGCTACGTCTCGATTAGCCACACTTGAGCTCGATTCTGGAATGGAATGGCTAGTCACTTCTTCCTCATCCAGTTTACTGAGTACCGCTGTCTTCCATTCTCCATACTCAAAGAGCTTCAGATCCGACGGCTTCCATGTTCTACTTTGAACCAGCAGGTCCATTTTATAGCTTGAGTTGAAGCGTTCAAGCTTTCCAGATTCCTGAGTTTGGTTTGTGAGCCCGTTTGCTTAGAAGTTGGCGATTATTCAAGACCACTAGTAAAATGGTGGATTGAAGAAAGGTATGAAGATTGCATGGCTCGACTTATAGGCGCTGTGTAGTTGCCTAACCTACACACAATTTGCGGAATCTCCAAGGAGCTACATAAACACAGGGAAGCTTTCGCATATTAATATCGTCATTTGTTTCTACACTTTGTACTCGAAATCTATAACCCCTCACTGCCTTGCAGCCTGTTTGCTTGCCTCGCAGACTGCCTACGCCGTTTCTGATAAGCCTCCTGCACTTACTCGCCGGTACAAGGACGAGAGAGATTGGTCTCATTGCAGAGTACCTAAAGCCACCGAAGCACCTCTGTCGACATAAGCATGCCGGAAGTGGAGCGATAGGCAGTGTTCATGTAGTATGTGTTGTCGAGCTATCATTGGAATACGCATCATGCATCATGCAAGACAGGGCAGGTGGGCTTCGATATCAGGATAGGTCGCCTGCATGGGCGACCCAACGATTTCGGGGCGCAGAGCCGCTGCAACTTGTGTCGTCGCTTCGCTGGTGGTCTCCTCCGCCCCTCCGACCTTTTTCCCTTTTCTAAATCTGTCCGTTCCGAGCTGTGCCCCTCAAACAAAGCCCCCTCGCCAAAAACGCTGTGAAGGACAACCTGCACTTGGCACAGTGACAACTCGATTTTTGTCGGTCGACATGTCGTTCTTCAAAAAGGCTTTAAGCCAGACCGTTGGGCCCCAACTAAAGACAGACTCAGAGAAAGAGATCACTGGGCAGTCGTCAGTGTCAACGGTACTGAAAACCGCATCGACATCGGCATCGCCGGATCCGTTTCCACACAAGAAAGTGATGAGAGCAAAGTATCTTGACCAGCGCAAGCTAAAAGCATCTCTTGACTCTATTTACGGTGATGGAAAATATAAAGTTCAGGCAAGGCTTATTCTCCGGACTCCTGTTTTACAAATATGAACTAACATCCAACGCCAGGAAAGGGCCAACCGCTACATTCTCATGTTACCAACACCCATGAAAGATGTACGACAAGCTTCAGACCCTACTACTGGACTTATTTTTCTTTGACTGACTTCGTCAATTTTCAAGGATGAATTGGATAGGCTAGAGCAGCGTATTAAGTTGCACTACAATGACTGAGTTGGCCAACGAAATCGTAACTAGAAACGGATAAAACATACCACTCGCCGGATACTGAAGTTGGTTGCATGAGATTCCAGACTATTCCACAAAATTCGCGCAAAGAATAGCTTCAAAAGCGTCCAATCAACCTTTCAGGTTGTCTTCGCAAGAAACCGTAGATCTAATGTCCTGAGAATACCGTATTGAGTCACCTTGTGGCCGACGAGATGTGTCGGAATCTTATACGTTATGGCAGCCACGGTTCCATCGTTCAGGTCTTTGGGCGCACTCCAAGGTAGTAGTCGGATTCGGAATGACATGTTGCCATGAGAGCCTTCATTTTCTTGGTCAACTGGCTGGCTGGTACCCTTGTTGCGCCGTCGGGATCCAACATTCGATCCTTGATAAACTCGAGCAGATCCCACAAGTACCAAGAACAGTCGCGATGGTTCTGCAACTCTTGGATCCACCTGGCCACGGACGGCTTCAGAAAGGCTTTCTTGTCCTTGATAGAGAAGAACACATCGGAATCAAAGCCATAGATATCGCGCTCGCTTCGTGCCTCGGGGAAGGCCCTTTCCACCGCATCAAGTCCCATCAAAAACCATGTGACATATTCCAGCATCACGCAGCCCAGACTGAATATATCAGATCGTGGTGAGACTTGGCCGAACGGTAGGTCGAACTCCGGACAGCGGTAAGTTGCTGTTCTTTCGATATTTTTGGGGTCTTGCTTCGACCGAGACACTTGAGTGTGCAACCTACCCAACCCAAAATCCGACAAAGCTATTAAGCCTGGAAAAGTGCCGGTAGGGAACCAGAGAAAATTCCCTAGGCCATCTATGTTAGGCCACATCTCATGACAGGATAGATGCTAGAATTCAAGAGAAAATACTAACCAGGCTTGATATCACCATGCCTTCCATACAGCTCTTTATTTGAAGCTCTATCCTGTAGATAACTCATCAACGCCGGTGCACGGTCATTGTGAACACATTGGAGTGCTTCGCTGATCTCGTAGAACTGCGTCGCCATCCATTCACAATGGCTCTTGTCACCGACAAGACTCCTATTGTTCTCCCAGAACTTGTTCAGGCTGCCTTCAGCCCAATCAAAAAGCAAATAAAACGTTGATTTTCCAGTTGCAGGATTGGCCACCTCGAATGTAGCCAAAAGCTGTATCAAGTGCTTCTTTTTGTACTGATGGCCAGGGAAGATAAGCGATGAGAGCTCCAGATTGAAGTTAAGAGGGTTATGAGAGGTGAGCTTTTTGAGAGCGAAAAACCCTCGCGGGTGTCGTATCTGAGGAGAGATGATCAGCATCCTAAGGTTTCACGATTGCAGGGGCTCATAATTACGCCATGGTCACCGAAGTCAAAGTGCCCTTGATAGATTTTGACTTTGTACACTTCACTGAAGCCTCCGTAATTGCTTCCATCTCCTTGAGAGCCCTTTACAGTTGAATCAGTGTTGTGCTCCTGCTCCACCTTGTGCTCGACTTCCAAGGGAAAGACATCACTGGTATCCAACACGTAATGCGAGTGGAGGCCGTTCTGTCTTGTAATGTAGGGTGCGTTCAACGAATAAGACCACTGAGAAAACCTTGCGCGGATTTCTGACCGAGAGTATCCGTTGATCGTGCGGTGTCGCCCATGTTTTCGACAATGCAGGTGCGGGTGCCCTTTCCCTTTCCCTGCCTCCTTCTCGAGAGGCAGACATGCATCCGAGACTCCATCGGTAAGCATATGTTGTGCCATGTCATCAGCTAAATCAATGCCAATGAGAACCGCCAGAAGTTTTACACAGGGTGCCAGATCCTTATCAGGCCTTCCATAGTAAATTTCTTGAGCAAGTTTATCCTTGTCTGGCTGGCCATTGAAGCATGATAAATTACGAACAATCGTGCGCACCCGTTCGAGTGTAAAAATTTTCGTGAACTCGACATGCGGGATAAACTTCTTGTCAGGGTCCAGACCGTAGGAAACTTTTGCTTCGTCTAGTTCCCCAGCGATATTGTCGATAAGGCCTTTCTCGTTGAGTGGGTTTATACCGGATCTCACTGGCTTGCCGTTTGTCGATATCGATTTCTTAGACCGAAATGATTGGCCTCTGTCGTAGATCTTTGAAACCCGTCGGTCGTCATCCAGAATCAGCTTGCCTCCCTGTATAAGGTCTTCGAGGTCCGTTTCTGGTTGACTCCCCATAGCTAGAAGCTAATGCCTATGCTGACTGTGTTAGCTGCTGTTCTGGGCTTGATTCTGACGAAGCTCACCAATGAAGATTGAAAAAAGCTGTCGTGACTATTTCTGTCTAGCTTCTAGGATCTGTTGAAGCTTATGCCAACAATAGCCCAATGTGCTGTTTCAAGGTGAATGACGACGGCCTACAGCCAGTGCAAAAAGTGAGGCAATGGGCGGGCTCTATCGAAGTGCGTGAGCAGCATCGACACTGATGAATAGGGCGAAGTAAAATGCCACACCATCCTATGATCCGCGAAGCGGGGCGAGTGAACATTCAAATAAGTTTCTGTATCCTGTGTTCCATTGGGAGGGAGTGTTGTCAGAATTTCTGATTTGCTAGCCTTAGCTATGTTTGAGCATGTCTGCCGTCCACACTTTGCTAGTTCAGGAGAGCCTTGTTATGTCCCCTGGCTTGTAGACGAGGGACTTGCGTCTGTATTCTGGGTTTGTGATGTAGGAGAACATACTGATAAGGCAGAAACGGCAAGGCAACAGCAAATGAACCAAGAATCAGGCAATGGACCTTAAGATGAGGGCAGACTCATGATTGGGCTGGTAAATCGGCGAGATGGAGCGCAGTCCATGCATCGCACGTGCGGTTTCCAGACCGAAGCTGACTCCCCCAAGGGTTAAACGGCCAGCGGGATACCTCAAAATAAAGTGGTAGCCGTAATTGCAGACCACCCTCTCAGAAGTAATCCCTGGCTCAGCTGCAGTCGGACACTATCATTCCGCCTCCTCGTGTGATTACCTCGGTAAAGACGATCCGCTCGTAAAAAAACACATGGCGGGAAATCTTTATGGCAATGAGTAACTATTGTTCTTTTCATCTGTCCTAGCGTCGATTTCCCTCTTTTATCAGCCTTTGCACCCAAGTTGTGCGATGAACATAATGGACTCATTGACTGACATGACAGTTTAATAGTATCAAGAGAACTGAGCTATCAACTTCGACAATTACCGGAATGGTGTAGGATCTGTATATCCGCGAACGTAAGTTGGCAAGCAATTGGCGAGGCACCCCTCGGGGCTGCCGGACTCTTCCCTTACGAATTCACCCAGCGCATGTCGTGTGGGTGGCACAGCCTCAGCGGTCACCGGGATGCTGCAGCTCATGCATTCATTCAATGGCTGTGTGGCACACCATCCTGCGACCGACAGCAAAGTATTGCATGAGCTAAGGCGACGAAAAGGAAGGGCTGGGCCGCCATGGTTCGCCTATTATGAGCCTTTCAATTTCCTTCACGCCCAATAATTATCCAATCGAGGGTGGTTTTCTCAAAATAATTTAGCTGTTTAGCAAGAGCGGGTTACTTGTGGTATCACCCCTGTTGCACGAGGTGGCGGTCAGAGATCCCCACGGTCGGCCATAAGATGTTCATAACCCTCGTCTCTCGACGAAATGTGCGAGATTCCATGGAAGCTGGCTGAAATTGACAAAAGCCCAATAAAAACGCGATCATTCTCTCAGCCATGTCCCGACAGCCGCGGTATAGTCCTTCGGCGAAGGTCCGATGGCAAGACAACCAGGACGGCACTCAAAACGCTTCCATCTCCGCGTCTCAAGTCAGTTCTAGTCAATTGAAGGAGTACCTCGATAGGAATTTTCCGGGACAATACTCTGTGCAGGTTTGTCGGCACTTGGTGATACCATCATACTCAGTGGTCTCAGGCCAAGAAGTGACTCTTTTCCAGTTGAAGCGAGACAAGTTCAATGTAACGATCGGCGGTGGACCAACAAATTGCAGAGTCAGTGTGGAACATAACAATAACTGTAATGGAAAGAACTAACCTTGAAAATTTCCTCCAGTGACTTGGCTATCTGTAGTTTCATTCATCGCAAAAGCATGAGCCAAATCTTCAACAGTGGGTCCAGCCATCTACCCAGCATGTCTGCATCATGCAACGAAACCCCCTGGATATGTTAGGATGGTTGTTTTTGTAATGATAACATTAAATGTTGAGGAAAGCCTCATTCTCTCACGAGAAATCAACTTGATAGCTGGGAATCGATCATGACGATGATGATGATGATGATGATGATGATGAAATCAAACACCTGAAACACATTTCAATGCCACGTTGCATAGCTCAAAACAACAGGCCATTTGCAAGAGCTGCTAACAAGGCTTGATTTAGATGGTCACATACATTTAGGAATCAAATAATGAAGATTCATCCCCGAGTAGTCGCTTGGGCAAAAGATCTCTCTCTGTCAACGCAGATGATCTAAGTACAATGTCACGCATGTCTTATTTTTGACTGTGTAACATTTTGACATTTTCGTTAAAGAATTTGATCGGTATTCGTTTCTGAAGGAGTTATTAAACCACTATGCCTCTTGGCAAGGAGCAACCTAGAATACTTTCTATGTCGTGACCGCACACGGCTCTTTTATGTAACGATCATTATTGCAAGTATACTTAGAGGCACAGGCTCAATGTATACGTGTCTTTTACTTCCAATATCCTAATGTAGATGTACTTTATTGCAAAGTTGATCACACAGATTGTCGCTACGAGTCGAACATGGGATAGGCTAACAAGAAAAAGGTTTCAACCGGAGAACGAAAGATAAGTAAGATACGGTCTCAGAGATCGACTTAAGTCAACTCAGGCGAATGACTGAAGGGTCGCCGTATCTATGGCGTGCTTTATATTCTGCTGGTTTTTTGAACAGTCTCAAAGGTGAGCGTGTCATGTCCCTAAAGGGGCGCAGACTTTTTGGGTCCATTTGTTTCACAAAGATACGGATACTTACTCAAAGCAGTGATGGAAGTTTACAGAGCTGTAGCATTTCATGGTTCATCTTAATCATATGACATTGTTGAAAACGGTGCATGTTTCCTGGTGTCACCACATCACTGCCTTTGCTAGCTCCTTGCGAGATTTGTGGATCAATCGGGAGCCTGGTCCATACAGTGTACCATTATGTATAAGTAGCTGAAAAGAATACTGGGAAAAGAGTACTGGCCGAGTGTTGTAAGTTGCATTTCTGATCTTTGTCGTCCAATTTATGGCTGTTCAAGACAACCGCTAAAGTTTCAATATGTTGTAGGGCAGTGCAATCGTAATGATACCACAAAGTCTGTAAATAAAGTGTTCTAGCTCAGGCTCTAGTGTCTTGCCTAAATCGTCAACTCTTCCACTTTCTTTTCCACTGCTGCCAGAGCATCCATGCTGTCGGTCTCTCTCTTTAAATTAATTGCTGCCTTTTTGTACTTAATGTCTCGCAAAATCTGCTCGACGCCCTTTCTGACTTGCTCTGGAGTCGGCCTTTGTGTGGCTAAGCTGACACCGAGCCCAGCATACACGCCGCGCATAGTGACCTCAATCTTTTCTTCGTTCTCGCCGGCAAGAACGATGGGGACGCCATTCCTAACAGAGTGTGTAAAGGCGCCATAACCGGCGTTTGAAACGAAAACGTCGGTGTATTCGAGAATAGTGTCATAAGGCAAGTAATCCAGAACTCGAACATTCGGAGGAATAGTGAACTCCGAAGGAAGCTGAGCACCCCGAACCCCTAGAGTCACAACAACAAGAACATCTTGTCTGTTGGAAAAGGCTTCAATAGATGGCAATACGAGCTCAGAGTAGTCTGCATTGACCGTGCCCTGAGAGACAAAAACAACATGGCGGTACTTGTTATTCTCCTGTGCTCTCTCGACTTCGGACCACCAAGTGGGGTATTCATAGTCTGGACTAGGTGCCTTGCGCGGCATCACGCCGATGAACTCCACTGTGGGTGGCAAATCAGAAATGGGATATTCGAGGCTGGGCGAGCAGAGTTGCAGCGTGAAATCGTGAGCTGTGTAGCAGTGCCTGAAAAGGCGTTTGTTGGGGATTCTTGTACAGCCTGTCCTCCTCATTGCCTCCTGCCAAGAATCGATCATGGGCTTCATGGGACCTTTCTCGACCAGATCTTGAAGTATTTCGTTCCGTTGGCGACCTGATGGGGTTGAATCAGGGGGCAGACCGAGTGAGACTGGTCCAGTGTCCCGGCTTTCGAGCATAAAAGCAGCGACGCCGATGCCGATGGTCTTGGGGATTTCTGTGAAGCCCTGAGGCAGGGGTCGGCCATGTTTGAAAGGCAAAAAAGACCAGTTCAAGACGTCTTCGATGAAAATAATCTGGCGGCCAGGGTCTCTTGCTTTTAGCAGGGCCAAGACCTCTTCCGTCTTTTGAGTACGTAAATGTAAGGTATCCAAGAAAACCGTCTTCACCTGACCAGCAAAACGCTCAGGTCCGACAGGCAAAGAAGCCAAATCACCCAAGGCCTGGAGAGTGATGTCAGTGAATGGGTTTTCAGACTCAATATATTCAGCCCCAGCTTCTTCAACTTTGCCGTGGAAGTTTGAGGGTGCAATAAAGACAACTTCGTAGCCCTTCTTGAAAAGGTATGAGGTGATAGCCAAGAGAGGGATTATGTGTCCTTCAGCAGGGAAAGACGCAACGAGAATCAGAGGCTTGCTTTCAGCATGGACCTTGGGTTTGTTGGTCGTGTTTGCCGTCATGTTGACGATTTGAAAACTTGGCTAGCTTGTAGAAACATGTATGCCTATTCAAGATGAATGAGCATCTCTTAATCCTTTCTCAAATGTCCGACGGGCTTTTTCAAAACCCCTCCCCACTTAATGGAGCACCTATTCTACAATGTCATTGTGGATTCATGTGGGACACAGCTGGATTTGAGTGGCTCTAGTGGATCAAATGCGTTATGCTTGGTGACGTGACTTGGCAATTCAAGATAAGGCACGAGGTGATTATTGTTATCCATTGACGTAGGTATCCTTCAGATTCGTCTTGTTGTCTCGTGAGCCCGGAGAGCGAAGTCACGCGAAAAGATAACAAACTAGCACTTTGATACCGGTAGCGTAGCAAAGCTTCTTGAAACCCGACAGTGGGAATGCTCAATGCTGACGTGAGATTGCAAATCTAATCTCTGCTCTGAACACATGTGCTAAATTCATTGGCTTTTATGTCATACCTTCTTGGAGATGATCATCATCTAGCCTAAAAAGTTCCGTCATGATTCTTGGCGTAAACAGGCACCCACGTTAAATTTGTCACCAATCTTCGCAACTCGGTGATACGCGGAACAACTTTGATAGGTCAGTGCATTGAAGCCATCGCCGAAATGCCGACTTTAAGGCCACAGACCAGAAGACAATGCCAAGGATAAACAGAAGTTGAAAACATATAAGGTTCCAAAAGAAAAAATGTGGATAAACAGTCTATTTACTAAACAAATTGTCTTTGTATGTATTCATTTTCTGGGGAATTAATTCGTTAGAAAGAATCGGCAGTCATTAGATCGATTCCACAAAGTTTTGAGATGCAGAAGATGAAGTCTTTTCAATCAAGCAGGCTGTACTGATTAGTTACAAATATGTCGTACAAAGTTCTTCTCCACGGTCAAAGTATATGTTCAGCGGTGCCATGCTGTAGAGTGACTAACCATCTCCGTGCCATAGTGCTCGCGAAGCACGAGATCGTAAGCCGTTGGCAACTTGACCTCGGATTTTGGTACTGGGCGGGAACAGCAAAGGGTGACGCGTTATATCGGGTATTTATCACTGATACAAAATTTGAAGGCATTATGCTACAAGCTCGCGATCAATCTAGTAAAAGTATGAATTTTGAAGCATCTGCTAAACCCCTGAAGGTCATGGCGAAAGGGATACATTGCCAGTCTCCCGCTGGCACTGCTTTCTAACTTCGTTAGAATTCAGTTTACAGAGCTGTGTCAGGTGGCTATCATAGCCATGCTCCCACATTCCTCGATTACCATCCATTCAGCTATGAAGTCAATCATAGTAGTACTATGTTAAGTCAACTGCATCCTCTACGTCGACGAGGCGACTGTGGATTTCCCGTCTTGGCTTGGCGGGGCTGGATCAGGGACGGGCCGGGGCCGGGAGGTGTTAAACGCTTGGGCGGAGTGCTCGAGGTGGGGACGTGACCTTTTCGCGAACCCCCCCTTTTTTTTGGTTTGGTTTCCGGACACCCTGTTTTTGAACGGTTGACAACGAGGACTTAACGATTTACCAGCAAGACCGTTTTTTAGCAAAGGCTTGATGATGCCCATTTGGCGAGGAGACACTAGCTAACCCATCGACTACCCATCTGAGCCCAATTCACCAAGGGTGGAGGATGAAGTCAATCAGCGCTTAAGAACGGTTAGAGTTATGTAATGATATAATATGAATAAAGCTACCTCTGTTCTCTAGGTACCTTGATTATGCCAGAGGTACGAGCATATTTCACCAGTGTGTAGATGCTCGCTGCGATCCAAGAAAAACACACAGTATTAAGTACTGACTCAAGTGCGGAGCAAAAGTGGGTGCTGCGGTGGGCTATTTACGCCTTGGCAAAAACGGGGTCATTTGGTGGTTGGTGGGATATCCCCCTTGATTACCTAGCTCCTTCCGATAATGATGGATTTTGACGTTCTCATGCACCCTCGGGCAATTTGAATCTAAACGTACGTAATTTCAAATCTCTTGGCCCATCCTAGCGGGAGCCATCGGCATCGCGTTAGGGCCGTTTTCCGCATTGACATCATTCCCAGAAATATGACTCAAAATTCCACTTGATCACCTAGAGTTTAGGGGCTGAAGACAGTATCATCAACTGAGACCCAATTATTCGTTTCATATGTGGATTTTGAGCTCACAACCTACTAGAGAGAGAATGCCCCGAAGTCTCGACAACAATGGCGCCTGCTAAGGTAAATAAGTAGGCCATTCCAAACTGGGGAATAGACCCTCCTCTTTGCTTATTAGCTCTTGAAAGCCAAGACCTGCGTCGCTCCTTGCAACATAGGAAAGAAAAGATATCCCGATGTGTTCCTCTCTCCAAGATTTGTTCAATCTGCAAATGTTTTGAGGTGGCCTGTAATGCTAGCCTTGCAGACTTATTCATTCTATTCAACAACATCTTTCGGAGTTGAGGTTCCAGTCTAGCAGATTACTTCAGAGTGTTTCCCTGACCAATTGGATCACTGGCACAGAATACAGCTGGACCTGAAGAGCCTCAAAGGCGTGTGGTTGGTTCTATTCCGTTTTCTTGGGTAACGAAGGGGAGGAACAAAACTCAACATTACCCTTCGCTGCTGCATACCTAACCAGGATTACGAGTTTTAATGACACGTCTGTTTGCCTTTGCTTTGAGCACGCTCAAAAGGTCGACTCCTATTTTGCGAGCTTAGAGCAATATGATTGCCGTCAAAGCCTACTTTAGAGATGATTTCGTCGACAATGTCTAGAGTTGTTAAGTGATACGCAGCAATGCACAGTCAGATGTGTACTGGCTTGCTAGACGTGTGGTCGATAGTCGATGAGCTTTGGTTCAAAGTGAATTCGTTTTGGTAACCTATTTTTGCATTGCTCAAATGATTGCCTCAAAAGACAACATGATATTGGCTAGGGTTTGGGATGGAAAATCTCGTATCCGCCAAACATGTTTTCGAAGATCCGGGCTTGGTTCAGTTCGGGTTGAATACGGTCCTCAGAGTCATTTAGAACTCTAATATATGTCTCGCGTGTTGCGATAATCCAAGTCAATAAACAGAGAATTTCACTAGAAGACGCGTGTTTGGGCCGTGCAACTGTATGCGAAGTTAAACTAAAATACCCCACTCAAAAAAACCATGTCGTCTGATCAGTTTAGCCAGGTTAAAGCTATGATGTTTGGCTTTCATCCATTGACGACGGTTTCCCGGCTTGCAGGCTGCCAGTTTCTCCTGATCTATGAGTCATGACAGTCTCGGTGCTATTCATTACCGAGTAATTCGGTACAACAATACAGCATGACGTTATCCGGCGACTCTAGTACCACCATGTCAGTTGCCCTCTGTGAGAAGCCTGTCAAAGGGGCCTCCCTCCGTGATTAAAAACCTTCGAGTGCACTTCTTTGAAGTTTCAAGAAAAAGCTCAGCCTATGTTACTAACATAATTCAAGTCTACAAATCAATCGGGCTATTGTGGTCAAAGTCTCAGCGAATCTAAGAAATTGGGATTTGATTCAATCTATTGAGCGCCCGCAGATCTTAAGCAGATCATTTGCACCGTATCCGGGGACTCCGGCTATGGAGGTAACCTATGGAAACATTGTTAGAAACCAACCTTAAAGTACACTGGACTTGACAGCTGGCGGTCTCCAAGGGGTATCCAAGGAGTATCCAACGAAACAAAAAAACAGGATTCGATCGCATTTGAAATGATTGCCAGGATCATTGGAAGCTTATTTCGCTGCTATTGACAATCTTCTACCCCACTCACCTCGCTCTTGCGCCTCGATCAGGAGTTCCGGCGGGAGCGTTTGAATTTTGAGTTTGCATCCCTAGGCCAAACCGGCACAGATCCGCCTGGTATTTCAGCGCCGACAACGTGTCGGCACCGTCAAAGAGGAATGCCTCGGCGGCTGAGCATAACGTTTACTTTACTGGCTAAAATGAGGAAGAGGGCACACGGGGTCTGCAACAATGCTGGAATGGAGAACCTATCGGGCTGATACAATAATTAGCGACAATAAGCTGCATTGATCCTGAGACAAAAGCGCCCAGCGAGGGGTTCGCGAGTAGCCTACGTAAGCTATGTAGACAAACACTTGCCATCCTTCGCTCAATATTCCCACCCACCCTCATTCTTCTTCCTGCCATTCGTTCCAAATATCATGCAGTCGTTCGTTTCTATCGTTTGTTTTCTTGCTCTGCTCACGCAGGTCTGTGCCTGGGGACCGCGGCAGTCGCTAGACGGCCCACCAGGTCACTACGGAGGTTTACACACGCACGGTGCTAGCTTCGTGCCCGATCACATCTTGCGGCTAACCTACGAGAATGTCTCAATAGCTTGCGAGAAACGACCGTCTGTACTCGTTAATGGCACCTTGGTCGGACCAACGCTGAGGCTGGAGCCTGGGAAGAGGAGTTGGATCCGGGTTTACAATGACATGAAGGAGTACAACGCCACCATGCATTGGCATGGACTGAGTATGCGCATGGCACCTTTCTCGGATGGTACTCCGTCAGCGAGTCAATGGGCGATCCCCGCCGACCATTTCTTTGACTACGAGGTCTACCCATTGTCATCAGAGTCCGGAACCTACTTTTACCACTCACACGTCGGATTCCAAGCGGTGACAGCATCTGGACCGTTGATCATTGAAGACAAAGCAGAGCCCCCCTATGAATACGATGAAGAACGCATAGTATATTTCACGGACTACTTTAACAAGTCGGATTCTGAAATCGAGAAGGGCTTGACAGCAACACCTTTCACATGGTCAGGCGAGACTAACGCAGTTCTTATCAATGGTGTCGGCGTGTCCATTGGAGAGACAGCCGGGGACGGAAGTTGCAAGCTGCCAGTAATTGATGTCGAGCCGGGCAAGATCTACCGAATGCGCTTCATCGGCGCCACTGCCTTATCCCTGGTGCAGATGGGCATTGCTGGTCACGACAACTTTACAATCATTGAAGCGGATGGCCACTACACCAAGCCACATACCGAAAAGTTCATGCAGGTGTCTACTGGCCAACGATTCGATGCCATCTTCCAGGCCAAAAGCGAGGAGGAACTCAATGGAACCACCGACTACCTCATTCAGTTGGAAACCAAAGACCGACCCAAGGTTTATCACGGTTACGGTGTCCTTCGATACTCCAAGGCCCAACCACAGATCACCACGGCACCAGCTGTACCTCCGTTGGTCTTCTCTAATAAAACCTACGAGTGGGCCGAATACGCCTTGGAGCCGTTGGAACCGAACAACTTTCCCAAGGCTAGCGAGGTGACACGACGGATCTACATTGATAACCGTCAACTCGCAACGCAAACCACGCTTTGGCAGTTGAACGGACTTCAGTGGAACGATACTTCGTCGCCTTATCCAGGAGACCGGCCTTACTTGGTTAATATTTACGAAAATGGACCATCCGCAATGCCTAACTACACTGCCGCCATTAACAACAACGGCTGGGACCCCACGACTTTGACCTGGCCAGCAAAATTGGGCGAGGTGAGTAGACGAACGGAAAAACACGGCTCGCATAGGAAGTCCATAGCTGATGTCAGAACAGGTTCTTGAGATCATTTGGTACAACACAGGATCCTTAGTCAACGGAGGTGGTGGTCTCGACTTCCACCCTTTCCATGCTCATGGCGGACATTACTTTGACATTGGCAGTGGGAACGGCACTTACAACGCCACTGAAAACGAGAAAAAGCTGAAGAATTACAATCCTGTCAAGCGAGACACAACAATCCTTTACAGGTACGGAGAGAAGACTAGATCGGGTGACGTTTCTGGCTGGAGAGGCTGGCGTCTGCGCGTGGAGGACGCTGGCGTGTGGATGGTAAGTCCGGTTTAATTACAGCTGTAAAGAGACATGAGCTGATGATGATTTAGATTCACTGTCACATTTTACAGCATATGATCATGGGCATGCAAAGTGTCTGGGTCATGGGAGATTACCAAGACATCACAGGCATTCCCGCTGTTGATGCCGCTGGGTATTTGCAATATGGGGGGAACGTTAACGGCAATGCCACCTTTCCACCCACAGTTGTGCATTTCTTTGAAGAAGACAAGTAGAGATACCCGTGGGCTGATTTAAAGAAAGGCTACGGAAGCTGTGGTCGATGTAATCACTTTCTTCGCCATGCTTTACGCCATGCAACACCATAAATCCACTAGGGCCCGCAAATATAGATTAACTTTTGGGGAAATGGGGACAAAACCACAAATCTACGCACGTTCTGAAAGCTCGACTTACTACTCGTCTTTACATAGACACTCCTTGACTCATGAGCATGTGGAGTGGACGTTCGCCATGAGCATAAAGACGTTCCGACCCGTGATGCTTGGCATAGGCACTCAGTGATGTTGCATTGCTTCTCTACGTTGTGGCCAACGGCTCCAACTACCATATGTCGGACCTGGCGTGGTTGTTGCATGGGCACGCTACAGTTTGCGCGTCGCGCACTGTGATTGCTCTCATACTAATCATTATTTGCGTATTAAGTTGCCCGTTTCTTTATCACGTGTGCTAGCTGACATGATGTAGCCTGTACTTTTTATCACTAACCGTATGGTGTACAATATCTACTTTCATCCGCTGCGACAGTATCCTGGTCCTCGACTCTGGGCGGCTACTAGACTAACTTGGAACTTGGTCAATCTCCAAGGCAACCTAGCTTGGAAAATTCGAGGCTTACACGAGCGATATGGGCCAGTTGTAAGAATCGCACCTGACGAGCTTTCTTACACAAGTTCCGCGGCTTGGAGAAAGATTTACGGCCAACGTTCACCCGAGTTTGCAAAGTGCTTCGACGGTCGCGGGATTGCCGGGCCAGGCATTACCAACCCCGCAGTGCGCAACGGCGGTATTGTAACGGCCGACCAGGAGCCCCACGCCCGACTGCGAAAAGCCGTACTTCCAGCATTCAGCGAGCGGGCGTTGAGAGAACAAGAAGACATCCTTCGGCTGTATGCGGACAAACTGGTCGAGCAGCTGCGATACTCCAGCAAGAGCGGTGTTCCACAGGACATCGTCAAGTGGTTCAGTTTAGCCTCATTCGACATCATCAGCGATTTGGCATTTGGACAGGCTGCTGGCTGTCTTGACGACGCATCTCAACCATGGCTGCATGTCATTGGTGCTCGAGCGCAGGGCATAGTTCGTTATCAGTTTGCGATTCATTATCGTCTTGAAAGCTGGCTGGAATGGCTGGCGCCGAAGGCTCAGAAGGCAGCAGTGAAAAAACATGGAGAGCTGACAGCCGCAAAAGTCAAGCGCCGACTTCAGCAGGCAAATGGCAGAAAAGATTTCATGAGTTACATCTTGGAGAACCCTCAGGCAGATCTGGGCAACGCCGATCTGGTCAGAATGGCGTCAGCTTTCATCGTGGCGGGCAGTGGCACAACCGCCACAGCGCTTTCTGGGATCACATTTCATTTGTGTAGCAACCCCGAGAAGTACATTACATTGACTCAAGAGGTCAGAAACGCATTTCACAAAGAGACAGACATTTCAATGGCGTCAACGGGGGAGTTGAGGTACCTTAAGGCGGTGATTGAAGAGGGATTGAGAATGTATCCTCCAAGTCCAAGCACTTTGCCAAGATTTGTGCCTGGTCAGGGCGAAGAAATCGACGGCAAATGGGTACCCGGTGGTGTAAGTTAAATCCTTCATAGTGGCAGTGAAGTCAGCTTTTCGACTTGGGCTGATACGTTTATGACTAACCGATACGCAGACGGCAGTCGGCGTTCACCAACTCTCAGCGGGTCACTCGAAGCACAACTGGAAAAATCCCCAGGATTTCGTACCGGAACGTTGGCTGGAGAGCGATTGTCCCGTTAGTTTTACCAACGACGACAAATTTTCGAGCCAGCCATTCTCATTGGGGCCGAGAAACTGTATTGGTAAGAGGTACGATAAGTTCACGACTCAGCATTTACATCTCACCAGCAGCTAACCTGGGGTTTCAAGCATGGCATACGCCGAGCTACGAATCATTCTTACCAAGCTCCTTTGGCACTTTGACCTTGAGTTGACTGAGGAGTCTGTGAGATGGCCATCGAAGCAAAAGGTTTTTCTTGTTTGGCAAAAGGTACCGTTGATGGTTAGATGTAGGCATAGACATCTATGAGCACTAGGAACTGCTACTTGGACGGAGCATTTTCGCGAGGAGACAGGGAGTGTAGTTCATTACCGATAACACTTCTATACATGATTTGCATCAAGTTTTGGTCCCATGTCCGAGGCATGTTAGATTCAAGCCGTGCGAGTAGGAAACACGCAAAGCATATTGACGGGCAACAAGGAGATCCCAACCGAGTATGGACGTCTCTACATGACGTATGGATTGTAAACCGTCCCATTCCGGACAGCCTCCCTGTAAAGCCTCCTGTTGGCACGGTAGAGGTAGAACTTCAGCCCCATTGCGCTTGCGCAGGCGAACATACCCATAACCATCATCATGATGAAAGCAAGCCTGTAACGCGGCTCATCTGACTCAACGAAGAAGTAGGGGGCAATCAGATTACCGATCTGGCCAAGAACGTTGACAAGCGCTACCGAAATAGCACGCTTCTCCGGCGTTCTTCCCATAGTATTCGATGTCCACGTGGAAACTAGTGGGTTAGCGACATACATTCCGGCCACATAAATGAAGCTTGCACCGTATCTGGCGTTTCGGTTTTCTGTGGCCAGGCAGATGACATAGCCGATACAGCCAAATGCGATTGGGCCGGCAAAGTGGTAGCCGCGCTCCTTTGATCGATCCGAGTGCCAAGCATTCACTAGAGATCCGAGGGCGGCGAAGATGTAGGGCGGCGCGGTCAGAACAAGTGTGATGGTGTTGTTGTAGCCAAAACCGCGCACGATCGAGGGGAAGAAGTTGGAAAAGCCATAAGCGGCTGATATACCGATATTCAAGCCGACGAGGAGCCACATTTTGTAGTCGAAGACGCTCATTTTTAGTCCGGCCCAGACACCAGCCTTGGCTTCGGAGGTAGACACGCGGTCAGCCAAGATTCGGGCAGCAGCTACTTTGCGCATGTCCTCGGTCATTGACCAGCGTGCACTGCCGGTGCTCGAGTCGGGGTAGTCTGGGAGAATAAAGAGCGCAATCATAGCAAGGCCTGCACCGACTGAAGCGAGCACGATGAAGAGCCACTGCCAGCCGGCTAAGCCATGTTTACCCTCGAGGGTTCCGAAAACGGCCGCAGCAATCAAGCCTGCCGTGCAGAAAGCAAGCGTCTGGCCAGTGTATAGAATAGCACAGCGCAGAGCCATTTCTCGTCGAGTGTACCAGCAGGACATGACGTATATAGCCTGACAGGGGTCAGGAGGTCGTCCAGAGAGAGTCAACTGGTGGAGTGGAAAGAACTTACACCTGGAAACAACGGGGCTTCAACTACACCAAGGAAGAATCTTACTGCGATAAGACCCTGGTAGTTTTTCACGCCACAAGTAGCCGCCGAAACGCTAGACCAGATCAAAGCCATGCAGCAGAGGTAAAGACTGGGTCGGACTTTTCCGATGATCATGTTGGAAGGAATCTGGCCGAGGACGTAGCTTTCATCGTGTTAGAGCAGACCTGCAGAACGAGAAACAAGGCTACATCCTTATGCACTTACCCGACGCTGAGAATCGACACGGCAGTGCCATACTGGTAGCCCTCAAGATTTAGGTCCTCGTCCAAGCTACTAAGACGAGCTTGTCTGAAGAAACCAAAAGTCAGCTTGGCTCAGAGTGAGTGGTAGTCGACTGGGGCACTTACGCGATTGAAGCACGATCCAAGTAGTTGAACAGATACAGGACCCACAAGCATGGGAGAAGGGTAATATCGAGGCGCTTGACAACCTTTTTCTCAAGCTCTCTCCAGTTCGGGATGCCCAAGGCGTCGATCTGCTCTTCTGGAGTGGGAAGCAAATCACCTTTGGCTTCGTTGGCTTCCATGATAGACGGATCTTTGGTGACCTGATCCGCAGTGTTGTTCTCGATGATAGTGGAAGAGGGAGGGATACCACCACCCTGCTGGGCAAGGACTTCTCTTGGTTGACCATTGTCAGTGTTACGACGAGGGCGGGATTAAATCACAAGAGAGGAACGGCCGACGATGAACCAAAAGTGCTGGTTGCTAGAATACGAGAATAGGTTCTTCTTATAGGCAAAGCGGTGCTCAGTTGGATGGTCAGTAATGTTACGGAGGCCTGTTCCGTTAGGGCTCATCGCAACCAGACCAAACGCTTGCGTTCGTTTCAATTCCCCATATATCCCCGCCCTCGATAAGAACCTTTCCCCAGACCCCGCCTCCGTACTTCTGCAACTCTGCTGACCAGATTTGTGGCCGGCGGGTCTCTCCCCAGATCCTCCACATATTCGCCTGAGACCATGACCGAGATGTTTACCATCCAAACCCCGCATCAACAGACCCCACAGATCACCGATGGACTCTTCAGATGTGAGTTCCGTAAGCTGTGATGAGGGGCAAGTCAGCAAAACTGAGGTGGCGGACGAAACAGAAAGCCCACGTCTTATCGTGGTGAAGTTTCCGGAGTGAAGTCGAATGGCTCGGCGCCACGGCCTGCATCTCTTTGAGAGCCGCTGAACGCACGGAATGGGCAGAGGTCGACAAGTATGCCAAGCCGGCCTCCGGCTGGGGTTCCTTGGCCCCAAGCAAACTCGGGAGGGATCTCACAATTTGACAAGGTACGGCGGTAAAGGTTGAAATGGTTAGGAGACAACGATCTGTTGTGGAGTGTGGTCATCAAGTTACAAAGATGCTGACTTGAAGAAAACTACGGGACACCAAGCCGGGCCAAGGTGTCCAAGATTCCAAGGCCTCTTGGTAGTCGGAAGTTGACCGAAAAGCCTGGGCTCAGTCAAATTCTGGCTCGATATTCTACTTGGCACATGAAGAATGATTGCGCCCAGCAGAGCCGCCATGGGATGTTTCAAGGTTTTAGATCCTTTTATCCACATTAGTACACGCACTTGACCCTTGAGCTCGAAAAACAAGAATGTCGGACCGCACATGAAGCGCCGACAATTATGTTTCTTCTTGCCACTTCTTGGGCAATTCAACAAACCACATCGCGTGGTGAATCCATCTTCCAGCCTATGATTTATGAGTGGTGCGTCCACTACCGTAGCTTCGACCGAAATCTGCCGAGTCTATGGTTCAAATATTCAGGTTAGTTCAACAGCCGTAAAAAGTCCATGAGCCTTACGCATAAATACTGTGTCGACGCGACGTATGTAGTATCAAAGTGTCATTGGATAAAAACCATTGACAACACATCGAATAAGATTTCGTTTCAACTTCCCGAGGAGGTGCTTAACCGCAGAACAACCTTTCACCTGTAGTTGCGCTTCAAGGAGGCTCAATCAAGTCCAAACTCTTTGCCAACTGAAAACTGGCCCTTTGGAAGGAGCGCACGACTAAAGCTCTGGCGTTCATGTCGCTATCTCGTGTTTGAGCAACCATCATGCGTAAAGCCCTGATGCTTGTGCCAGACAGATGTTCAAGATAGAGAGAAATGACAGAATGTGTATCAGAAACTGAATATCTAGAAGACAAGAAACCCAATGCCTCTCACTCGAATTGCATCACTGGGCTACGTCAGTGATTGCACTCAGTCTGCTGTTTGAAGGTCACTCAAACAGCCCCTCCCCAGGAAGAACAAACTTGATGAAGCCTCAAGCTGCCGCTTTTGCATAGGTACCACACTTCTAGGTCGGGGACATTACAGATGATGTGCTGGAAGAGGATACAGCACTATGGGTGCCTTGGTTCCTCAGCTGGATAACGCATCACACCAGCGTCCACGTACCGAATCATTCTCTTCTCTTAATTTTCAGATCGTAAGGCCCAGATATCATCAGAGGCTGCTCTATTGCCGCACTGAAGTTCTCACAAAACAATGGATGAGGTCACAAGAACGAATCGAACTTTGAGGAGTGCACCGGGTTCATCGTGTCTATGAAAGATGGATGGTTCTAGTCCGACCTGGACCGAGACGAGATCAACTTGTACTGGCGTTCCCAGGGTGTCGGAAATCCTTGGCTTCCCGTCCACCTCTGACCTGTTAACGCCACCAATTATCGAAAACGCGATGGTATCATGTAAAATACGCCCAAAGAGGAGAGTTTCACATACGTTCCAATAATCTTTCTAATCGAAGGAGAGCCAACCACATTGAGCCTCTCGGAGTTGGGCAAAGTCTCTCGTTCTAGTCAGACAAATACTCATTAGCTGGGAACGCCGTGAGCTTCACTAGGAAACGCCGGTGAAATTGACACCATGGAGGCTGCTGCGAACCAAACTACAGACTTTTTAAGCAAACGAGTCCTTCAGCGGCCCGTTCCAGGACCTTGGACAACTGGTCAGATCAGCTGCATCTCTCCAACTTGATTGTAAACTCATGAATCGCACAACAGGTGACCACCACCAAGAGCCTAAATGGATGCTGAGTCGGCATCAGAAAGTGAAAGCTAGTTGACGGCCGTATGTATCGTCATAGAATGGAGTCTAACCAAACAATATCACCACCGCCGGTATCAACGCTGCAAAAATTACCGCGGAACCAAAAACCACCACGTACAATTCAAACATCAAGCCATCTCCCCAACCTACGCATCCCGGGCTTACGCTTAGCAACTCTGTTGGGTACGCTGAGTTGAACCGGACCTGGCTTGGCACGCATTACCATACTTGTTCATCGTTGTGGCATTCGCATCGTCAAGGCAACAATACGACTCAACCATTAGCATCCGCGCCCGACGCCGAAGCAAATCGCCGCGCCATAAAACTCACGCCGACGCCGACAGGAGTACCTCCTGAGCTGGAACAGACATCGATGTATTTGTTGCTGCTGTCCAGGCAGGTCCACGCCGTATTGCCGAGAACGACGGCAACAAACAAGGCCAGCGCTGTGACGGTAGTCTTCATCTCGAGGGCTCGGGGTACGCGATCCGGAAGAGGCGAGTAGGTACTGCTTCGTTGGTGTGCGGGTCACTCTAACGACGTATGCGTCTTGGCCAGGTGCAAATGATTGTCAGGATCGACCGATAATTGAGACGAACCACACCCCAAAGCAAGGCGCGCAGTTCGTTCGGTCTTTGTACCCAACTCCTCAACGACCTCTCTCTCTCTCTCTCTTTCTCTCTCTCTCTCTCTCTCTCTCTCTCTCTCTCTCTCTTTCCCCAGGAACCCACGGGAAATGTAGCCGACTCTCTAGCTGGGGATGTCAATCTACTTGAGTTCCGCCGATCAAGCCGCCTTCAGCAGCGAGCGAGTCAGCCGCACCCCCGTAGGGAATACTCGGTCGGGACCTGAAACTTTGAAACGGCGACAGCGAGCCTCTTGTCCCTGCTTCCACGCGCTCGTCTGCCCCTCATACTGTTTGAGGTGATGGCGATCTCCCTCGAGCGTATGCCCCAGCGGCGGCGTCTTATTACTTCCCAGAACGCTGGCTCATTTCCGTAGACTCCATTGCATCTAACTCAATCAAATTAAGAGTTCAATCTTTCGGTAGTTTTGCATGCCACTCGAGCAACTGCCCTCAATGTCATCGAAGAATCTCGGTGGACGAATGTCCAGCTCTGCGTTTGTTCTACTCCCTAGAGAACAGACGTATCCATTGCCACGACAAGAAACAACACACCACCGCGGAGTAGTCACTGGATCGGCCGGTATATGCGATGAATGACAATAGCGAGCTACAATACTAGCTCAAGACGCACTGTGCATCCCAGAGCCCCCTCTATCAGATCCATGCAATCCTGTCTCCCATGTTGGATATCATACCGTCTCCATGCCTTTTATGACTGTCCAGAATTCATGTAACAAGCGTACTCCCCACGCAACTATTCCCCTGCGCCAATCACGCGAAATAACTCTTCCATAAAACACCCTCCAAGTCCTCGAGCTGCTCCGGTGTGAAGTACTGCAAAGATGTTAGTTACTGGCTTACGTTGAAACGAGAAGATAGCATGGGAGGGGAGCAAGGATGCAGGGTGGAGAGTAGGGTTGTAACAACGTACCTTTTGATCAACGCTCCAGCTGTCTTGTCTTGTCTTCTTGAAGTCGGAGAGGACGGCCTTTGTGGCTTTGCCAACCACGCCAGGATCGCTGGCGGCGCGTGTGGCTAGGATCTGGAGGACCTCGGGCATCCAGGATGGAGGGGGCGTGGCGTACGGGAAAGCCTCGATAAGGGCACCGAGGCCCAGAACGGCGGCATGGCGACGTACAATCTGCTTGTTGTTGTCTATCGGCGTTTCGGTGCCAGGCAGCTTCCGCTTGGGCATCGGGTTGAGGCGGAGACTGTCTTCGAAGCGCTTCTTGAGGATCTGGATGGTGGGGTCACGGATTCGCTTTGGCGAGCATCGAATCATGCCGGCCAAAGTGGCCGAAGCGCAGGACCGGACCTCGAGTTGTGGATCTGCTAGCATGTCGCTGACGGCGTTGAACAAGATGTCCCGCTGCTTCTTCTCGATGAGGAAGAGACGGCGGAAGTAGATGACCTGCATATTCACCATGGATCGCAGGCGTTGATGCCAGCTCGTGGCCGACTTGCCAATCCGGACCAAAGCGTCAATGAAGGAGCCGTCTTCGCCAATGCGGAACGGGATGTTGGGAAGATGGCGGTAGACGTGGTATGCAAGGCGCATCAACTCGGGGTCCTCCTTGACATCCATCATGTGGAGCAACTGTTCCATGAAAGGCTCAGGGAAGAACGGCATCAGCTGCGTGCACTCCTGTGACGATAATGTACTGTCAAGCCAAGTCAAGACTGTCTTGGAGCCACTTGTGTAGGAGGAAGGCGTCTGTTGGCCAGGAGTGCGCTCATGACGCCACTTCTCAAGACGGTCGAAGATTTCGAGTACCGTCTCAGAAAACTCCTTGGTGGGTTCGTAGGGACGGATCCCAAGAGACGAGGCAGATTTATTGGCATCCAGGAGCTTGTCCACATTCTCAAAAGATTCATGGTAGCGTGTGCGATAGATGGTGGCAATGACTCGGCCCATTGCTTCTCTGACGGTCTTGTAAGGGTGGTCAATGTGAGAGAGGAAGTCGGCAAGGATGGGCTTCTCATGGCGGAAATGCCAGCCCGAATCGGTAATAATGAACTCCAAGACCTGAACCTTGCTTGACTCCTTGAAGGCGGCGTTGGAGGACATGTCGAGCCTGAAGGAACTCAGAGCATCGACAAGCTCGTGAGATCGGCGAGGGTCCTTGGGGTCGACCGTCAAATGCAAGCAAGAGACCCAGTACTGCAGGTTCTCGGGCGTGAGGTCCTCGTTAAGGACCTTCAGCATTAGAGGCGCAGCGAATCCCCAGACTTGGTTGCGGAAGTCGGGGGGTCATCGCTGGATCCGCACAAGAGCGCGGCCACGATCTCCGCTGTGGCACGATGCTGGTGCTTGTCGCTGCCGTCGCCATAGACCTCCATGGTAAGCTCCTTGACGTCGTCTAGCTTGATCGCCGTTCCTCCGTAGTGCATCAGATCGAACACGTGCATCAGCATGTACACATTGCCCATGCGGAACCTGTCGGCGTTCGCATCGCGGGGTTCCTGCTTGAGGTAATCGAAACACGTCTTCAGCCATTCCCTCGTGATCATGTCCCCAATCTGTTTTCTGACTGCCGTCTCCGTCTCATCGTAGTCGGTGAAGGGCATGGGCTTTGCGCGCGAGGCAAGGAACTTTTTGCCCCAAACCAACCAACCAGGGTGGTCCGAGTCAACCATGTACTCTGCGTTCTCGGGACTGGCGAACGCATCGAGGTACTTCTGCGTGAAGGCTGCATCTCCCTTGGGGACCTCAACCGTAACTTTATTACGGTCCTTCTCCTTCTCCAGCAGGTAGTTGCGGTAGTCGTGGTCGTAAGCGGCGCGCATCTCCACGGCTTCGAAGACGGAAGTGAACGCGGACATGTAGCTCGCACGCAGTCCAGGATGAGTATCGTTTGTGCCCTGCGTCACCAGAGCGATGAACTCCGGGGGTGCGAGGGTGTCGAACCGCAAGCACATGTTGCTCGCGAAGATGGCGCAACGGGACGCTATCTTCCAATGGGCGGCCTTTGCCATCTCTGTTAACTCTAGTCCAAGGGCAGCCTTCTTCTTCTCGACGCGTTCCCGCCTCTGGACGATGAAGTTGTGACGGCTGCTAATGGCGCGAGAGCAGTCGTCAGTTGGGCGGATCGGCTCGACAAAGTCCTGGTTGACGATGATCATCCGCTCAAAAGGCTTGCCAAAGTCCAGCAGAGGGAAGAGTGCCGTCGCACCGAGCTGCTGGATGCTGGGTTTGTCAATGGTGCCTGCTCGGAGGTAGAGTCGCAGGGCATCCGGGGCAAATCTCCAGTCCCTGACCATGGTCTTGAGCAAGCTCGTGAAGAACAGCGTGTACATGGCACCCTTGATACGGTCATGATCCACCTCGTCCAGCGCCACCCGGAGCCTCTCGAGCAAGATCGGGATGACGAGGGGCCGGCCGCCAATGAGAGCCTTGAGCGAGGAGTCAAGAGCGTTCTGAGCAACACGCCGTACATCGGCGTATGGAGATACGGACGACTGGGCCAGATTCAACAGGAGCTGCTTGTCCAGCTCGCTCTTCTGCCGTGCCGATGCGTTGTGTTTCACGCGGAGAAGCTGATAAGCATCCGCGCGCTTGATCAGCAGTGGTCGTGGATACACTTTTCGAAGACCGCTGATCTTAAAGGCAGAGATGTCTGACTTGTAAAGGCGGAGATGTCTCTCCAGCGGATGGGCGGATCGCTCGATGCCGACGTCGGTGATCCATGTTCTGTAGGCTGCGTAGAGCGCGGTGAAACAGAAGACGTCGTCTTCCTGGTTTTGGTTGAGGAACTCGTGACTTCGGCACAGGAGTTGTCCAACATCTTCCCTAAGCTCGTGCAGCTTGTGGTACGCAGGGTCTTCGTCAGTCAGGAGATACCCAGCGTCATAGCGGTATTGAGGTCGCGTCTCCTCGTCTTCGGCAGCCTCCGCAAGAGGATCATCGTCGTCCATTGCGGTGTCGCCTTCGTCATCGACGCCGGTGTTGCCATTCGGGCTCTCGCCGGAAGCACGATGCGGGTCGAACAACGTCGCCATTCCCGAAATGACCAACCTTATTTGCTGGAATAGTCTCGAGACTTCATCTGACCACTCCTTGTTCTTTCCCTTCCGGCTTACGGGGGGGTTCTCGCTCATGAGCAGATCCAGTTTCCGCGCCGCCGCCTTGGTCTGCGAATCGAACAGCTCCACGGCGAACTGCACTTCGCCCGCGGATGGTCGGTGCCACTTGATTGTCAAGTCAGCAGGGGAAGTCGTCTTTCCCCAGTCGGCCACATCGAGTCCCCGCTCGATGATGTCGGGCTCGTACAACGCAGTGTCGATGGGATACGTGTGCGTAAGGTTCAGTAGAAGGTGGTGGATGTAGTTGGAAATATGGATGGTGGGCAGACCACGGCACTTCTCCTGCATATACTTTGCGATGTCGTGAAGTTCGGTCTGGTATTTCAAGACCTCGTTACCGACATGAACGACAGCCATGCCGAGCATGCTGACGTGCCACACAAGGGCGCGGTCCCTGGGCAGGTAGTCCGTACCGCTGCTCCGGTCTGACGCAGCATGATTGAAGTCAATCTCGTTACGGATGTTGACAATGAGCATGGGGATGAAGACCTTGAGGGTCTTTTCGGGGTTGACCTTGCACAGTGCGTTTAGGATCCAAGCCATTGCGTCTCTCGCCTGGTGCACAACGTGCGTTGAGACGAATGAAGAGAGCTTCTCGAGGGCCGTATCGAAGAGCTCTGGCGAAAGCGACGCAAAGAGGGGAGAGAGGGCCGCCGGCAGCGCATTAATGACATTGTCCTCTGGTGTGCCTCCCCTGATGTGGGACGCGTCCGGCAAGTTCTCCAAAAGGGTGAAGACTTTGCCGAGGAGGGCGATGACAAACTCGCCGAGACCCGCTGTGGAAGACCTGAGAATGTTTGCCTCATCCTCGTCGGAGAGCTCCGTTTCGTAATCAAGCTTAATGTCTTGACCCTCGCGCTCCATGCGTTCCATCTCGCCCTGCACCCACTCCATGGCCAAGGCGGTGCCGTGAACGGAGTCGCCGTCCTTGGTAAGAGGCACCATTGGGATGCTGTAGGCCACACTCTGGATAAAGTTGAGGGTGTACTGCGTCTTTCCCAGATCGTTGGCGTCGATACCGGGCAGAGCGAGCGCGAGAAGAGCGGTAATGTGGCAGCGGAAACCCTTGGTCTTGGACATGACATTGGCAATCATCTGCAAGCCGTTCAAACTTGACGTCGTGCGGTGGACCTCGACGAGACCCTGCAAACTGGGATAGAAGCGCTGCAGAGCCCCGGGCAAGATCAGGTTGGGTTCCAGGTAGGCCAGGCCTTGGAGCGAGGCGTAATAGTAGTGAGCTACCCTGTTGCTCTTGGAGAACAAGCCCATGTAGGTAACCTCCTTGAGGGCAGACACAAAGCGGCGCTTCAGGGCAGGTGTGATCTTGCGGTCCTCTGGCGTATCCAGCTCACCGCTCTTCTCGCGATTCCAGCGAGAGACGAAGATATCTGTGAGATAGACGGTGAACTGGCCCAGGAATGTCGTCCATGACCCGACGTTGGAGGGATGGTAGAAGGTGTCAATGGCCTCAAGCAGACCTTCGAGGCTGGCCAGGATGGAGCTCTCTTGCTCCAGACACTTGGGAGACAGAGAGTAGACAATCCACCTGGCGATCATGTACGCCGTGGGGTACTTCTTTTTGTCCTTTTCGAGATACAGACCCAGACCTGACGAGTAGTCTAGAGTCGAATACGGCGAGTTGGCCTGGCCAACCGGGATCTCCGTTAGGCGGAGGATGGCGGTGAATATCCAATCCGATTGTTCCTGCGTGAAGATGCCATGGGCATCAAAGGGCGTGTTGGAGGCCTGCAGAAAGTCGCGAGCCATGCGGGAGTAGAGATCGATAAAGAAGACGTCGAAGCTCTTGGATCTCGCAATGAGGGACCAGAGGTGGAACAGCGTCGGCATGAACTCCTGCGGCTGGGAGCACGGCACCGACGCGGGGGCGACGTCGGTGGGGAGCAGCGCGTTGATGGTCCCGACGACAATGTAGGCATTGGAGACGTCTGATGTGCTAAAGTAAGGGAGGAACTCATCGAGCATCTCCTTGCGGTCTTTGGGGTCGAAGTAGGTCTGGGCATGGAGACACAACTTCCACAGCTGCTTCTGAGAGCGGCGACGGTTTGTCTGGTGCGAAGCGACCTCTGACGGCAGGACCAAGGCCTTGATCTCCCTCCAGAGCGGACGCCAATCGAGTAGTAGGTCGTCGACGGGTTTCAGGTAGTGGTATTTCCTGCGAGAATGGCACGGTCAGTTGATGGGGATGCATGGCAAGAGGGGAGGGGAGGGGATATGGGTGGGCAGCGCACCTCGTCAGAATGACCACCATGCGCAGGAAGCGGTCGGCGGTGCTCGGCTCGAGGCCAGGAGCGAGGCAGAGGTGGTAGTAGAGCTTGGCCAGGGTGGCACGAAGCTCGCGCGTCATCTCGAACTTGAGGTTTAGCCATCCCGTCAGCTCCCTCGTCCAATGCAGGGCGCCGGGGCTGAAATCTTCCGCCTTGATGGCGATATAGAGCTGCTTCAGGATACCGGCCAGAGCCGCGTCACGCTGTGATTCTTCCTCGACGGGGAAGGGCAGGTGGTTGAAGTAGCTAAAGGTGCGCGGACGGTACCGCTTCTTGTCATCCTCGTCGGTCTTGGTATACGGCGGGCCGGGGGAATTGGATCTCGAGATTGTGTCGACGGAGGCGAAGTGGCTCGACAGGAAGTGGGCAGTAGAGGCGGCGGCCAGGGCAGCGGCGTGGTTGGAGGGCAGAGGCCCCGGTGTCTCGTCCATGGCTGCGATGGCTGTGATGGCGTCTCGTGGAGACGAGACGACACAGAGACCGAGACGGCGGGTTGGAGGATGGGTCGAAGTTTGCGACTCGTTGGACAGAGCGACCAAACGGAGGGGAAGCAACGGTCGGGGTGGTCGCACAGGGTGCAGCAGGAATCAAGCTCCCGCTCCCACACCACAGCTGAGATGCAATGCAGCTGGGGGCGTCGGGTGCGGGTGGTGTCGCCGGTCGCGGGGCGTGCGTTGATCCGGGAGAGCGCGCGAGTTCGAGGATGGATGGATGGAGACAACGACGAGGTGGTCGAGAAGAAGGGAGGGCTCGCAGATCGAGAATGTGCCTATGGTTGAGGCTATCGGATCGGGTGCCTGTCTATCAATGTTGGTCAATTGCGTGTTCTCTGTCGAATATGCACTCGAGACTCGAAGCTGAGTAATTGGTGGTGACGCTCTAGTGTCTCGTGCTTCTCCGCAGAACCCCCGTTTGCCGTCTCCGTAATGGATTCGGAGGCAAAGGGAATATGGAGCGAATGCCGGGAGAAGTCGTAGATAAGCCAGATATGTCTACGCAGGGAGGAAAAGGAAGAATGAAGAGTTGTTGGAGGGTAAGTGTGGTCGAATTAATGCCGTCCCCAAGCAGCAGAAGCAAGCAGTAAAAGTATACTATGGTGGGAATAAAAGACAGATGATGCACAGCGACAACCGGTGGGGGGGCAATGCTGCTGATGCTGATGGGGATGCACGGAGAGGGATTGGATGGAGCGGGAGAGGCAACAGGATCGATCACGTACACCACTTACTCACCGAGGCCAGTCGAACAATGGACGGACAGACTGTGATGGACGGCGGACTTTGTGCCTTGTGACCGGACGCAGTGCGAGGACGTTGGGAAAGTGTTGGTGGTGGTGGTGGTGCTCGACCTTCCAGGTTGACGGGCGTGTTGGAGTGATGATGCAGCAGAGCAGCAGCCTGGGCCTCGTCTTTGCCGGGAAGGGCTGGCCACCACCGCGCCGGAAGCTCTCCTCTTCCACCTCCAGATGTATCCTCGCTGCGGACGCAGTATGCGAGGGTACATTGGAGCTGCACACGCACCCTTGGTAGCCTTGTCCAGGTCCCCACTCTCGCCCCCCCCCTCGGCTGCGTCTTTCAGTGGCCGCCATGCAGTGACAGCTGCATCCCAGCGCTGTTTCCTGCGCTGCCCGTTTCTTAGGGCGCGTCATCTGAGCGGGAGGAAGGACCCCGAGTGGCCCCCTCGTTCTTGATCCCGTCCGCATTCATGTACTCCTGCGTACCTCTTCACCTCCATCTTCGCTTCGGAGTACAATCTGGGACCTGCGCCTGTCGTCTCGCGACTCGCAGCACCTCTCGTCACAAAATCCACCACGAAATTGAGCCTCACGTCTCAACCCTCAGCATCGCCAACTAGTGCCAGTTTGGCGTCAACGCCAAACCACTGCTTTCCCCAAGGCACCGCAATCGTCGTCACATCACGAACCATCTCTCCCAATGTGTGTCGTCTCCAATCCGCCTGCACCACCTGAAACGAGGAAACAATCGCACCACCGCCGACTGCTCGCAGTTCACGACATGCTGCGACTAGACAACATCTCGTCAATCGCAACACTACTTTCTTCTCCTCTTCCTCCTTTCACTCTTCTACGACTGCAATAACCGCCACAAACAAGTCGTATTCATCCCTCGCAGAGCCACGGTCTCGGCTGGGACCAACCGCCGATTGGCGCCATCCTGCAGCAAGCACAAACCACACGTTCCAACATCCAACACGACGGCTCCCCGCATCACCATCCATGTCCAAGAGAGAGCTATTGCTTTGTTGCTTCATACAGCCATGCAATTCCGAATTGCACGTACGGCCCAACAGTCTCGGGCTTCTAACCCGCCAAGCGCCACTGCGCCGTCTTCTCGCCTGCCCATCTACTGATTAGCCACGCCCAACCAGGCGACATCTGTTCACAGGCGGGGAACCGGCCGAGCGTTCCCGGCTCGACTTGGATTTGCCCGTCTGCAGCCCGCCCGCAGGTGGACATACGTGAGCATCATGGACATGGAATGTGTCAATGCATGTCGCGTGAATGATCTTGTCTTCTTTCCCCTTTAGCTCGCCGGAGGCGGCACTTGGAGGACGCAATCATTCACGACCCCCGCCGTCTGGCGCGTTCCATAACTCCCCGCGCATGACCAGAAGCAGCCCGGTTTCAATCCCCCGAGCGGTGGGTGCTATCTTCTTTCGCCTGGAATGCGGGCTGCGTCCACGCCTGCCTCTCGCCTGCCTGCATCGTGCAACCCGTTCTTCGCCCGGACGTTTCCATCCCAAGTCTTTCTCGCATGACGCCCTCGGGAAGGATTCCGTCATGTCGCCTCGACCTAAAGGGCCCCAAAGCGTCCCGCACGCCCGGTACATTATGGTGTTTTGTCAAACCGTGTCGTGGCAAGTACCGGGTGCTCCAGATTTTAAGCCTCTGGATGCTTCTCTACCCCTGCTCATGCGGTCCACGAGGCGAGCATCCAGACTACACACTAGGTAGCAGGTCCTATGTGAGAAAAGAGCTCCAGTAATGGTTTCTTGATGGTTTCGCATGATGTGCTATCAATGAGCCCGGGATGGCTGACAACTACCTACAACCACCGGGCCCAGTCAGACTCGTCGCTCTGTAGGATACCATCAGTCACGGATGCATGTTTGGACAAACTTACTCTTCAGCCATGCTGTAACTAGTAAAATGACTGGCAGAACACGCGCCAAGCAGCAGCCCAGCAGGGTGGCAATCCTGTCACCCCGGTCTGGCCCGACACCACGGCGCCGCGTCGGCAGTGGCTCACCGCCCCCGTATCGAACCGTTACCCAGCCCTGATTCGGCCCTGCCGATTAGAGATTTCCCGGCCGCTAGCGCTCTCAAATTTCCTCGGGCCATTGCCTCGTAGTTTTCAAGTGAAGAATGGCGCGAAAATACTCAACATCATACGACAGCCCCTTTCTCAAACCCCAATTGCGACTTTCTAGCATGGCCCGCACTTTGGCGCCACAGTTGGTTTTGCTGACTCACACACTTGCGCGCGTCCAGCATGGCCGATATATTCCAGGGCCCATCCCAATCGCTGCACAAGTGCAGTGACGTCGGTCGCCTCAGTGTTGGAATCTCAAGGAAAGAAAATCGTCAGAAACCCACCCTTAAGATCAGTCTTCATCCGCTCTAAATACGGGAACTCAAACGTTTAATCCTTCAATGTCAGATCCACCGCCATGGCTCCTGTAGACGAAGAAGCAAGTACGTATCGCCAGACACCATTCCGCTCATGCTCACTCACTCACACCACTCAAGACATCTCACGAGCCTCGACTCGGACGAGGGAAGAGGACCGACTCTCAGATGAGCCACCCCCGACAGGCCTCAGGGCCACCCTCTCCCGCACAAAGACCCGGACCAGCACCATTCTCGAAAAGGTTTCGCTTCGCGAACGCATCCATCACTTCACCTTTGCGTGGTACACCCTCACGTGAGTCGTAGCTCCTGCCCCCCTTCCGTGCCGCTCCGCGCCGTGCCGGCAGTCCCGACCCACTATATCCCGACCCGCCGGCTAACAGTCCCCCCCCCCCCCCCCCCTCACCAGCATGTCAACAGGCGGCATCGCTCTCCTCCTCGGCCAGACCCCCCACCGCTTCCGCGGCCTCGACACCATAGGCCTAGTCGTGTTCTTCCTCGACATCGTCCTCATCTTCCTCATCACCATCGTCCTGTGCCTCCGCTTCTCCTTCTTCCGCAAGACGCCGGCAAAGGTAATCACCCACCCCTCCGAAGCCCTCTTCATCCCGACCTTCTTCCCCTCCATTGCCGCCGCCCTCTCCAATATCCAGCACTACGGCGTGCCGAAATGCGGTCCCTGGCTTATTGACACCCTGAGGGTGTGTTTCTGGGTTTATCTCATCGTCACCTTTTTCTTTTCCGTCGGCATGTACCATCTCCTCTTCACCGGCCGCAGGCGGTTGTCGCTAAATGCCATGACCCCTGCGTGGATTCTACCAATCTTCCCCGTCATGCTGTCCGGTACGCTCGCCGCCTTCATGGGCTCTTCGCAGCCGCCAGACCAGGCCGCCGCCATGCTGGGTGCGGGTCTCGCAGCGCAGGGGCTGGGCTTCCTCGTCTCGACCTTCATGTACGCGACCTACCTCATGCGGCTGATGACCGTCGGTCTCCCTATGCAGCGTCCCGGCATGTTCATTGCCGTCGGCCCGCCAAGCTTCACAGCCGCAGCATTGGTATCGATGGGCGCCCAGGTACCCCGTCTCGTGTCCGCGAGCGATTCCTTCATCTCCGACTCCCTCCGCTCCGCGGCATTTCTGGCCGGCATGGAGAACCCAGGCACGATAGCCTTGGCCGTCCGCGCCATGGCCCTCTTCAGTGCCGTCTTCCTCTGGGGCCTGTCGTTCTGGTTCTTCTCCTCGGCCTGTCTGTCCACGCTGTTCGGCATGCCCGATCACTCCTTCCATCTCAGTTGGTGGAGCTTTGTCTTCCCCAATGTCGGCTTCGCTATCGCCTCGATCCGGATGGGCGAGGCATTTGGCAGCGAGGGGCTCCTGTGGTTCGCGACAGTGTTGACGGTCATCTTGGTTGCCGTCTGGCTCTTTGTCGGCTTCTGCTGCGCGCGGGCTGTTATCAGGAGAAAGCTCGTCTGGCCGGGCCGAGACGAGGATACTGACTAAGGCGTGGTGTTTCTTTTTGTTCAGCGAGGCTTCTGGGTTCCACACTCGGTTTGATGATACCAATGACGACGTTGGGCTGGTATATAGCTCAGGCGTACTCCTTAATGACTTTTGGCAATGCTCAATACCCCTTGCATGTATCCAGCTTCATGTATGGTATAGAAAGAAGCTGGGAATAGGTATATCAGTGTTCTTTGCTCATAGACTCAACGCTGTGGAACCTGGCTTTTTTTCTAACGGCAAGAAAGCGCAACCTAACGGTTTTGTGAAAGGTATCGGGGCTCTTTACTGAATGAATGGGACTCTTTTCCCTGTCCCCGGTGAGTCCATGATGATGCCCGGCGAACTAAGCCCTAATGAGAGGGGCTATCTGGACGCACTTTCGCATCTTCCAAAAACGATCTCGTACCTATAGTTAGTATGTGTTCCTTCCACTTCCATCCCAGCCAAACACAAAACAAGACAGACAATGGTTGCCCTTATGAACCTCACCGAGGGTGTGGCATTAAAAAAACGAAGGACCCTTGCAAAAAAATCGAAGGCAGCGCCTTGGATTTGACCGGTATATCGAGGGTTTTTAACATGAACAACATCGGGTGGCGTTGAGACCAGTCATTCGTCCGGAACGGCATCTTGTGCTTCCACGCTCTTAACCCAATGAGTCTCTAACACCCCCATGATTTGCACAATAGTCTGACCGCGGGACCGTACGCCGTCACCGACCCTGGCCTTGGCAGGCGCGAAGATAGACAGGCCAATATCGAATTGGAGTTCCCCGGACTCACGCTCGACCACTTGGGCGTGTCCACGACCGACTACAGTCGGGTTTGTCAACTCGGCTGCAAATACTGCGTGATAAACACTGCTTTAAACGCTCTCGCACAAAGCACATCTTCCCAGTCTCCTTTGTGATCGGCTTAGGCGACCCCAAGGACATAGTCATCAGATGCTTCGATGCCGAGGGCGTTCGCGTGCACCTCCAGTGAACAGGCTTCGATATGAAGCGGCATGGCCAGCGCCTTGCCAACGCGCGTGAGCTCGCTCAGAGCAACTTGGTTGACGATAACCACATTTTGACTGACAGTCCGGAGGGCGAGGGCCACGACTACAGTCTTTTGGTCAAGTTCATCGTGGGCACTGCTGATAGAAATTGATCGTTGCTAACCTTTGACTTTGATTCTAACTGACTGAATCCTTCGATTGTTGTGGCTGGGACTGGAAGATTGACGCTCAGGCGAAGCGATTCGTAAAACAACAAGACCAGTTCTCCCACCGAGACGCCCGTTTGCGCACTACCTCGCGGGCCTTGGTCTCAATAACGCGTTCCGCTGAGGGCTGCGGGTAGAGCAAAACCCTTTTGCTGTGTATCATGCTTACTTTCATAGTCAGTGAGCATCGTTTTCTAACTGTTGTTCTCAAAGCCCAGCTCACACCTACCTATGACGAACGGAGAGACAAGCTGCGTTATTCGGAAGGAACTTCACCTTGGGGATCGGATGTTAATGCCGTGGGAGGGCCATGATGATACACATCTGATCAGGTGCTTGGTAAGTATGGAATTCATTAATTCTAACAACTGATGCGTGCAACAGACGCAGCGTCTGCGCTGTGAGGGCACCGACGGTCAGCTATTTCCTCCAGGCGATGGAGCGAGCATGTACAAGGGACTAGATACACATGCGCGTGCATGCCTAACGTAGGAGAATATGTAGGTATTCCTGAAGTTTTGTTGAGATGCTTATTACGTGACATTGATGCTGGTTGCCTCTATCATACAAGATGAAATATTCAGCCTAATTCCCTTGAAAGGCTCTCTTTTCATGATCGATGTTGCCCGTCGTTACTTCATGTGAGATACAACAGCGACATAGAAACAGCTACATTGATTATTGCCACACTTGAAGCTGATGATATATAACTCTGTTCACGAGGTGGACCTGTGATTCTCACCCCATTCGAGAAGTGGTCGCCCAAGCGAAGTCATTAATATCAATCCTGTAGAAATCACCATGCGACACAATCACACGAAAATTCATCATGTATCAAATGTGATGATGGACCTATCTGTCTAAAGGTTCGTCAGCAGAAAAGACACTTGAGAAACCTGGATTCCTTGCTGAGATCTTAGCTCATTGACGTAGACGATGATGCAAAGAACAACTGGTCGCCCTATGCTGAGTACATCAACCCGATGTTGGCATAATGGACCTGAATCATTCGTAAAGACGTTGATTTCATTGACTATGCTCCTCAGTCCGTGCCTTCAGGCAAGTCAACCCAGCAGGAGCACTTCCGAAGGCCGTCCTTCGTCGTCCGAGGTATATAACCTTCAGTCACAAGAACAAACCAGGAGAGATCTTGAAAATCAAGTTCTTTGACAAGAAGATGGCATGAACATGACAGGTGAGTCAACGGACCTCTGTATTCTGACATCATCATTCATGCTGAGGTCACATTGCTTTGACTACACCTCATGCGCGAGGCTTTGAGTTTCCAGGGTGACTCGCCAGCATGCACAGGGTCCAGAGCAGGGTCCATGTATTTTCCAGGCTATCCGAGATGACCAACGTGCCAGCCGACGTTGGTTGCCATCCCATATGACATGGTTCTTGTTGCTTTCGGGCGGTTTTCGTCATGGGACCGAACTCGGAAAAAACTCTATTCGATATGATGAACTAGGATCCATGCACTGTGGCGGCTGGACCCGGGTATCTCAAGCAGGCGGTAGAAACGACGCAAACAACACACCCTGAATCGCAGCATACATGACCGAGAAAGTCACAATCTTACCGCCCAAGTGCCGCCGCTTGCCGTCGGCGCTGTCGTCCAGCAGGCACCCAGCAGCCCACCAGTACCACACCGCGTACCCGGACGCGATCCTGGTAATGATTTGCACGTGGTACGTCGTGATCGCCATGACGGCAAGCAGGACCTGGGCCGCCGCCATGGAAAACACCAAGGCCGCCTTCGTGCCATCCAGTCGCAGCAATGGCTTCTCCTCCGTCGGGCTCCGCGCCAACCCCGAGGGCGTGGTCATGACATGCCACCCGGAGACGATTAGCAATCCCAGCACCGGGGCGGCAAGAAGGAACAGAGGAATGTTCGATAGCGTCCAATAGCGGAACAAGCCCACGCCCCTGCGTGACTCAGAGTATTAGCAACCTAAACAGCACGTCGATGAAAAATTTCATTCCACAATGACCAGATCCCACCTCAAATCTCCGCAAGTACCGCCCAACGGCAACCGACGGCGTCCGGTGAGCGCCTAAGCAGGTTTGTAGGGCTGGGAAGGAAGAAGAAAAAAAAAACGTAAAAATGAGAAAACAGCGAGGCCGAGGGTGAGCGCGCGCGCGTGTGTACATACCAGTAATGTTCCTGTACAAAGGAGTAGATGCTGGGCACGGTCCGCTCGCACCATGGGCGCGCCTCGGATGCGCCGGAACAGTATCGCAACCACGCCAGCAACTGTGGGACGACGGACCCGGTCGCCACGAGGAGCCCGCCAACAATGGGACCAAACAGAGCCGCGATGGTTTTGAGGTTCGTAGGGCTGGCGAGGAGTGGGGGGAGGATCATTAGACACTCGATGGCGAAGGGGAGGCCGTTCAGGAGGCCGTTGGAGCGCGAGGCTGTTGCGAGACCAAAGACGGCGCCGGCGAGAATATGCCCCGCGGTCCAGCGGAGAGAACCTTTGGGCTGGTTCGCGACGCATGCGAGGACGTAATAGCCGGCGAAGGAAAAGAAGGCGCAAAGGCTCTCCGCGTAGGGTGCCGAGAGGAAGAGACCCGCCGGAGACAGGACGTGAAGCAAGGCGGACAGGAATGCCAACCGGGAGCGGGAGAAGAGCTTCAGCGTCAGCTCGTGAAGCATCATTACGGCAAAGATATGCGCTGCATGAGCGACCGCAATGCTGAGAGCCGCTTCCAGGGCCCCGGTGCCGTCACCATTGATGCCAAGCAACCGCGCAACCTCGACCAGGCCCGACACGACGAGGGGCAGGCCGGTGTTGAAAGCCCATTCCTGCTCGAAAACGTAGCCTCGTCGGGCGGACTGGGTGAAGTACAGAGCGTCCCAGCGCGTTAGGCGGGTGACAATGGAAACGTCGGACTCATTACGCTGGAGCATCAGCGTCGTCGAGGTATCGTAGGATGGCGCCACAGCGCTGCCCAGGGCGATGGCTAGCAGGAGGGCCTTCCAGGCCACAAAAGCCGCGATCAGGGTCTGGCGCGGGTGAGAGGCATGGCGGGCGAACATGGTTGGATGACTGGATGACGTCGGACGAGGATGCCTGCCGGAACGTGGTTGGGCGGGAGATGCCGCGGACCCGGGTGCATCGAGGGACGCGTGACGAACTGCCAAGCGGTCGGAGTACGAATGACGAGAAACCCCACTTCAATATGATGAAGGAAGAAACGAATTAGAACTGGTGTAAAAAAGAGAAAGAAACACAAGGTGTGGATGCCGTAGTGTCGGTTGTGGATGGACCCTTGAGATTCCGCGGACTGCGTTGTTGTGAGGTTCTCGGGGGTTGATTGAATCTTGCGCCGCGCCGGGACGAGCGGTCGGGATCCACTCGGTGGCACTTGGCCAATGGGAGGCTTCGGTGAGCTCGGTGAGCCGGCTCCGTCGGTGTGTGGCGCGCGCGAACCAAGTAGGAGGACGAACCACGGGGTCCTGTCTGCAATCTCTTTTTTCGTTTGGCTCCTTGTTGCTCTCCCGCCCGGCCGGAGTTCGGGGGCCGTTTCAATGCGAGCGGGTCTCGATCTTAAGTCTATGTGGGTGAAACGAATTCTGCTCGTCCAATTTTCCTGAGTCTTTTTCTCTTCTACTCCCGATGCGTATCAAGCGTTCGTCTGGATAAGCGGAGCCGGTCTTTGTGACTTAAGAGACGGTGCCGAGAGCCCTCCGGCCAGCCAAGACCGAAAGCTCGAGATTCAAGATTCAAGACTGTGCCAGGCTTGCAGGGCAGGCTCCCAGGATTCTAATTAGCGGAAACCATCATCAGTGGATGAGCCCCTCAGGAGGTGCCCCCCTCACAATTCCAGCCTCCTTTGCCCCTCTTCTTGTCCAGGCATCGAAGAATCCTCCTTTAGGCACCTTGCTCCGTCTGGTGCAATCACCAATCGAGCTGGTCCAACCCGTAGAGGCATTTAAAAGTCTCTGTACGCGACAGGGCCAGAGTGGGCGTGGTGAAGTCCTGGGGCAGTTCCACTGAACAGGGCTCGCTCAGGGCTGGCGAACGGGGGCTCTGACAAGAGCTTCATCCCCTGAATTTACCGCCTCCATGCTTCCCCCTAGCCCCTGAGACCCATGGAGTGCATTCCGTGCTGGCGAGAAATAAGATGAGGACAGCTCATTTTTAGAAGCTCATATTTCAACCACTTACACAGCCCACTGCGTGGCTCAATTGAGCAAAGGAGAAACGACGCGCCAAGAGCGCGTGCACATGGGCCAGGCCATGGACGCAAGGGATGGTGAGGCTGGATGGCCACTGGAGGCACCAGTTTTGCCTGCATCGACTTATTCCGCATTTGTTTGCAGTTGCTGACCGCCATGTTGTGTGAGTTATCCAAGGCAACCTCCGATCCATCGGATAGAGAAATGACAGGGCAGCCGTCTGCCGGGAAGCACCCAACAGAAGACCCCAAGCTAGAGACGCAGGTGAGCCACCCCTACCAAGTTCAGAGGCGGCCCAGTCTCGCCATTCAACCAGTGAGCCAACTCCCGGTAGATCCGCTGCCGCGAGGGCGGGAGGGGATGCGCGTGAGTGGAAGAGCGGATTGCCGGGTGATCCAGACTTTCTGTCGCTCTAGGCCCAGCCCAACTCGTCCAAGCCTGAGAAGGATCGCAACATGAGCCATTGGCATGTGCAAATGCAAGCCTGCAGGAAATGGGAAAGGGGAGACGCAGCAGAGTAAGATCATCGCACATCGCAACTCACACGTGCCATGCAAAGTGCGAGATACGGATGAGACAGTCCATCAGTGAGGAGGGGCGGATGAGCGCTCGTGAATCCAAGGAAATCCGACGAGGAAGGCCAGTCGGTCCCGGGTCTGCAATGGGAATCGGCGTCGGGGCGGAAAGCAAGAGGTTGCCGCTCCGTCCCGACTGACCATGCTCTTTCACATTGTACGTTACACTGACCAGTGCTCTCCTCCTCCCTCATCCTCCCATTCGCACGGCTGCACCGAACTGGAGGCCCATCCTTTGTTCCCCCACGTCCCCACCTAAGCCATTCACATCTGAGGCTTCAAGGCAAGGTTGACAAGGTTGAAGAAGGACACACTGTGACACTGTGAAGGGAAACGAGGGGTACCTCCCAAAGCTTTGGGCATCTGAATCTGCATCGGCTTCTGCATCGTTGCCTTATGTAAGGCACGCCGCATCGGGCAATTGGTGACCGGAACCAGCCGTGAGCAGCAACCTGGGCTCGCTGAGAAGGAGGATGGGACATGGTGACAGGCTGTTTGCTCCGTTTCACGTAGCTCCCTTGGTCATTCCGTCTGCTGCCCCCATCACCACCTCTACGCACTGCGGACGAAGTAAGCTTTGTGATGACGAACCGTCCACCCCTCCAACTGACGTCGGCAGCTCTCCAAATCCAGCACAGCTCTCCCGTCCTCCTCCGTCTGACATCTGCAACCTACCTTCGCCCTGAACGTTCCGGCTGAGACGACCAAGAGACGCGGCCAGTCTCCGTTTAGGTTTCGTGCCCAAGGAGACCCTTCCGCCAACAAAAAGGGTCACCGGACTTGATCATCGACGTCCGTTCGGCACCAAGCGCAGCCACTAGGTTGGCCGCTGAATCTACCTACCTGTTTTTTTTTTTTTTGCCTCTGACCCCCGCCCTCTGAACTGGTGCCGGTCAGCAAATACCTTATTGTACGATAACGTGCTTGCCGGCTTCGGGGGGGGGGGGGGCTGCGAGGCGAGTGGAAGTCCGTCTCTTTGCTGTCCGGTGGACTGGGCGACTCATGCTGGAATTCAATGAGATGATCCGTATTACTGGGCCCCTTACGATAGGGGGGCTCGCACCGTCAAGTGATCCCTCAGTGACGGCATTAGAGATCGTGGCTGATCATACTTCTAACCGCTGTCGTTTGCGGAATCCAACTGGTAACTAAACCTACTACGACGACGACAAGGCTGTATTGGCCGTGACCTTCAAAGGAGACAGTGAGGAAGCAATCAGCGGGTTGAACTGACTGTCGACCGCGATCAGCGCGCCCATCACGACCCACCTGATGTTTAGGCCTTCCTCCATGCTGACATGGCTTCTCCGAGTTGCCCGACTCATTGTTGACTGAGCTGGGCGGCTTTATTCGCCCGGAACAACAGCTCGCCCCAGACATTGGTGATGGCCAAGACACAACAATACGTACCTTGCACTTCACCGCCGTTGCGCATCTGAGATTGTCTCGGAGCATCGGCTTGCTACTCGCCCACCACGACGCAGGTGTCGATGTCGCATCGCACCGCACCACAGCGTTACTGTGAACGAATAATCTCGACGTCGAAAACCCACTGCCAGCCGCCATCAGTCTCGGTTTTAGACATGTCGAATGTCGAGCCGAGACCGCCAACCGCGCTTGCCAGATTGCGATTAACCTCGTCGTCTGTCTGCTGCATCTTCAAATAGTCTGCCCGGATAGATAGGCAATGGTGAATTGACACGACGAAAAGAGCCCGAGAGGCTTTCTGCGTGTACAAATATTGAACATGTTGACAACTGAGTCCGCGGTCGACCAAACCTACTGCCCGGGGACACTAATACAGCATCCCGCTCACCACGTCACGGCGTAAGCGCAGGCACAGCGTGGCTAGACCGTATGCAATAGATATGGTTCCTACCAGCTGCCCTCGTCGGGCTTGAAGCCGACAAAGACGCGATTGGGCACCGCGAATGATTTCTGTATCTGGGTTAACGGCGTCTACCTCACCCGGTCAAATCAGACGTTTCTCGCGACCGTCGAGGATGGCGCGAAACAAGCGCTCGAAACAAAAATATTTAGGCTTCCACATGTCACCGAGCAACATCAGCCCGACTGCGACGTGTCACAGCCAAGGCAGCCTCGGCGTCCTTTCAGAGTTTACCAACCGCATTGGGTGCGGACGCCTATCACTGGACGGTCTGATCTAACAGCGCGGTCGGCTCGAGACGTCTCACGCGGAGTCTGCGATGGGGGCAGACCAAAGTCTCCGGCTGCAATGGCGCCCGTCTCCCGCCGCACATCGCTTCACCTCCTCCTCATCACCATGCACGCCCGCCACTGTCAGCGGAGACGTGCTGGCGCCGCTACCGTTGCCATCAAAGAGTCGCGTCTTACCCAAACTCCACCCAATCCTGGAAAGCCAATGGGCCCGCGCCGCCAGCAGCTTGCGAGACAGCACACAATACAGTATCGACTCTGGTGAGGTTTGCTGGGCGAACACTTGAACAAGCTCAAAAAACAAGCACAAAGAAGCACTTTGTGGCAGAGCACAAGTGGTGGTGTACCGGTAGAGGCTCGAAGGATCGCACAGCTCTGCGGCTTGCGTACCTTGGGACGCCCAGCCCACTGGCAGGCATCCCCTTCTTGGAGGAGGGAAGATGACCCCTCATACCCTGCCAAGATGGCTTGCAAGGGATCCCCAAGTCATACGCCCATCCAATCCGAGTACGGTGCTGCCACACACCACACCAGGCCACGCGAGCTGCAAGTGCAGTGCGTACTTATCCCATTCGCCTAGTGCCCGATTGGGGTTGGCACACTTCTGGCTCTGTGGCCTCGAGTGGCTCCAGTAATCCGGATCGCCAGTCTGAGCATCTGACTGACACCAGCTAGTCTTGGGGCGCCGAGTCGACTATGGGCTTTGGAAAGTGGACTGAGCACTTGTCTTGCGGCGCGTGTCAGAATTCGATGTATCGGTGATCTTAAACATTGGAGGTGGGAGGGAGACTTGGATGATGGCTGCCGTGGACATCCAGCTCTGTCCATCGAAAGCGGCCGTTCATCGCGATCGGGGCGTCGCCAGGCATGTCCCTGGTGGTGAGAGTTGCCAGCACATAGTTCATTTGGCTGGACTCGGGCTATCCCATCCCGCGCCGGGTGGGTAGAGGGAAACGCGCAGCTGGTAAGCTAAACGGCCGAATATAGCAGCACGTCCATGGACGTCCCCAGCTCGCGGGACGAAGAGGACAGGACGATCTCAACATCCCTTCCGGGCACCGCCCTTCCGGCAGCCGTGTTTTACTGGGGCAACAGAATTCGGAGCGAGAAGCCAACCATCGTGAGAGGCGGAGAGGGAGAGGGTTTGAGGCTCGGGCAACCACCACAACGGCACCTAGTATGAGTGAATTCAGTAAAGGCCGCCGACGGTGGCACCCGTCAAACACGACACAAACACGCACAACACCGCCCGTCATTGCGTTTGTGGGCCAAGAGACGACTGACTGCAGTGTCCCCGTCTGCACAGCAGGCTATTCTGCGTCAAGCAGCGCGACCCAGCGTAGGGCAGCACAATGCACACATCACAAGACAGGACAGACATGACCGCACAGATGCACAGACGGCGCTGACACATGAAGAGAAGGCGTGGGCCGGAGCCTTGGTCTGATGTTGCCCCTCACGCAGGAAGGTGACGAAGACTGTGAAGAAGCTGTGGAACAGAGCCCACTTCAAGGTTAAAGCAGAGTCGGCGCAGGGTTGGGCAGGGAAGCCTCGTCCGTCCAGTGTGTGGGGGGAGGAGAACCTCGCAGTTCGCCGACGAGCCAACGCAGAGACGAAGTGGAGGCTGCAGCGGAGCGGATACCTCGTCGCGTGTGGTCGCGGGCCTTGCATTGTGAAGAGTCGACCTTGCGAGTCGGCGGTGGAGGTTTGAGTTGTGAAGAGAGGCGGCACAAGTGGCAGCTCCCAGTACTGCAGCCACGGAATAGTGCAAGGCATTCCGTTCCATGGAGTACTGGGCCAGACCACCAGACCAGGCGAACAATGCGCAGCAGGCAGCGTCGCCTATTCCAAGGATTCAAACGGCTGGGCTAGACAAGAGACGGCCGAGGTCGAAGCCCACTACTGCGTGTGAGAAGGCAGCTAAATAAAGGTGCGTTAGCGCAGAGAGCGGGAAACAGGCTACGGGGTTCGCACCACGGCGCGAGTTTGGCCACCTCAGTTGGCTGTTGCCAACTTGCTAATGGCGATAGTGTATTGTGTAATCGTGACATTTTAGAGCGTGGGTTGTTGTGTTGTTGGGGGGGACTGGGCAAGACTGGGAGGGGAGAAGCACGAGGCGGCAAGTCGAAAGCAGAACGGGGGCGAGCTCCAGACTCGCGGGCGGTGCGACCGAGTCCATGATTTCATTCCACATCACCCCACCGACAAGTCCGCCATCCGCGGAGGCTTTTTGGGGGGTTTTTTTTTTCTTGCGGAGGAGTCTTCTTTGATGAAGCCGTCACGAGTCAACACGTCTCCGTCTCTCCCCGTCATGAACAGTGTCCCTCTCGTCGTCTTGGTCCCGTTGGGAAGATTGGCTTGACAGACTGGGCCACGTCGGCCCATACGCATCCAGCAGCCCACTCATATCGACGGGGGGCCATCGGCGTCGGCGTTGCATTCCTCTCCTTCCACGATCGTTCCCCTGGATTTCCTCTTCGAGAGCCACGGCGGAGGCCATCGCATCCCGTCGTTGGGCGGGTACGTACCAGGCGTCGTAGCCGTGGATAGAAAGTGCGAGGTACGGATGCCTACCTGGATTACTATACAGTAGGTACGTACTGTTACACTACCTACCTTGTTTCTTCCCGCCCGAGTCCATACTTCGGGGAGGAGGTCCTTCATTAACTGCCCTGCCCGCTCAGCCCATTCGCCTCGCCCCCTCCTGATCGCAGAACTGACACAGGCCACAGGCCACACAGCACGCATCAAATCAGCACATTTCAGAGGACGGTACATTACTTTTACAGTCGATCGCGCTCATCCAACACACGCACACACACACACATACGCAGTATACACACCACCACATTGTGCGCGTTTGCAGGTGCAGCAAGTAAACACATTCCACATTTCGGAAGTGCCTCCCAAAGCGAGCAGCAACGACCGCACCGCTCTTTCATTTCCTGCTGCCCCTTGCCTTCCTGGCCTCTCCCCCCGCCTGCCCTGGGGGGGCCATCGTCGCTTTCCCAAACGAAGACGAGCACGGTACGTACTGGATACCTTTCTCCCCCGCCTTTCGCCCGCCAAATAAGACGTACCTCCCTCCCACCCTCATGCTTTTCTCACTTTTTTCGTTTGCCCAACCTCTCGTTCTTGATCTCTTGATCTCTTGATCTCTTGCATCTCTCTCACTTTTACCCCTCGTTCTCTTCTTGTTTATCCGGCAGACTGGTTCGCCTTGTTTCTGCTCCTGAGCTAGCCCTCGTTTCTCTCTCTCTCTCTCTCTCTCTCCCCCCTTCTCTCTTCGCATTTTAACTCGACCCTCGCACCTGGCAGTGTAAGGTACCTTCCCCGAGAGTACACCGCACAGTACAGTGTGTACGTACCAGTCGGCGACCACTGCACCTGCGAGAGTCCCAAGTTCCTGCTTGCTGCCTCTGCAACCGCAACTGCTGCAACCACTACCACCACCACCACCAGTGGTAGCCTTTAAGACAGGGAATCCCTCTCCTTGTATCCCATACGCGCACGCACGCCCACCGGGACTCGCAATCTCCAGTTTCCCCCCTCCTTCAGAGTGCACCGCAAGAAAAAGGTCTGATATCATATCTTTCCGGCTCCGTCCCACCATCTCAAGCTCCAGGTGTACCACCACTACCTCGTCTCTCCTCATCCGTTCGTAAGGCCAGGTACTCCGGCACAACCAAACGGTGTACACCTTACTGTGATCACCACACACACCCCCTTCCCGAGCTACCCTTCAAACGCTTGGCCTACCCTTGCTCGCCTCGACATTTTGACTTTCCATCAACTTACATCTATCTGGACCCTGGTGGCCGCCTCTTCCACCACTTCTTTTCCACTTCTTTCCAGCTTCCAACTTCCCGACCCCTCGGGCCAGCCATACCACGACACTCTCAGCACTGCTCGCCTACCACCTCGTACATACAACCACGACGTCCACGACACCTTTACGACGTACGACTTGCACCTCGACACCACCGAAACCCCGCCTCTTTTCCGTTCCAGCTTGCTGTGTACGGTGAAGAATCCCCGAATTCCGACTTGCTCGATCCAGCCAGCTAGCTAGTCGTCGTTGGTTCCCCTTCTGCCAACACACAGTCGCAGATTCTACCACTGCAACACGACAAAGTCGCTTTTTTCACGAATACGCGCAGCCCCAGTCAACCCAGGCAACCTCTCCCCGCGGCTCACGATCTCTCATTGGACGCCGAACTCCAAACGCTGCTTTTTCACAGCACCTGGTAAGCAATTCTCGCACTTTCCCTTGGCTCTCATCACCTCACCTCAGCCCATCCCGCGCCCACGGACGCCCAAGGCCATCAAGGCTACCCGATTGTGTTTGGCGGCCACTGGCCTCTCACGAGTCACGCCCTTAAAGCCATACAAGCCATACAAGCCGTTCCATCTCACACCCCCCGTCAAACATGGCGTAGCTGGGCTGCCCGGGCTGAGCCTCAACGGAGAAGAGTCTCAGGGCTGACACTAAATGCTTTACAAGTAGGACGCTCATTTCCCTGCTAAATCCTGCTCCCTGGGCTTGACGTCCCCCTTTATTCATCGTTGCCTCCTTTGTTCCTTCATCCGCCTCACCCCAACGCCTCTGCCGCTTCCGTTCAGAGTGTCGCCGTGTCGACCAAGTTCTTGTTCGTCACCGTAGCGATCGATCCAACGTCGGCCACCTTTTCCATCCGGGTGTGACGGCCTGCGCTATTAAACAAAACTCGGAGACAACGGCACGTCCAGAATCCGAGCTGCACTGCAACCACGACCAGCATCTGCAACCCCTCCGCCTGACCAGCTGCAAGTGGAGCGAGAAACTGAGCTCGCCCGATCCATACCTTGCGCATACGCGGATTCCTCCCACGTCCACACAACCCGGTCAATTCCACCACGCTTTGCTCCCGCGTGCGACGCCTGCATATCGCTCGAGATTGAGAAAACGCGGGGAACGCAGCCAAAACCGCCACGCTTCCCTCGAATTCGGTGTTGGACAGGACCATTCCCATCATCGCGCCCATGCGTTCATCGTCTCACGTCTTTTAACTCCAAATAATCATCATGTTTCTCCATTCGGGCGCCAGCCTGCATGGGCACGAGTATTCTAACAAGCCGGCCACAAATGGCCCCCAACCTGCACGCAGACGGATCCTGCTCCGATCCTCGTTAGGCGCATCAGCGCTCCCACGAACTTCCTTGTCTGCAGATGATGCCGGCACCGCAACCCAGCGCATCAACCGCCGCCTGTCATTACAGTCACCTTCACCCTCCCCTCGCCCAAGTGTGCGCAGAGACCGACCCGTTTCCGATCTCCCACTGCGGAAAGACCTTGTTGTGCGCTTTGAGGAGGAGCCCACCGTGGTGCGCCAAGAGACGTACGGGCTTGACGGCGTCAGCGAGGACGAGGGCAGCCTGGTGTCGGAAGTGAGCGACACGAGCACTGTCATCAGGTCCAAGAGGTCGAGAAGAGCTGCGAGGCAATGCACAAATTACCTCCTGGCCTACCCGCCGCCCAAGCTTCGGACAAAGCAACGCCGATTCGTTCAGATTCGTCCGCGGCTGCTGCTTCAACTGCAAGAACTATCTAACGACAAGCGACCGATGCCGGCCGTTGACGTCCTCCCTTCAAGCATGATTGCTGGCACCGTCATCCTACCCCGCCTCGCACGAAGATTCCCCAAGATGTTCAGGGTCAAGGGACAGTTGGGCATGAACGGCCTCATTCTGGCCAAGAGCGAGGACTACGATACCCCCGCTGACGACTCGGACGGTGACGAGAAGGACCTCGACAAGCGGGATTTGGTGGCCGTCATCTCACCGGTGGCGCGCAGGGAAGGCGAAAGGAGGGACTCCTCCGACCAGACTGAGATCGTGCTGGCGGATGGATCAGTATGGACGGCCACCCAGACGAGCAACGGATCGTACGACTTTGTGCATGTTGACGAGGCGGGCCAGACGACGACAGCGAGATGGGTCAGACGGAATGCTAGGCCGCTATCCACTGCGACCTGCGCGGCAGCCACGACACCTGCGCCGGCCTCGGAGTACAAGTTCACCTTCAGCATCCTCGATCCTGAGCTTCGACGACACCCCGTCATGGCGACTCTGACACCGACCAACCTCGAGATCCTTGACAACTACACGACTGTGTCACAGTCGTCTGGTCGCTACCCTCCTACGAGACCCTTTAGCACGGACCTCAGTGGCGACAACGAACCTTGTACCCCTCCGTCGCCAGCCCTCGCAGCGACACAGCGCGAGACCCACCCCGTCGACGAAGCTACGAGAATCTTGATCACGGTCACCTCGGTCTGGGTGTCCCTTCGTCACGGCCAAGGCTGGGCCTCGACACCATCACCGCCGGCTTCGGCCAATTCTCGTCCCGTGCACTCGCGCACCGTCAGCAGCAACAGCTTATGCCAGACGCGAGCTTCAACCTTCCCGGTGACGTCAGCAGAAATGAGCCACATCACGTCCCCACCTCTGGCGCAGCAACAGGTCTTGGCCCAGCTGGCGCCGGTTATGCCCAAGAGGACATTTTCGTCGGGCGCGGCCTTCATGCAGCGGCGCCAGAGCAAACTGGGCGGCGAGGCGGTCACGACCGACCACGCCACGGAGACGGACGACATGGGCGGGCTCGAGAAGGTACCCGAGCCCGTGCCTATCAAGCGGAGTCTAACAAAGAGGATCCGCGATTGGGGGCATCGGCTCGCGTCACGCAAGACGGCAACTGCATAAAACACAAAGAAAGGAACACGGAAATATTACACAAGGAACAGGCGCATAGACGCGGAAACAGGACCCAGTGGGCAAACACCCAGCAGACCATTTTTGTAGCTGTATTATTATCCACCAGCATAGGTATACCCAGAGATTTAGAATTCAATATCATTCAAAATACTTTTTCCCTGACAGTGACCCGTCCTTGCGCACATGAACCATCGGCAACAGCACTGGTCGACGACCTTTGGCCGTCTTAACCGTGGTTTTGGCTGCTGCTGAGGTAGCTTGCCTCGGCATAAGTCACAAATGACGGGACAATGTTTGTCCATCTAAACCTGAAGCAGCGATCGACATGGTAGCCAACACTGGGCAGCATGTTCACGGCGTACCAAGACTGGCAAACGGTAGACAGCCCTGGGCGATGCGCAACATAGGGCTGAGCGGGTGGGGGCTGCCTTCCGGAGCTGGCAATTGAAGGGGGGAGGGGAAAGGTAAGCAGCCCGGGTGCAGCGGTCCCGGGAAAAATGGGTCCCGTCCGGGGAGACAGAGGGAATCAGAGTTCAGAGCTCAGAGCGTGATGCGATGGATCCTAGCGGGCGATCCTGGCGAGCGATGCGCACCGTGGCTCATGATCGGCGGAGGGGCCCCGCCCCGAGCATGGTCCGTGTGTGGGGTTTCCTTCTTCCCTGGCGCACAGTGTCAAAAACACCAACGGCCCCAGCTTTCCCGAGGCAGATTAGATGCGTTTCTCTGTCAGACTCGTGATTGACCACGCCGGACCCTTTGTTCGGAATCTGACAGGATGGATCGACGGGGGGTCGATTATTGAGTGTCTTTTGGCAAGAGTTGGTCTGAGTAAGTGGCGTCTTTATCTCAAAGAAGCTCCCTCGATACGAGCTGCAGTCGAGAAACGTCGTCGCTGTGATCGAAACGTTGCAACCGGGTCAGTTCTTCCAGGACATGGCGACTGGAGTTGCTCAGGCAACAATATCGGTAGTCAAGGAAGATGCATCGGTATCACTTGGCAAACTTACTTTTACCGGTCCCCGTGGCTTCGTGCGGTGAAAAGTCGGTGTCTGATCAGTGATGTGATCGAGGGGAAAAAGCAAGGGTGAGTCAGCTGTCCATTGGGAGCTTGACAGGTCGGCGTATGCAAGCGACAGGAGTGAATCAGCAAGTGTAGTCTCGGGTACTGTTACCAAATATGGGCAAAGGGGGTCTTGGTATTAAGCCACAACAATATTTCCCGTCATAAGAAACCTGGTTTCAGTTTCTCGAGACGTGGGTTCGAAGATCGCGCTTCAAGTCGGATCTCTGCCAGGACATAAGTGGTGCTGCTGCAGGTTCGGAAAATATTATAGCAGAAACCAAACACATCCCTGGAAAATGATAGCGAAGAATGGGCGGGTGCAAACTCGGCTGTATAACGATAATCCTCTCCGGACGCGAGGACCGGCGCCATGGCCCAGACGATTTTAGGGCTGCCCGCCGAGTTCAGGTTCCTGAACGGCATGCCCATCCTCGAGCCCGGTGGCGGCATGTACCAGGGCAATCCTTTAACTGCGCACGCGAAGGGCAAAACATCTCGATGACTTGGACAACAGCATGCATCGGTGGCTATGGAGCCCTCCAACACGCATTGCCTTTTGATCAGGATGGCCCGCGTAGGGATGATATTGAGCCGCACCCGAAGTTACTAGTAGTGAGGCGGCGCCGACCCCTGGAGACTACGTTTATTGACCCTTCGAGGAGTTTTACCATTGGATATGCCAGAAGGCGGCAGTTTGGGGTATAGCTTGTAACGTCTGACAAGATTCAGTCTTTTAGTTTCAAAAAATGGCACCACGCAGATTCCAACTGGCCGTATGAGTATGTCTCTTACCCGAGCAAAGTCTTTTTGACTGATGAAGAAACCATAGAACTGATTGCTTCATCGGAGGCCTCGCTGCATGATCTAAACCCCAGGGTATCTATTTCTTGCCAAAATAATTCATCAGCGTGTTTGCCTGCACCGGCTCCTGCGCTTTCTTTGGCGACTCCCTCTCGGCCTTCTTGCCGACCTCCAGCACCGCCATCAGCTCCTCGAATTCGGCCATGGGCACGATGCCCCCGCTGGCCTCCTTGTGCCCCCTCGCAAACGAGCCGCCCAGCCGCTCCCGCAGCGTGGGGTCCTCCGCGCGGGCCGCGACGTCCTGCAGCACCTCAATGATGTTGACGGGCGGGTCTTTTGCTCTGGCACACCGCGGTACGCGGCACGAGAAGTTGACCAGGTCCGGCAAGTACCCCTCGTTCGCAACCAGCACGACCTCGAGCTTGGACGAGGCGAGGTGGCCGGCCCAGCGCGTTGCTATGACGGGGTGGACCTGGGCCTGGGAGCTGATGCGGAAGACGGCGACGCGGCCGTCGGCGGAGAACTTGGGCGCCGTATGGGTGCAGCGTTCCACCTCGGTATTGACCTCGGACCTTGCTGCGAGGAGGGTCTTGTTGGTCAAGAGGTCCTTTGGGGACTTGGCGGCGCGGAGGGCTTCCCAGGCGGAGGGGACGTTGTACGATGCCGTCCGGCGCGGGGCATTGATTAGCGAGACGGCGTCGTTAAGGGCCTTTTTCGTGTACGTCTTGAAGGTGGCCTTCATGTCCGGGAAGGGAGGCTCCCATTTCAGGGTGTTGCCCAGGTCGCCGTGAGTGCCCATGACGCAGAGCCAGTCACAGGCTCCCTCGACCCCGTCGTGGAGGTCTCGGCAGATGAGGTACGTCAGCAGCGAGCTCGTCGCAACGGGGGGCGAGTCGCAGGCCGTGATATGCAGGGCGTTTTGTGGATGGTCGTTCGCGAGGGCGTGGTGGTGGTCGATGACGATCCCCCGATGGAGCGTGTCGACGAGAGGCGGGGACTGTCGAGATCCTTGATCCAGGATGAAGATGTAGACCGGGGAATGAGAGGCCATGGCCGAGCGGCAGGACTCGTCGTGGATGTTCTTCCCTTTTGGCAGGAGGTACGCCGTGATCAGCGACGGGTCCAGGCCCAGCAATACGAGGGTGCGTTCAAGGATCGCGCCTGGAGTGAGGCCGTCGGCATCCTTGTCCGGCACGATGAGAGTCGGCTTGCCGGCAGACACGCTGGGGAGCGTTAGAATGGGAGTCATGGTTCATGTACGCGTCTGTGATTTGGGGGGGGGGGGTTCCATCTTAATTTTCCTGAGGCGATGCAATGTAAGCGTTCATTGTGACGTACCACTCGCGGATAAAGGCCCTCGCTGCCTCCATCTTGTCGTCTGGCGCAGGCCATACTATGCCACCGTGTTCATCCCTCACTGACGGCGTCAAGTGATACTCTGGAACCTCGGGCTTCGGTTTCTTGATGATTTGCTTTCTGTTTGAGAGGTTCGCCGTTGCGGCGGTCCGTTTCATGATGTGGAAGCCTGGCGTGTGTTGAAGACTGGGAGTGGATACAGGTTTACTACGAGGTATGCCGATGCAATATCTTGCCTTGAATGCTGCTTTACACACCAATAGGCTCATGACTAGGTGATAGTCGGATGGTGTTGAGCCTCACTGTCCGAACTTGGAAATGAGATACCCCGTCACGTAGTCGTTGCGTTGCGTTGCGAATGTCGTCATAGAAATCTTGGCGTGGCTGGAGCGAGCTAGGTCTTCATACGGTGTGTATATCCGTGAGACCGTGGTTCACACTGTACAGAACCACATTCGTGGAAGTATTTCTGTGTTCATATCTATGGTCCAGGAACCGCTATGCTAACAGCAGTGGTCGAATCGAACCTGAAGCTTACGAGCCAGACTCAACGCGGCCAGGTCGGGTGGTATGACGATAACTTTTAAGTGTCAAGGAAGCGCTATTGAGGTCCGTGTGCAATCTGATTACTTGTTCCTGGTATTTGACCAATCTTGTTAGGTGATTTGGATGCTGATGAGACTAGTGTTTTGATTGTCTTTCTAATCTCTCTTTGGATGATTTTGTTGGCTGCTGTATAAAGACTACTGGCGCTGTCCTAGAGTTTTGTAGATAGAGGCCCCGCGAATATGGGTGCAGAAACTAGACAAGAAATAAGATCATAGTACGCAAGACTCTACATTTGACATTCCCCAGCTTCAAAACTATATTTACGGAAAAAGAGATTCTTTTGAACAAAGCGTAACCTTTCCGGCTCGGGGGATTTGATTTGCCGCAAAGAACATCAGAAAGCAGCTTTACTTGAAGTGTGACAAATGGTATCTTGTGCTCTATGGAAATTACAGAATTGCAGCGTAGTTATTACACATTGTGTTACAAAGGGAAAACTCATTTCTTGTAATATACCGCAACATACTCTGCCTCATATGTCCCTCCAGAAAGCGTTGTACTGAGAGGCGTCTTCTTACCGTACACTGCATCCGGAAACGAACCGCCAATGGCCATGTTCAGCAACACAAAGTGAGGCTTCTGAACGGTCTGGCTCCACGTGGCGGCTGGCAGTTGCGACTGGAGGACCTGGTGAACCTGGACATTGTCGACGTACCAGCGGATGGCCTCCAGAGACTTTGACCTATCGACCTCGACGGTGTAGGTGTGGAAGTTCCCAACACATCCTTTTGCAGGACAAGCACTGTTAGCACCAAGGCCGGAAGGCTCATTACAAGCTCCCCCGGGCTGTGTGCCGCAGTGCAACACGGCCCAGACCTGATCGACGTTGTTGACATTCTCCATAATGTCGATCTCTCCAACAGCCGGCCAGTTCCTGTGAATGCAGGTTAGTTAATGTGCCAAGACCCGCTAGCCTTTCGAAAGACTCACCAGTAGTTGCCACGGTACTGAGCACCTAGGGTCCAGAACGCCGGCCAGTAGCCAATGCCCGCGTTGCCTCCCAACTTGGGGATTTTCAAGCTAGCTTGAATCCGCATAATCCCTTTTGGCGGGGCCATAAAATCGGCCCTTCGAGACTCGATGCGCCCAGAAGTCCATGCGCCTGTGGCAGGGTTTTTGATGGCAGTGATCTGGAGATTTCCCGCACCATTGACCCGAACATTGTTGGCATTATTGGTGTACGTCTGGACTTCCCACGTGCCCCAGTTCGCTGGGCCGCCAGGGTAGCTGGTTCCAGTGTCGACAATCCATCTGCTTGCGTCAGGCAAAGTGTTGCTCTTGCCTGTAAAGTCGTCGTACCAAGCCACTGTGTAGCCACTGATCCCAGGAACCTGTGCTTGCACCGCTGGAAATGCTAATAGCAGTGTTACCACCAAGCTGAGCGGCCCCATCGTGAATGGTGGAAGAAGAAGAAAGTCTTTTGCAAGAGTTTCCGTTCGAAGGATCTGGGCGATGTCGCCGCGGGATTGGCGCGATGGCTATGTTTGGAAATGCCAGTATCGGCAACAAAAGTTGAACGATGGCGAAGCAACTGAAAGATTGAAGTAACCAGAGAAAACCCCATATTATAGGGGAGCAACACAGGGAATTTAACTATCTTCCATGGAAGGGAGGAACCAGGTTTATGGGCCTGCGCTTGCGTGAGGATTCTTGGATGCTCCCGCAAAGCCCACTTAGGTAGCTGCGTTCCCTCGGGAAATTAAGATAGAGGAGGGCCCAGAAGTGGTACCAGGCGAGTCCAGTCTCTCTTCCCAAGCCCTAGCTTTGCAGCTAGACACGTTTCTCACCCTGCCTCTGAACAACAAGGACATGGTTCGCGAGGTATGTGAAAGAAATGAGACAACATCGACCATACGCAATGCGGAAGGTTTGAGACATCTCGCAGCTTCGGCAAGAGCACTAGTACCAATGCAGACTATCGCCAAGGACGGACGAGCCCACTTGGCGAGTTGATAGCTCCAAAATTGCTGAACGTTTCTTCCGGGAGGTATGAAACGTTCACAATACCCGAATGCCGCCACTACGGCTTCGATGTCATGTAGGGGAGCATTCTTCATGACCTTGGAATGAGGTTGCGTGTATCGGCCAGATTTAGTAGCCGTCCTTTCTGCGGAGGAGCTATTAGCGTGCTGGCAACCTGCGATGAGCGAGTGTTTACGAATTGCAAGATGCCTTGAAGAGCCCGAAGCCTGACTGCGTTAGCAATTTCGGGAAGTCACTGGTCATGTTTCGGTACTCCCGCGAAAGACAATAGAGGTAGTAGAGGCAGTGGATATATATAGGAGCATAAAGCCTTGAAGCATGAAATCTATGTCACCATTTGTGCCGCTTACCCGTTCACATCCAAAAGCGGATCTGCCTGCGATATGACCCCCTTTATCAGTTCATTGCTGCGAGGTTGCTACCTTTGAGGGCCCCATATAATTATTCGAGGGATCAAAAGATCGATGGTTATCAGCATCGCGCTTGAATATCAGGACACCCCTCATGTGTACATTCTGTGTCTTTTGATAATCTTGTCAAGCTCAACTGCGGCTCAGCATTGACCGGAAACGGAACTATCAGTCGCGTTGTCGCGCCGCTACTCAAGTGTGTCCTCCTCTTTCTTGATCATCTTGTTTTCGACTCGGTGGCTTTCCACAACCGAAAAATGGAGAGCTCTCTATCTGCCATAGCGTAGTCATTCGGTGTTGTAATTGTTGAAAGAAAGAAACGCCCAAGGCCTTCTGTACCAAGCAGGGAGTTGTAGATAATACCAAATGGCGAAGCAGAGAGCATCACTGTAGACTTGCTAGACGCAAGAAGCCTTGGTGCCAACCTCATTATCCTTAACCCTTCTATTGATGGCTGCCATCGATATTTGATGTCCTCTGGCATGTACAAAGGTCGGGTTGGCTCCTTCAATACTGTCTGGTCGATTTCAGCAGGGAAAGATTGTGGGAGTCGGTTCCCAGTTTGCAGAAGATCCTGGAGGTTCATGAGTTGTATAAGAGCGGAATTGTAAATCAGCAGCTCTGCTGCCTGTTCGGACGTATTGGCGGCCAAAGGTCGAGAAAGCAGATCCTGAACCCAAGAGCTAGGCATGTCATCTTCTTCTACTTGCATCACAACTTCGGATATAGCGTGCTGGTTGGCATTTTCCCAAACCCGTCTCCAGTTATGCAAGTCAGAGATCATTACTAGAATCCTAGCATCGGCTGCGGTCTTTTGCTCGCTGGAAAGTGGTCCAGCCGAGAAGGCGATGGAGACTGTTAGTCCGGGAACATCTACAAAAATGTCCATCAAAAGATCGTACGAGGTCTTTGGATGATACAACCATGGTATTGTTTTCCAGCGGACGTGGTCGAAAAAGGATCCTTCATCTCGGTTGAAGCATTTACAAGCCTACGAGAGGATTGGTTCGATATTAGCAAAACTTTCTGGCCAGAACATTACATAGTTGAAACCAGATTTCCTAGAAGAGTCTTACATGTATAGCTCTCATCTGACGCAGGCTTGTCAACATGGGCTCTTGCTGGAAACATTCCGGCCCGCACCACTCGATGATCCTTGCCATCCCATAGTAGTGAGGAATATTGACTTCCTGTTCGACAGCATACTGCATATTGTTAGCAAGAGATAGTGTATTCTCTCAGTAAACCAAGAGCATGATTGACTTGGTGCGGAAGTAACTCACTTGGTAAATACTCAGTATGATGATTGTAAAGGCCCATTGAGCCAAGTCTCTCTTCGACTCAGAGAACAATGCAGATTGCAATGCCCGTATCACACGACCATTAAGTTCGTAGCCCTCGGCTAGCATCTCAGGCTCTTGGAATCTACTACCCATGAAACCAAGCGCCGTCGCTAAGCTTCCGGTATAATCCGCTCTCACAGCCCCAGGCTGCATCGGCCCGTTCAAGGACATACGAAGTAGAGGTTTCCAGAAGGGACCCCATCGATAATTGGCTATGAGATACGAGAATGCCATTTGCTCGCGGAAAGCTGTCAATGGTAACTCTTGGATTAGGGTTGGCGGCGGAAGTGTGACTTTAGTTGTGTCAGAAATGCGAATCAATTGCTTAGCTCCGCCGCTGGCTTCTGAAGCGGTGCTGAAATGCTGCATTCTCAGAGGTAGCTCGTATCCCAAACACTTGTGTCCTGAACTGAGGCACCTTTCGCAAGCGGGAAGAAGCTTGTCTGAAAGAAAAGAAAGGCTGATTAGTATATAACCAAAATTCCCTCTTAACTGCCCTGATCTAACCAATAGGTTCCATGCACCAATAACTCACCGCACTTTACTCTTCTCCGTCGGCAAGTGTGGCAATAGCCACTGGAAGGAGGCCGACCCATCTTGTTGGCTATCGCAGGCTCAATGTTGTATGACTGATGACTAAATAATAACAAACCCTGGTACAATGATCGAGAAACGGAATCTTACGGAAATTCTTCGGGTGCCCTCCGTAATCCCTAGCTGAATAATCTACCCGAGTAAAACTGATATGTTGAGTTTGCCTGAGTGCTAAATGAAACAAAGAGGTTAGCAAGTTTCATGAGGATGCTGCAATTACCAAGTCTGTTGTTTATAGTGACAGGATATCGAGCCGTCGCGAAAAGCAGTCGCTGCGAAAAAGTAGTAGTCGAGGGAAAAAGAAACAAGATTAAGTAAGCGATTCGCGCGCGGCTAAGTGGGATGGGCTTTAGTCAGCTTTGCCTAAATATTCTGCCTGCATCCTTGTTATCCCCCCTTGGACCGGTGTGCTGTTAAGATGTTGATTGCACCGAACTCAGCCCGAGCCATAATGATTGCTCCGTCATCATCAAGTCAAGGTGCCAATACTAATACCAATTCCAAGACAGAGGGGTGGCTTAAAGCTTCCGACGGGGTCATCGACATTCTGCGGCTACGCAAGGATCTTGTCAGCCACACAACCTAAATGATTGCCGCAGGCAGGAAAAAGTAGGTTGGCAGTGGACTTCGTTTTCACTGAGGAAATTCAATCTATATATCAAAAAAAGACTTTATTTGTCCTCAGCATGCAATACAGTGCTGAACCTGCGCTGCATCAAGGGTAGTTGCTGAGACTATGTTTGGGACAGGCCTAGCTAAGCCAGCCAGCCCAGGATTTGGGCAGTAAGACAAAGACGATGCCGCTCTGAGCTTACAGTTGGTTAACCCACTAACTTCTTGTCGCGATGCCCTCACGCGCATCGCGCAGCCTTGTGGGATTTGCGCCGGGGCCGGATTAACTATTAGTCCGGTCACTTTGTGCCGATCCACCACGGAGGATACGTATTTATACGTTTCGGACAAGGCAATCCTGCACGTAGAAATCCAAGCCGTTTTCCTTATGTCTTTTCCACCCTAAGTGGTGACTCTACGACACTTCTTGTATGGTCAGATCTCCCACAGCAGCCCCTTTTATGCCCCAAAGTCGCTGGACTTGTCATCACTTATCCGACCCAATCCCATGCATAGTTCTTCCGTTCCGATTGTCCGATTGTGCCATAACCTTCAGGAATGTCTTCTCATCATTTCCAGGACCAGCAAGGCTTTCACAAGCCGCGTACGACTTTTGACAGCTTTTGGTCCCAAGAGCCAACGAATTTCTACACTCCCAGAAGTGTAAAACTTGCAGCGAACAGCGACTGTATGGAACTTGGTTCGTTTATTATCATCTTTGTTCGCCCAAGACATATGTCGCTGTCAATGCTCCCGTGTTCCAGTGGTCTCGCAGCTGCGCAATCCCTTTAAGTCTTTGACCCAGGTTCCTCAGTAACTTATCACAAAGGCCGCTTCTTGACTTATTCCACTACTTTGGGTGATCGACTATAATGCGCTCTTCAAAGACCAAAGTGAAAGCTATGGTCTTGGCACCAATACTCCATTCTTCGGAAGTTCAGTGTCAAGATGACGATTGGATTGGTCTTCGCGACAGAGCCGAAAGACGCAAGAGACAAAATCGCCTCAACGTGCGGGCGCACAGTACGAGACTCCTGCTTCTCACTTGACTACCTCGATATATACAGAGCTAATGTCACTCATAGGAAAACGCAAGGCACTTGAAGCTCGGCAAAAGCAGAATGATCCCACCTTAATGGCTGCCTCTTAGCAAGAACTCCCAAAACTTGATCATTGCTCAAACCCTGGTCTACAGATCGTCCACTGGACTCCCACGAACGGGCCCAAAAGCTCTACAATGAACATAGACAATATATTTAGCTCTGTCAAATCGTCAGATCATGGAAAGAAGCATTGGCCAAGTATGCCAAGCGCAATCAACGCAGAATCGGCCCCATCGCCATGTTCGCAAAATCGCCGATTTCTGTGGTCCCTTCAAGCTGGCGAGACGAGAGTGGAAGGCCGTGTGGTTTCGGACTTCCAGAAAATGGCCTTGTGGCTCCCTCTCTGCGGAGATCACCTGATCCCTCTCGTTTACTATAACGTATTTCGGGCAACCATCACCAACATCCATATTCTCTCTCTGACCTCACTTCTGCCGTGCCACTGCACACCCGATCCCCATAAAATTATTCTCTTCCCGTCGCCTTCAACCGTCCCGCATACATTACAGCCTACAATGCAGTAAAGAATAAATTTCCTCATGTTGGAGGCGGCTTATCCCGGCAAGGGAATGGTCGCGTGCTCCGATATGTTCGTCCTCCTCCTGAACTGACTGCGAGAGGCGGACTCGAAGACACTCCCCAAGAGCCCCCACAGGTGAGGCCTGACGGTTATGTGTTCCAAGTACTTACGAATACTAACTGGCTGGTCTTTGAAACTATAGAACCATGACTATCTTCTGGCTTTTACAGCTCGGCTTAGCTGGGGTTGGCTACCAGATCAAGCATGGGCTGCTGTGCCTCCCTGACCGAGATGACTTCGGGTAAGTTCTACTGGACTACCCCAGCTTGATGAACGTTTCTCTTTGGAACCAGTTCTACTCCAAGGAGCTCCTCTTCGGTCCTCATCCTCGTGAGGAATAGTGTCTGCCAGATCTCCAGAGTTTCACGTCTGGCAAGGTCGCTGTGGTAGAAAAGGAGGTTTGATGGACAATACTCTTTTAGGTGGAATAAGGGGCCCGAACTACGAGACCGGAACTTTTTGGCCAGTTTTACTTTTTTTCTTTACTTCTTGAGTGAACACCCGAAGCTAGCTACTCGTTTTAACGCCTCAGACATGTTCAGCGCTATCTGCTTCTGCATTATCTCATAATCTCTCGAGAATCACCACAGGCTGTCCAAGTTTCATAAAGATATCAACAGGGTCCCTAACAATACTATTCAGGACCTGATGATTCTCGTTCCCTTCAAAGATCCAGCGACTAATACCCCAAAGCCCAATAGCGACATATTTACAAGAGCCTAAGCACTGGGCTGCGGGTCAAATATTCAAGAACATCAAGAGAAATACTCGCAAGGGACGCGCTACTGAGGGGTTGGAGGTTTAGGTTGAGGTTATGGATGGTCCTTGCAAGCACATCTTACCCTTGGCTCTGGACAATGTCCGCGTCCCCAACGCTCAACTCTGAACGAGATAACCATGTAGGTAAGGGCAAAACTCTAAAAAGCGGACCTGCAAATCTTGGACTTTTTTTGGTGGACAAATAGGTAATAATATAGCTAGAAACCACTCTTCCTCTCCGAGTTTGAATCCAAAAGATGTCTCTATCTCTTCAATAAACCCCTTGTCTTTGAAAACTGGCACCAGATTGGATAGGGAGTGCTGTGTGTGTGGTGTTGTTCACAAAAAAGTAGTTGATGACAATGGATTAGTAATATTGGTGTTCACCAGCCCTCTGTCTTTATTGGTACCGAAATCCGAAGTATTACTAATGGTATCTTTGGTGTTCGGTGTTCGGTAATGGGCTGGAAACAACTAGCGGAATTACATTAAAAACAAAGCCAAAGCGGATAACCACAAATCCGATGGCTCCTGCATGATGAGTAAACAAATCGTCTAGAGTTTATCAGTACTTCCTCATTGTACCTATTCAGTTGTGTTGCAAAGTACACTAGAATACTTTGATGCACTCGGCTTGACAAGTTGTATTTAGGTGTTTGAATTACTTTCTAGCACCCAATGCCGGAGACGATGCGGATTACAGATTCGAAGCACCTGAAGATCCACATAATGAGCCTAGAACCTGTTTTGAGGCTGAGTGGCTTTTATTGAAATATCCTTGATTAATTTACCTTGTGACCTGAGTCCGTCAGCCATTCATTAACATTTTGCACTGGTCAAACAATTGTGACGTTGCTGTATTCTGTGTGTATTTCCAGTTTTACTTTGCATTAACTAGTTTAAAACTAGTTGTTAATAAAACAGTTTGAAAGGCACGTATTGGCATACGGCTAACTACTAGGGGCTGTGTAGCGCTGCTTCATTTGGATAACCATGTATAAGTACCCCCTTCCCTGTTCAGAGAAGTTGAGTTTAGAAATGTGAAATCTTAAACGCAGAGATGCATGTGACAAGCCTTCTTCACCTGAGGAACAAAGGGCATATGTATTTCTGTCGCTAGCATAGCGGTGTCTATAACGTGCAAATGCCCTTCACACCCTTTCGTTTTCTTTTCAAAGCAAGTCTGTCTTTCAGCAGGTAGTAGGGATCCATGATGGTAGTCAAGCAGACTTCATCTAACATTTCATCCGCTCCGAAGTTGACCCTCTACTGCCAGAGGGAGAGACGATAAATTGTGTATCACAGGCTCCAGATCAAATTTGTATCGTTCGGCGCACGAAACAAATTCAAAGTAATTAAGGCACAAGGCAAAGAATACAACGCGCATTTCTGTCCCAAACAATAATCTATTTCGTGGGATAGCTGCACATCGCAACGCATTGTCGCTGATATCAATCGCTAGATCGGGAAGCCCAAAAAAAGAGATTTTACAGCTATGCCGGCTCTGCTTTGGCTTACTAAATGGAGCGTGAATTCGGAAGCACGGAGAAATTTATCTTATTATTCGACTTTGTTTTCGGGACTTAGGCGGGAAGGCAATATCCGAGCTACAAACAAGATTGTGGATATTTGTTCTAACCCATAGAATGACCCGCATGTGCCAAAGGGTAGACTGCACTCGGCGTTCGGTAATTAGATTGTGACTTCATACAATAATTGAAATTCTTACGAAATCTCACCTGTATTTCTTTATAAATCCTGTCCTCCGTGTCCCCTACAAGTTCTCCAAATCATGTCGACTCATTCTTGGTTTCACCAAAGACCTTATTTCTATCATGAAGCTGAGTTTTCTGATTTTTTCGTTCGGTGGTGCTGCTGCACTGAGTGCCGGGCAGTCTTGCCCATCTCGGACCGAGGCGCCGCATATCAACCTGGACTATGGTACCTTTCGCGGAACCAGCAACTTCACGGGAGTCAACAGCTTTCTTGGTCTCCCATTCGCAAAAGCAGGTCGTTATGAGAACCCGCGAGTGATCGGTGCGGCGGACCAACTAAAAGGCGTGCAAGACGCCACCAAGTATGGTCCTGAGTGTCCCCAGCAACCTCTCAGCCCTCCTTTGGATGAAATCCCAGAAGAAGCTTTAGGGATTCTGTCTGATGCTGCGGCTTTGCTCTCTCGAGGAACCGTGACTGAAGAAGAAGAATGTTTAAGTATCAACATCCAGGTACCGGCAGGATTGAACTCGACAACCGGCTTGCCTGTACTCCTCTGGATACATGGCGGCGGTTTTGGCACGGGAGCAAGTGCGGTCGGAACTGAAACTACGCCTCTGTCGGCAAGTCTCCATAGTACTCGGTTTTTTCATACTGTTCGCTGACAGAAACCTTTTCTCAGGATATGATAAACCAAGGAGCAAGGATTGTGGAGAGGTCGGTCCAGATGGGTCAACCAATTGTTTTTGTTTCAGCAAACTATAGACTGGGCCCTTTCGGAGGCTTGGCTTCTCAGGAAATCACAGACGCAGGTGTAGCCAACTTGATGTTGAAAGACCAGTAAGTAACAGGTCTCTCTGCTTCAACCTTCAGACTAACTGTAGCCAAAGACGTGTGGCCATGCAGTGGATTCAGAAATATATTCGCGCGTTTGGAGGCGACCCCACGAAGGTTACTCTCTTCGGCGAGAGTGCTGGGTCCGCATCGATCGCGATTCACATGATCTTAAATGATGGCAACAACGATGAACTTTTTCGAGGCGCCATCATGGCCTCTGGTGGCATTTGGAAGTTGAAAGACTACCACTACAGGCAGGACTTGTTCAACTTCATGGCCGAGCAATCTGGATGTGGCCAAGCTGAAGATAAGGTCGATTGCCTGAGGAAAGCCGACTATGGTTTGATCTACAACGCATCTCAACAGTTGCCGAGCTTGGTCTCATACCGAGCTACCCAGGTCCCTTGGTACCCACGACCTGATGGCTCATTCCTCAAAGCCTCACCTCACCAGTTACTCCGCTCAGGGAATGTCGCAAAGGTTCCGTTCATTATTGGCGATGTGAAGGACGAAGGAACCATATTTAGCATTATTGCCGGCCTTAACCTGACCACAGACGCGGAGTTTCAAACATATTTCAAAACGTACTTTTTCGACAATCTGTCCGATGAACAAGTCAAAAAATTCACAGACTTGTGGCCGCAAGATCCGGCTCAGGGTTCCCCTTTCGATACGGGCGACTCTTATGTTCTCGGTCCTCAGTACAAGCGTCTCTCCGCTGCTATTGGTGACTACACAGTAAGATTGCAATTCCAAATTGAATAATCATGAGTTCTGACACATAGACCAGTTCCAGTCCGGCCGCCGTGATCTTCTCCAGCATACGTATCAACGCCAAAAGTCGTACACGTATCTTCTTGATCAGCAGCCATTTGACCACTACGAGAGTTTGCCTCGGTTTGGTAACCTTTCTAGACTTGCAGCGCTCGGCTCGTTCCACACTTCTGAAGTTGACTTGAATACCTTTGGTGATATCTCACCTACCATCTCAAACAACTCACTAAACATGATGTCGACATTCATCGCATTTGTGAATAGTCTCGATCCAAATACTCATGGTTTGGAGAATCTTCCCAACTGGCCGGTGTGGGAGCCAGAGAATAAACCGATGTTACAGTATGCAGAAAGCGGATGTACAATTATTAAAGATAATTTCAGGGAAAGGGAGATTGATTTCATCAACAGCAACGCTGATGATTATACTATGTAATTTAGAGAAGATGTCCGGGGTCAAGGATGTTTATTGAAGCGGAGAGACTGGTGGAAGGGTTTCAGATCCTCCTTTAGGAAATGAGCAACATGGAGTAACAAGGTTAAGTTGAGATGGCCGACTAGGAACTGCTGTTTGCTGTTTGACGTTGAACTCGCCAGTAGGCTGTTAACTACCTTCTCGAAGGACTCGGCCTCATTATGTAAACTCAGTGTATTTAGTGGGAAGGATAGAACTTTCTTTCCTGCTCTTAAGGCCATTGTTGAGTAGCTTTGTCGTTATAGGTATTTCCAGGAAGTCTAATGTTCCATTTTGTTTTCAGTTAGTAAGCTTCCCCAAGGTCGTCTTTCTTGTCGCTGACTTTGCACTGCGTGGCTGCCAATAATCAGCCAACAGCAAGTATACTTGTACGGGCTCCTTGACCACATTTACTTGAGGAGAATATAGGACAACTTTTCCTATAAATCTCTAATGCCCGCTGTGATCTATTTCTTGTGACAGATATCAATTTTGAACAAAAAGCAATCCAAACCTACGCACAAAAGTGGTCAGCGATACGTCCACTTGCATATTTCCACCCAGGTTGGAAAGTTTGAAGCGGTGGAAGTTACATTTCGCTTCCCCCAAACCTCTTGTAGAACATCTTCAGATTGCATGCATGCTTTCCATTCAGACTTAGAATATGCATTGTCCAGCCAAGAGCTGAAAAAATGACGGTGATTAGTTTTTACAGCTTCTAATCCCGCGATGAAGGCGGACCAAGCTGTCTCAGGCCCATGAATTCCATTCTCCTTCAATGTCCCATCGAATAGGTGCAGCTATTCAACTACCTGGTTTACACTTTTCTGCAGTAGAGTACGACTGAGTTTCCGCATCCGACGATAAAAAAAGCTCATTGAAGCTGGACTCAGTGCTCGAACCATGTAAACGTGCGGTTTCTCGTTTCCAGGGTCTTCGGTCTTCTGCGTTAATTGGGACCTTTTGTTGAATGCACGAACGGTCTCCTCTAGATATGATGCTTTAGGCCGAGGTTCTGCCATTTAAATGGTGTCTAGCTTACTATCCGCGGGTTCAAGTCGGTCCATGACGTTGGCTAGTCTTGTGATTTGAGATACTAGCCTTAGCCAGGTTTCGGGAACCCCATATATTTGCGTGTACATGTCTTTCTTTTCAGGGAATAAGCTCTCCAGGTAAATATCCTGATCGCTCGGCGAGACAGTGTATTGGCTTTCAATGTGGGTAACAGGACTAGAATGCAATTGAAGCGGTTCCAAGTGAAGAAGATTATCGAGCGTGATTTCGGGATTGATTTACGGCTGCGATTTGGTACGAGTTGAAGCATGCCTTCACTGGGGCTCTTCAGCTTCAGTTCAATATTCAAGAACAACTGACATTGGTAGTTTTTCCCTTGTTGCATCAGTCCAACTCTCTTCGTGAAACGTCTTCGTGATTTCTGAAATTATCCGCATCCAAGCATATAGGTTATGCAACAACCGCGTTCGACGCTATAGCTTTGGTTCCATCAATCTCCGAGCACGTATCAACTGCCCCATGGCGAGAAGCTACACGCATGCGTCGAGCTCGTTTCCAGATAAAAGCTACGCGAACTTGAGCTAACGATGTTTCAGGTATTACCATTACCTACTGCTGTTGCAAGTATTGCCACGGTGGCCATCAGCTGCTCTTTATACTTCGACTTATGCGGAGAGATGGTCTCAGCCTTGAGACTGAGCTTCAAATGATTCTTTTCAGATTCGTCGCTCGGCTAGAGATAGATTTCCAGTGACCGCCGGGTCTGGGATAGTTCAGAGAAATTCTTTGAGTTGAGGGAAAGATGAAAGGCCGACACAGCTATGATGGCATAGAGATTTGCCAAGTTGGCGTGTCGGATAGTACCGATTTGCAGCCCAGGCATCGTCAACTGACTCAGAGTGACGATGGCGGAAGGAACATTCAGAATTTTCGAAGGAGACTTTTCACTGATAGGTGGTGATCCCATCTGGCTAATAATTTCGTCATAAAAGTGCTTCAGCAGTTATGGTGCATTCACTGTTGGGTCTTGCTGCCATGCCGTGCTTTCAATGTTTGTATAAAGCGGGACGAGCTGGTTGGTCATTCTCCTCCGAATTGTTTCCGCATTTTTGATCAGCTAGTTTGGCACCGGTTCATTGAAAGAGTTACCAGTAGGTAGTCAGCTGTTTGCCATGCAGGATTCAGCATGATCAAGAAATTCCAAGTCTGCTGTTGACAAGTCTCCCTATTGCAAGAAATCTAGGGACTTCGAGAGTAGATTGCCAACAGCATCTCTCAGGGCCGTATCATTTCCGACAGGCTCAGAAATTCCCCTGATGACTATTCCATCGTTACACTTAGATAGCACGAATTTTTGTCAGTCTTCTAATAATGTTGTTCGAACTGACGCTGGAATTTCCGTGCTGGTTGGGTCGGTTATGTGTCCTTCTGTTGATGGGGCGATTGTTTCATTGGTGGTAGCGAAACCCTCGTTACGTGACAAACAGCCCCCGTTGAAAGCACTAAAATGTCTGACAGTGAACCCATTAAGGCCCTAGGCTTCCACTGTCTTTGACCCTTCTTCTGTTTTCCCAAGAGCAGCTGTATCAGCTGATGGTACACCGGCAACTAGAGCCAAGCTCATTGACATTCTAAACTGTTCTTCATGTATCTGTCATTATTAATGGTGTGCGCGGAGAATATTTTATTACGTCACAGAGATGAAACTACCGCGGTACAGATGTCTCTTAGAAAACTGGCTAATATCGCTTGCAGGTAGGACGACGGTGTCATGTTGTCTGGGTTGGTTGTAACTAGCCAGCAAACCGCTGGCCAACAGCCACAAGGCAATTCTGAGGAACAGCCCCCCCTTCACTAAGAAATTGCCTCATCGCGTTTAAGGTGCTGTCGTTGACATGTCCTACACCCGTCTAAGGAATGCGAACCAATGGGTTTGGGCCTTGTCTTCCGACTTGAACCATGCTTAGACTGAGTTACGCAATCTCGTAAGTCGTTTATGTCTCGTCAAGTTTTCTTGCTTCTTCGTCAATTCAGCATCGTCTTTATATATTGTAACCTCTCTTTGACATAAATTTATTCTTGTTATGGCCCGTTATTCTGGGTGCTCCCAGCTGAGGTCCTCCCAACTAAAAACGTGCCAAAGGTGTTGGCGCGGCGACCGCTATGATCTGGCTGGCAAAGTTGATCATTGGTGTTTGTGTACTCGAGACACTAATCAAGATTGGAAAAGGCACTTATGTCTTCTGTGTCGCTGCCAGTGTCTTTTCCTTCTTTTCAATGCCGAATACTGCTTACAAGTCTCTAGAGCAGGTTTCAGCATTACTTAGTAACAGCAGCGTGGTTGAGGAGCAGGATATTAAAACTACGTGGGATAAAGGAAGCCAGTGCAGCGATTAGGCGGTTGGCACACAAACCACACCAAATACTAAGGTCCCAGTATTGTCACGAGTGCACCTGAAGTCACCGATTACAAAAGGTGACTAACACGATTTCTAGTCAGCGAGAAGATGACTTTTCTCGATGCGCCTTGGCCTGATCAGGGCCGCGGGCAAGCTTGAATGGGGCCTTTTCACGCATGTAGCAGGCTAGTCAGAGTTGCGGAAGCCAGCGTTGACGGCGGGAGTTGAGTGAGACGGCATGGATTGCGGCTGGGTAGAATGATGAACCGATGGGTTATGAAACTCGCGAGCGCCACCAGGAGAATTGAGACATCGTACCATGCGTAGTGGGAAAGCCCAGCAGAATCAAGCGACGGATGATGACAAATAGAATTGTCCCAGTCACTTTTAAGACATGAATGCTGTCAGCCAGATGAGATTTTGTAACTTACTCTTCCTTCCGCCGCAATGAAGAGAGTTAGGATAGCGGAAGGTTGAATACCTTCGGTGATATGTCAAACAATTCACCACACTTGATGTCATACGAGAGGCAATCTGCTTTTCTTTCGACCTGGCTTGACATGACTGTAAGTCAATAATAAAAGGTATTAGACAGATACCATATGTTGCACCAACCATAGAATCCGAGCGTCGCAATGCTCCATAATTAACATCAATTCTCAAAGCATCCCGACTTCGTTCAGGTTACGAGTGATAAAGTTTATTCTATATTGTTTTTTCTCTTAGCAGACTGAAAAAATATCGTCCTCGTCTTCAGGCGTCTTTGAAAACCATCCTCAATGTATTCATCATACCGCCGTGGTCTAACAATTAAGCCAGGAATCGTGTGCTGACAGAACCTCACACAAGGCAACTTAGCGACAGTCAGGTAAGTGAGAAAGCGGCTCGGCTGCGCTTAGATGTCGTTAGGTAGTCAAATGAAGAGAGCTCTAGCGCCGAGCCAATAGTCCAGCCTTACATGACTGCAGCGTGTTCGCAGGTCTTGCGTCTGAGAGCATATAGACGGATAGATGGCTCGATATATTCAAACACGACGGCAAACTACAAACTATAACCGGATGGTCCGCTCTCCAATCAAATAATTATTGGAAACAAGTTTAATGAAATGGCAATACTTGGTGTGTCAGAGAGGTAGTAGTTAGTAGATGGCCGACGTCGAGCAATACCATCGCATATCATGCACTGCGAGATATTTGGATACGATGGAAAGTAGCACACACCATCAAACAGGACCGCTATAGCAAAAGTGAAGCTCAGCTCCAAACACTTTATGTATTAGCACCTATATTTAAATATTCAAGGTTTCGTACTTTTGACCCAGAGACCTCATCTGATTTACTGTAGCTAGGGCTCTATCCCGCTCGATCTACAGGAGGAGGTTTGTAGAATCGCACTTGCGTATAACCTATGTGTGACTTGACCGGCATGATCTTTTGACGTTGGAATTAGGAACATGCATTAGCGCCTTCACAACCATGTGCTATGAGTTAGACTTGATGATTCTTGGTTAGGTGGTTGTTCTATGCGCACCGGTGGATTATCGCAAAACTGCAATGGCTAATTAGTCTTGCCGCTAGTGGTAAGGAGCATAGAGTTAACACTTACGCATCTGGAACCACCTTGCGAGTCATAGGCAGTAGCACAACAGGCTGGCGCGGCGACGTCTCTGGGAGTAGGTGGCTCGAGCAAGACTAGAGTTGTAGTGGCAGTGCTGGCTTCAGGGGCCGCGCTAGCGGAGATGATGGAGAAGACGGCAGGGGCAAACTTAGAATACATCATGCATCAGGGCGTTGCAAGCAGAATTAAAGAGATAATGAGAATTAGAAATGATTTGGTGCACAGGTTGGTAGAAGAAAGGCTTCATAAGTCCTTTTTTGAACTCAATTGGTGTAAGAAGGGGTTAATATGATGAATTGATAAGTATGCTAGAAGAGTCCCTATAGACTTATGCATCCATCTAATTTTAGCAGACAAATAATTCCCCTTGTATAGGCGTATCCTTGGCATGTCGACTGATGACTATATGATAGCGTTGTGCTATAGTATTAAATATACAGCATGTGAAGACTCCTGTGACGAATGTGCTGGGATGTCTGATAGCTATATATTGGCTGTTTCAGTTATTCTTTTAACTACATAGTATTAGCTAATGTCAGAGATAACGCAAAAACATCAAAATGCGTTTGTTTTAAGTCCTTCTGTAGTTTATCGTGCACTGCCTTCGTCGTCTTCTTGCCTGTGGACTCCTTTTGTAGCCGTTAACAATATCATCTGCTTACTAAATACGAGGGTTACCACCTAAGATTAGAGGTTTACTTATGCCGCAGAAGACCTGCAGGGCCTTGTTGTCGGAGACGCCGGGCTGAGAGGGAAACGACGGTAGCTTTTGCGAGACATAACTATGCCAAACTGTAGCAAATAAAGTTTATTTGTCCTCCGGCGTGTATAACAGGGTATGTTATGGAATAACTTTCGTCTTTGGCCGGCACATATGTTACGACCCAACAAGCATAACATAACCAGGGTCGCCCCACGGGCGCCTAGCGGTTATGAGACAAGGTTATATGCGGGATGGCATGGGAACACGTTAATCCCCTCTTGGAACGGAAGAACTAAGGAAGGTTATGTGAAGATGAGAAGGACTAATAATAGATAAGCGGTCTATGACCTAGGATTAACATACCAAGGATCAGTCCTTATCAAGGACCGACTTCAAGAGATTAGTCCTGATAGGGTAATAATAGGATATAAGGATAATCGTTTTAACTAGACTAGATACCTTCTATAGCTTTTTAGTAATTAATTTTGTGATTTATTTTACTATAAATAACTTTTAGATTATCCTTTTATTATGAAACTATATAAGCTACCTTTACCTTAACGTGTATAACTCATTACTGTTTACTTATAGGGCTATAGATTACTAATAAGACTTACCTTACTGTTATTAAGTATTAACCTTAGCTGTTTATTAGTAGACACCTCTACTATTAAATATCTGACTATAACACTTTAATTACTCCTGTTTAGTAAGTTAACCTTAATACTTACTTAATAGCATAATACTAGTAACATGTTGACTAATAACACTGCTGTAACCCTGTGACCCCTGGCTATACCTGCTACTTTAGTGCCTAGGGCTACTATAGCAGCGTTACTACTGACTAATTAGTAGCTGTTTAAAATGTTAGCTCAGTTAAGAGCTAAGAATAAACAGCTCTCTGCTTAACTTTTAGCTCTACGACTAGTTCAGGCTTTATGAGCTAAGTACTTTGACCTAGACTTATTTAATAGAACGCTAAGAACTCTTCAAGGATACTTTACTAGGACTAGAGTATACTTTAGGTTTTATAGTAGCTCTTTTATTATAAAAGCTAATAAAGTTTATTATATAGCCTTATTCTTAAAGAAAGATGCTTTAGTATAGTTTAAACTTATTATATAAAATTATTTAGAAAATAGTATAAAAAGATAGGATAATAAGACCAAGAAAATCTTTAGTAACTTTAACTACTTTAAGAAATGCCTTAAGGAAACCTTTAGAGACCTAGATAAAGAATATATAGCTGAATAAAAGCTTATGGCCTTAACCTAGAAAGGATCTACTAATAAATATATAACTAAATTCTAACAAATTATGTCTAAACTAGATTAGAGTAAAGAAGCCTTTATAGCTAAGTTCTACTAAGGACTCAAGGATAAAGTGAAAGATAAGCTATCTAAGGACAATTAACCTAATAAATTCCATAAATACGTTAAAAAGGCTATCAAGATTAATAACTGACTATATAAATAACGCCTTAAGTAAAAAGAATAACCTAGTTAAACTAGCTATACTAAACCTAATATTAGCAAGAAATATATACTATAAAGACCTAAGTCTATATAACCTAGTAACTACTAGAAACACAACTAGAGTACTGCTTATAAATATTATAGTAGCCTAATAGACCTAGGTGCTATTAACAAGGACTAACTAAAACAAGACCTTAAAACTATTAAATACTATAACTATAATAAGATAAGATACTATACTAATAAATATTAAAGCCTAAAGAAGAAAGGGTTCTAACTAGTCCCTAAGAAATCTAAGAACCTTAGTGTAGCCTACAAAATCCCTTATAAGCAACTCACATAAACCACCTATTATAACAATAAGTGTATCACTTACTAGGAACGCAAGGAACAAGTAGGATAATACCCTAAGGAACTACAAGTTAAGACCCTAGTAATAGAACAAAAAACCTCTAACTAGAAGATAGCAAGGAAGGTATAAGAATAGCTAGATAACATGTTATAAATCCAGGAATACTAAGCACAATCTATAATATACCTTAAGTTATTAATCTTAGCTAACACAGAAACAACTATTAAGATACTACTATAGTACTAGAGGCAGCTATAACAAGCCGTTGCCTTTTATAAGTACTACCTAGAATCTCCTATAGAGGCTACCAGCTTATACGCTATACTAGAACCCTAAAGGACGCTTTAAAGGACTTTTAGTGCTAATAATACCTCTAGTAAAAAAGGAGAAAAGGAAAATATAACGCTTTAATAAATTATAAGAAAGATTATATACCTAGATAAAGATAACTAATAGATAGAACTTTATAGACTATAGGTATACTAAGTAGTAAGATAACCACTTATAGAGCTAAGACTTAGAGATTATGTAATACTTAACCCTGAACACCCTAGACACTAGACAATTTTTTGGGCTAAATATATTTAGGACTATTATATTAAATATATAATATATAAGTATAAACACTAGTTCTTTCTAAGAAGATATAATACTAATATTATCCTTAAGGTATATATAAACAACTAATTAAAACTATAGGAACTTAAATGGGTAGATAAGTATAATATAGTAATGTTTACTTTTAGCTATAAATACCTTATGAAATATATTAACCAGATTACTATACAATAGAAGGATTACAGAATAGACAAATATAGAATCTATTATATACCTAAGGCGTAGGCCTAGAGGTACAGGAAACAGGAACTTGAGAAGCAAGGAAAAGACAAGGAGCAGCCTAGTCCTTTTTGCCTATAGTATAAAGACTATTAATAGTCAAAAAACAACAAACGTTAACTATAGAGGTATTATAGAAGGCTACTAGGGAAAAATCCTTATGCTCTACTATGATAGGTAGTAAAGAACATCTAAGACTTAAAGTCTAGATTAATAGATAACTAGTAGCTATAATAATTAACTTTAGCGTATAAAGGAATTTTATATTACTATAATAAGTGAATTAATAGAGAATACTATAGAAGAAAAAGAAAAATAGCTATTAGCTAAGAACTATTAAAAGAGACAAAGTTAAGTATAGTAAAGGTACTATTAATATAGAAACTACGTAACTTCTTATAGTTACTTATAACTATTAAGAACAACTTATCTTTAATATAATAGAAATAAGAGACTATAATATTATCCTAGGAATTCTATAGCTATAGAAGTATAACCTATAGATAGATTAGAGAACAGGCTAACTCTAATAGAAAGAGGGCTTAGCTGTAAGTTAGCGTTATATACTATTGTTACGGTCAGATATCTGACAGTGGTGGTGTCTGCTAATAGACAGCTGAGGTTGATACTTGGTAACAGTAAGGTAAGTCTTGTAGGTAATCTGGCTAAGTCGTGGCCGGCTGGTGATCAGTTAGTTGTTCAAGGCGTAGGTGGCTTGTATAGCTTTATAACAGAAGGATAATCTAAGAGTTACTTATGGTAGAGTGAATCATGAAGTTGATTGCTGAAGAGCTATGGAAGGTATTTAGTCTAGTTGGAACGATTGTCCTTATATCCTATTGTTGCCTTGTTGGGACTGATCTTTTGAAGTTGGTTTTTGATGAGGATTGATTCTTGGTATATTGGTCTTGGGTTATAGACTATTTATTTGTTATTAGTCCTTTTTATTTTTATGTGACTTTTCTTAGTTTTTTTGTTCTGAGAGGGGATTAATGTGTTCCTGTGTTATTTTGTATATAACCTTGTCTTATAACTACTAGGTGCTTATAGGGTGACCCTGGTTATATTATGCTTATTAGGTTGTAACATCAGGTCTTCTCTTCAAAGGTCTTGCTCTTAAGACCTTATAAGTAGGTTATTTTTCTTAGGTTAAGGAGTTATTAAATTTGCTTTTTTATTTATTTATGATATTAATACTATATTAGGTTATATAAAAAAATTAAAACTAAAGGTAAAATCTTAAAAGATAAAGATAAAAGATTATAAGCGTTTTATGCTTTTAGAGTTTATTAAAGCTTATTTTATTATTACTAATATGCTTTATACTTATTATTTTTGTGTAAAGACTGCTTATTGTTTTAGCAAAAGTTCTTCTTGTTGTTATAGCTATATTAAGGCTAAAAAGCCTTATAATAGTGTTTTAGTAGCTTCTATTTATAAGTATTTTTTAATTAAGTGTAATTTTTTTTGTCTAACTTTTATTTATAATATAAAAATTAAATACTTAGTAAAAAGAGTAAAATAAAAAAGAAGAGGCAATAAGTAAAGAGCTTTTAAGGCTTTATAAAGAGCTTATTTAATTATAGTCTTTAATGGCTATTGTAGTAGGCCGCTTATCTAGGATTTAGAAAACTTGGAAACTTGTTTGTAAGCGTTAAGCTAAAACTTTTTGTTATAGTATATAAGAAATTGATAAGTCTAATGCTTTAGAGTTGGCATTAGATGCTTATAAGTAGGGAATGGTAGAGGAGTTGTAGTTTATGTAGGTGCCTAATGATATAGACTGGTCCTTATATAGGCTTAGTAACAAGTTCTTGGACTTAGGGCTGCTAGTGTAGGCGTCTGGTTCTAAAGTGTCTGTAAGTTATAATAGTCCTGGAGTAGCTGTTAAGAGTACTAGAGGTTCTTAACTGGTTCTTATAAGTTGTTTTTATGTCTATACTTTTTCTATTTAATAAGATACTATACTTTTTTATTTTTTTTTTGTTTATTGATAATTCGTTTAACTTTATATTTTAGTTTATTTGGTTCTATAATGATATAGTTGTTAGTGTTTAATTCTTGTAGTACTAGTTTAAGTAGTGTAATATAAAAAACTAGATAGACCTTTATTATGTTTAGTAAGTTAAGTTTGAAGTTAATATTTAAGATTTTCTGAATGATTTTAAAAGGTCTAAGTTTTTTATAGTCTAATTTATTACTTAGTTTTTTTGTTTTAATGTTATGTTATAAAAGATATATATTATTTTTCTCTTTAAAGGTTAGTCCTTTAACTTTTAATATATTAGCGTATTTCTTTATTTATACCTTAATAAATTTAAGGTCTTTAGTAGCGTTTTCTTAGATTTCTTGTAATTTGTTATAATTTGCTATAGCCTTTAGCGCTCATAGTTCTTATTAAGGTTCTTTATATACTGTAAGCTTAAATCTATAATTTAGGTAAAATAGGAAGTTTAGTATACTTTCTTTTATAGTACTGTTATAAGTAAATTAGGCTATTAGTAGTAGTAGTACTTAATTGTCTTAGTTATAGTTAACATAATATTATAGATATTGTTTAAGTATTTGATTAATTTGTTTAGTTTATTTGTTAGTTTATGGGTAAAAAGTGGTTAATAGCTTATAATTAGCTTTTAGTTATGAAATCAGGGATTTCTAAAACTTGGATATAAATAGTTTGTCTTTATTAGATATAATTTCTTTGGGTAATTCGTGGTTATTAATAATATATTTTAGAAATGTGTATACTAGATCTTTTGCTATATTTGATTCTAAGTATAGGATAAAGTATATATATTTTGTGAGTTAGTTAACGATAACTAATATGTTATTATAGTAGGTTCTTGTAAATAGTTCTCTTAACTTAAGGAGTTTAACAATAAAGTCTAAAGAGATTAAGTGTTAGGCTTCTAGTAGTGCTGGTAGTAGTTATAATTATCCATATAGTTTATATAGACTATTTTTGTTTTTCTTGTATATATTACAATCTTTAATTACTTTAGTTACTTTAGCTTAAGTAACTTGTATGTTATAGTATTATTGAATTTGTTTGAATGTTTTAGTAACTCCTTGGTATTTATAAGCCTTAGTGCTATGAATTTCTCTAATCTGTTCAGGCGTCATTCTTTTAGTTATGCTGGTATTAACGTGCTGTCTGATTATTAAGAGTTTCTAGGCTAGTACAAGGTCTCCTTTATTGTCCTACTTCAAGATAATAAGTGTTTTTTCTAGTACTAGGGTTTTATGGTCTGGTCTTCTACTTAAGGCATCTACTCTTTTATTCTTAGTTCTTTTAATATAGATAATTTGAAAGTTAAATTTAGAAAAAAATTCAGATTAATGAATTTATTGTTTATTAAGGACTTTTGAGGTAGTGAAGTAGGCTAGGTTCTTATAATCTATATAAACCTTGACTTTATGCTTTGTTTTTAATAGTTAAGGTTTCTATTCTTTAAATGCTTTAATAATTGCTATAAGTTCTTTATTGTAGATCTAGTAGTTTAGTTTAGGTCTATTAAGTTTTCAGGAGAAGAATATATTAGGGTATAATCTTCCTTTGTTGTCTTTTTGCCTAAGTTGTCTATTAATAGTATAATCTAAGACGTCTGTTTTGACCTTAAATGGTTTCTAGGAGTCTAGGATAGTTAAGACTGGTTCTAATAGAACTTACTATTTAATTTTGTTAAATGCCTTTTCCTATTCCTTAGTTTACTTAAAAGGGGTATTCTTCTTAGTAAGCTTAATAAGTAGATTAATTTTCCTTAAGTATTTTTTAAGGAATTATTAGTAGAAGTTAACGAATCCTAAAAAGGATTATATGTTTTTAACATTTTAGGGCCATAGTTAGTCTTTTATTGCCATGATCTTTCTGTTTTTTATTTAAATTTTACTAAGTGTAATGGTAAATCTTAAGAAGTTAACTTATTAGCTATAAAATATATTTTTCTTTGGTTTTACTAAGAGCTTAGCTTTTTATAGCTTTTGAAGAACTTAGTGAATATGCTCTTTATAGTCTTTGAGATTTTAAGAAAAGATAAGAATGTTATTTAGGTAAATTATAATAAATATATTTATAAATTCTCTGAGTATATGGTTGATTATGGTCTGAAAGGTGGTAAGTGTGTTTATGAGTCTGAAAGGTATTACTAGGTACTTGTAGTTACTTTTATAAGTATAGAAACACGTCTTCTATTCCTTGTTTTCCTTTATTTTAATTAGGTTATAGGCTCTTTTAAGGTTAAGAGCTATAAACTACTTGGTGTTGTATAGTAGGTCTTATAATTTGGAGATAAGAGGTAGTAGGTAGTAATTCTTAATTATAATATTGTTGAGTTGTTAGTAATCTATGTAGAGTTATAGTTTATTGTTTTTCTTAGGTATAAACAGGATAAGGTATTTTACTAAGGATGTTAATAGTTGGATATAACCTTTTTAAAGGTTCTCCTTAAGGTATTTATTGAGTGTCTCTTGTTTTATCTTGTTTAGTTTATAGATCTTATAGAACTTTAGGTGTTCTCCTTTTTTAAAGGGAATCTTGTAATCATAGATACTATGTTCCAGTAGGCCTGTTTTTAGCTCTATAGTAAATAGTTTTTTGTATTTATGGTATTTTATTAGAATTAGAGAGAGTTATTCTTTTTTTTATTGTTTATTAGTAAAGGACTTGAATTGCTTATCTTTTATAAGTCTAACCTTTTTTGTAATAGCAATATATTTATGTTGTTTTAGTTTACTTAGGGGTTATAGTATATAATACTAACCTATAGCTAAGTTTATTCTTTATTAAAGTTAACTTATTTTCTAATCTATTTATGGATTATGTTTTTATAGCTATGGGATTCCTAGGATAACATTATAGTCTTTTATCTCTATTATATTAAAGATAAGTTATTCTTAATAGTTATAGGTAACTATAAAGAGTTATGTAGTCTCTATATTAATAGTACTTCTACTATACTTAACCTTATTTTTTTTAATAGTTTTTAGCTAGTAGCTGTTTTTTTTTTTACTTTATAGTATTTTTTGTTAGTTTATTTATTATAGTGATATGAAATTTCCTTATGCACTAAAGTTGATTATTGTAGCTAAGGACTATTTATTAATCTAGACTTTGAGTTTTAGGTGTTCTTTGCTATTTATTATAGTGGAGTATAGGGACTTTTCTCTAAAGGCCTTTTATAATACTTCTATAGTTAGTATTTATTGTTTTTTAATTGTTAGTGGTCTTTATACTATAGGCGGGAAAGGCTAGGTTGTTCCTTGTCTTTCTCTTGTTTCTTAAGTTCTTGCTTCTTATACCTCTAGGCTTATGCCTTAGGGATATAATAGATTCTGTACTTATCTATTCTATAATCTTCCTATTATATAGTGATCTGATTAATATATTTCATAAGGTATTTAGGGCTAGGAGTAAATGTTATTATGTTATGCTTATCTACCCGTTTAAGTTCCCATAGTTTTAACTAGTTGTCTATGTATACTTTAGGGATAGCGTTAGTGCTATATCTTCTTAGAAAGAACTAATGTTTATATTTATACGTTATATGTTTAATGTAATAGTCTTAGATATATTCTGCCTATTAGATTGTCTAGTGTCTAGGGTATTTAGGATTAAGTATTATGTAGTCTCTAAGTCTTAGCTACATAAGTAATTATTTTGCTGCTTAGTGTGTTTGTAGTTTATAGAGTTCTATTTATTGGTTATTCTTGTCTGGGTATATAGTTTTTTTTATAATTTACTGAGGTGTTATGTCTTCTTTTTTTCCTTTGCTAAAGGTGTTGTTAATGCTAAAGGTCCTCTGAAGCGTTCTTTAGGGTTCTAGTGTAGCGTGTAAGCTGGTAGCCTTTGTTAAGGATTTTAGGTAGTACTTATAATTGTTAATTACTTAATGTAGCTATTTTTAGTACTATAATAGTATTTTAATAGTTATTGCTATATTACCTGAGATAGATAATTTAGGGTGTACTATAGATGGTGCTTAGTACTTTTAGATTTATAATATCTTGTTTAGCTATTCTTAAGCCTTTTTGGCTAATTTCTGGTTAGGGGTTTTTTATTTTATTACTAGAATCTTAACTTTTAATAGTTCTTGACTTTGTCTTAGTTTCTTTTGGAACTATTCTTTAAGTATTTTGAGTTTTATAGGGTTTCTGGGGACTAGCTTCTATAAAGGGGTGCCCTTGAGGTCATAGCTACTGTTTGCTTAATGTCTTATTGCTAAGGTCCTAACTCGTGGTTCCTTAGGGTACTATCTTGCTTGTTCTTTGCGTTCCTAGTGAGTAGTACACTTGTTGTTATAGTAGGTGATCTATATAAGCTATTTATAAGGGATCTTATAAGCTGTACTAAGATTCTTGGACTTTTTAGGGACTAGTTAGAATCCTTCCTTTTTAGGGCTTTGATACTTATTGGCATAATGTCTTATCTTGTTATAGTTATAATATTTAACAGTTTTAATGTCTTGTTTTAGCTGATCTTTATTGGTGGCGCCTAGGTCTATTAGGTTGCTATAGTGTCTATAAGTAATACTCTGGTTGTTTTTTTAGTAGAGGTTAAGTTATATAACTTTAGGTCTTTATAGGATATATTTCTTGCTAGTATTAGGTTATAGCTACTGCTTTTTGCTTTTTTTTTTTTTGTTGTTTATATAGTTAGGTATTTATTTGGATTATAAGTTCTATATAGATAAAGAACTCTATAGGTAGTTTAATGATTTTAATGAGTTTATTTTTAACGTCTTTTTTAAGTCCTTAGTAAAACATAAAGATTTTAGATTTATTAGTAATATTTAGCTTAGCTAAGAGTTGTTAAAATTTGGTGGCGTAGTATAAGGTAAACTTATTTTATTATAGGCTAGTAAGGTCTCTTTTGGCTTATTGTTTCTTATTAGTGTCTTAGAATAAGGATAAGAGAGTTTTCTTAAAGCTATAGTAACTAATAAAGATTTCTTAAGTTTTATATTTTAGTTAATCCTATTTATAGGTTATGAAATCTATAAGGTGTAGCTTGAACTAGGCTAGCGCTTTGCCTTTAAGGAATAAGGCTGTATAGATAACTTTTTTGGTATTATCTTAGAAATTAATGTTATAAAAATAGTAGTAAGCTTAGATTTAAGTAAAGAATCCTTTAAGTTGTCCTAGAGTTCTATTAAAGGTTTATAGGTTATTAAGCTTAAGTTTGTTGTATGCTTTTATAAGGGTGTTGATGATGTTAGCTATAGCTTAAAGAGTATTGACCTTGGTTTAAAGCTTCTAGAGCTTTGTAAGATTAGGGTTTTCTTGAATTGTGGTCTAGAGTTTGTTGAGCTAAGCGGTATTATGGTTAAGGAGTTCTATAAGTCTCTTATTATATATATTATTCTTGTGAGTAATTTTATAAAGTATCTTATATTCCTCCCAGTTAAAAAACACTTCTTCTTCTTTATTATACTTAATATTAGGTATATTTATGTTATCTCTTATAAGTATATTAGTAAGTTCTTTTATTAAACTAGTAAGTTATTTTCTTTTTAGGCTACTAGCTAAGGTAAACAGTATATCTTTAGAGGTAAACATGTTTACTATTTAGTAAGTATTAAGGTTAACTTACTAAACAAAAGCAATTAAAGTATTACAGTTAAATATCTAATAGTAGTAGTGTTTACTAATAGATAGCTAAGGTTAATACTTAGTAATAGTAAAGTAAGTCTTATAGGTAATCTAGCTAAGTCGTGGCTGGCTAGTGATTAGTTAGTCGTTTAAGGCGTAGGTGGCTTATATAGCTTTATAATAGAAAGATAATCTAAGAGTTACTTATAGTAGAGTAAATTATAAAGTTAATTGTTGAAGAGCTATGGAAGGTATTTAGTCTAGTTAGAACGATTGTTCTTATATCCTATTGTTGCCTTGTTAGGACTGATCTCTTGAAGTTGGTCTTTAATAAGGACTAATCCTTAGTATATTGGTCTTAGGTTATAGACCGCTTATTTGTTGTTAGTTCTTCTTATCTTTATATGACTTTCCTTAGTTCTTCTGTTCTAAGAGGGGATTGACGTATTCCCGTGTTATTCTGTATATAACCTTGTCTTGTAACTGCTAGGTGCTCGTAGGGCGACCCTGGTTATGTTATGCTTGTTGGGTCGTAACAACTATAACCTTTAAATAAGCTAAAATAGTAAAGATATATTGCTATTATAAAAAGGATTAAGCCTATAAAAGACAAGTAATTTAAATCCTTTACTAATAAGTAACAAAAAAAAGAATAACTTTCTCTAATTCCTAAAAAATACTATAAGTATAAGAAACTATTTACTAAAGAATTAGAAATAGGCCTACTAGAACACAGCGTCTATAACCACAAGATTCCCTTTAAGGAAAAAGAATATCTAAAGTTCTATAAGATTTATAGACTTAATAAGATAGAATAAGAAGTACTTAATAAGTACCTTAAAGAAAACCTTTAAAAAGGTTATATCTAACTATTAATATCCCTAGTAAAATACCTAATCTTATTTATACTAAAAAAGAATAATAAGCTAAGACTTTATATTAATTATTAATAACTTAACGATATTATAATTAAGAACTACTACCTACTACCTCTTATCTCTAAATTACAAGACCTATTATATAACGCTAAATAGTTTATAGCCCTTAACCTTAAAGGAGCCTATAACCTAATCAGAATAAAGGAAAGCAAGGAATAGAAAACATGTTTCTATACCTGCAAAAGTAACTACAAGTACCTTATAATACCTTTTAGACTTATAAACGCACCTACTACCTTCCAGACTATAATTAACTATATCCTTAAAGAATTTATAGATATATTTGTTATAGTTTACCTAGATAATATTCTTATCTTCTCTTATAACCTTAAAGATCATAAAAAACACATTTATTAAGTTCTTTAAAAACTATAAGAAGCTAAACTCTTAGTAGAACTAAAGAAAAGTATATTCTATAGCTAATAAGTTAACTTCTTAAGATTTACTATTATACCTAGTAAAATTTAAATAGAAAATAGAAAGATTATAGTAATAAAGGACTAGCTATAACTATAAAATATTAAAGATATATAATCCTTCCTAGGATTCATTAACTTTTACTAATAATTCCTTAAAGGATACTTAGAAAAGATTAACTTACTTATTAAGCTTATTAAAAAAAATATACCTTTTACATAGATAGAAAAATAAAAAAAAGTATTTAAAGAGATTAAATAGTAAGTTCTATCTAAACTAGTTTTAACTATTCTAAACCTAAGTAAACCATTTAAACTTAAAACAAATACCTTAAACTATACTATTAGTAAATAACTTAGATAATAAGATAATAAAAGAAGATTATACTTTAACGTATTCTTCTTCTAAAAGCTTAATAGACCTAAACTAAACTACTAGATCTATAATAAAGAACTTATAGTAATTATTAAAGCATTTAAAGAATAGAAGCTTTAGTTATTAAGAATAAGACATAAAGTTAAGGTTTATATAGACTATAAAAACTTAGCCTACTTCATTACCTTAAAAGTCTTTAATAAACAACAAATCTAATAGTCTAAATTCCTCTTTAAATTTAACTTTTAAATTATTTATATTAAAAGAACTAAAAACAAAAGAGTAAATACCTTAAGTAAAAGACTAGATTATAAAACTCTAGTACTAGAAGAAATACTTATTATCTTAAAGTAGAATAACAAGAGAGACCTTATGCTAGCCTAGAAACTCTTAATGATTGGTTAGTATACTAATACTAGTATAACTGGAAGAATAACGCTTAAATAGATTAAGGAAATTCATAGCACTAGAGTATATAGACACCAAGGTATAACAAAAACCTTTAAATAAATTTAATAATACTATAATAAGTAAGTTACTTAAGTAAAAGTAGCTAAAACAATTAAGGACTATAATATATACAAAAAGAGTAAAAACAGTCCCTATAAGCTATATAAGCAACTATAACTACTACCAGTACTACTAGAAATATAATATTTTATTTCTCTTAACTTTATAGTTAAGCTACTATAATTAAAAGAACCTTTTACTAAAGTATAATATAATAGTATCCTTATTATTATAGATAGACTAATAAAGTATACCTACTTTATTCTATACCTAAAAGCTAGTATAGTAAAAGACTTAGTATATATATTTCTAAAGTATATTATTAGTAACTATAGACTACTTAAAGAAATCATATTAAACAAAAACAAGCTATTTATATCTAAGTTTTAGAAATCCCTAATTTTATAACTAAAAGCAGATTATAAACTATTAACTACGTTTTACCTATAAACTAATAAACAAATTAAATAAGTTAACCAAATACTAGAATAATATCTATAATACTATATTAACTATAACTAAGATAATTAAATACTACTACTACTAATAGCCTAATTCGCCTACAATAGTGCTATTAGAGAAAGTACACTGAACTTCTTATTCTACCTTAACTATAGATTCTAGCTAACAGCTTATAGAGAACTACAATAAGGCCTATAAGCAAATAAAGCTATCACTAGCTATAATAAATTATAAGAAGTTTAAGAAAATATAGCTAAAGATTTGGAATTTGTTAAAGCATAAATAACTAAATACGCTAACACCTTAAGGATAATAGGACTATCCTTTGAAGAGAAAGATAATATATACCTATTATACTAGAATATTAAGACAAAGTAACTAAGTAATAAACTTAACTACAAAAAACTTAGACCTTTTAAAATTATCTAAAAAATCTTAAATATTAACTTCAAACTTGACCTACTAGAAACCATAAAGATCTACCTAGTCTTTTATATTATATTACTAGAACTAGTACCACAAAGGTTAAACACTAATAACTATATTATTATAGAAACTAATAAACTAGAATACAAAGTCAAGCAAATTATTAGCTATAAGGTTAAATAAGGTAAAGTATAGTACTTAGTAAAATAAAAGAACTATAAATATAAGGAAAATACATAAGAACTAATAAAAAACCTAGAAAAGTATCAAGGGAAATTAAATAGCTACCTTAGCAACACTAACCTACAAGATCAACCCTAACCAGAACACTATTAAGAACCTCTAATACCCTTAACAACTCCTCTAGAACTATCACAACTCATAGACACTTTAGAACCAAACGTCTACACCAACAGCCCTAAGTCTAAGAACTTATTACTAAGCCTATACAAGAACTAGTCCATGTTATTAAGCACTTACATAAACTATAACTCCTCTACTATTCCCTGTTTATAAGCATCTAATACTAACTCTAAAGCATTAGACTTATCAATTTCTTATATACTATAATAAAAAGTTTTAGCTTAATACTTATAAATAAGTTTCTAAGTTTTCTAAATCCTAGATAAGTAACTAGCTATAATAGTTATTAAAGACTATAATTAAACAAGCTCTTTATAAAGCCTTAAAAGCTTTTTACTTATTATTTCTTTTTTTTTATTCTATTTTTTTTATTAAGTATTTAATTTTTATACTATAAATAAAGGTTAAATAAAAAAGACTATACTTAATTAAAGGACACTTATAAGTAGAAGCTACTAAAACACTATTATAAGGCTTTTTAGCCTTAATATAGCTATAATAGCAAAAAAAACCTTTATTAAAACAATAAGTAGTCTTTATATAAAAATAATAAGTATAAGGTATATTAGTAATAATAGAATAAGCCTTAATAAACTCTAGAAGTATAAAGCGCTTATAATTTTTTATTTTTATTTTCTAAGATTTTACTTTTAGTTTTAATTTTTTTATATAACTTAATATAATATTAGTATTATAAATAAATAAGAAAGTAAGTTTAATAACTCCTTAACCTAGAAGGAATAACCTACTTATAAGGTCTTAAGGGTAAGACCTTTAGAGAGGAGACCTAATGTTATAACCTAATAAGCATAACATAACCAGGGTTACCTTATAAGCGCCTAGTAGTTATAAGACAAGGTTATATACAAGATAATATAAGAACACATTAATCCCCTCTTAGAACAAAAGAACTAAGGAAGATTATATAAAAATAAAAAGAACTAACAACAAATAAGCAGTTTATAACCTAGGACTAATATACTAAGGATTAGTCTTTATCAAAGACTAACTTTAAGAGATCAGTCCCAATAAGGCAATAATAAGATATAAGGATAATCATTCTAACTAAACTAGATACTTTTTATAGCTCTTTAGCAATCAACTTTGTAATTCACTCTACCATAAGTGACTCTCAGATTATCCTTCTATTGTAAAACCATACAAGCTACCTTCACCTTAACGTGCACAACTGATCACCGTTCACCCATAGGGCTACAGATTACTAACAAGACTTGCTTTACTGTCATCGAGTATTGACCTTAGCTGTCTATTAGCAGACACCTCCACTGTCGGATATCTGACCGTAACAACATAGTGATATCTTACAGTCTGAGACGTTCGCAATATAATTAAGTATTCTTTAACGAACTTTAAACGCGTGTGACTTAAAATCCACTCTTAATGCGATTTGTTTCATCTTCTATTTTTCAAGAATCAGGCAGCTTCAAGGCCTAAACAGATTGTACTCTTTTCCTAGGGGCTCGACTGCGAAATCATATTACCGTACCCTGCCTTTCATGATATCTCAATAGTTCTGCCTACAAAGGCCCTGGTCATCCGGCGAGACCCTAGTACTTACAGATTTGAACGTCCAACTTGAATGTTTAGCTTATTCTTCTCTAGAAGACTCAGTCTATTCTGGCAGAGCAATCGAAAACCTATGAACATTGCTCTGTATCAGGCAACAGTCCAAGCAAGAACATCGCCATCATATGTCCTCATTGTACTACTGTCTTATGGCTTCCAAGTCTTGAAATTGAGCGGCAACAATTATTTCTATTATCTCCAATGATCACTCTAAGTAACCCAAATTGCAGGAACCGTACTAGACGCTCCACCAGTTCCTGCTCTTCCATGGCGCTGTTTAATCTACTCACGGGCCTCGAAACAAACAATACATACAGTCGCATCTTGTTGCAAATTTTCCTGATTGTCTCTTGTTTTGCGCGGAAAATACAGAAATCTCAAGAGCAATTCATCGGGCGTGCGCCGTTGAAACTCAGTCTTGGGGGTTGTCTTCTTCTCCCTCACACAAGACGACATCACCATGTCCTCAGAAGACTTAAATTGCTTGATAGTATCAGTGATCACGTTTTGGTCACCGCGCCTATCGAGTAAGAGCCGAGGTGTCAGTACGTTCTATTCTAGTTTGGCTACATATTTCATCTTTCACCTACACTTCCTACTGCAGCTTGAGCTTATAGACTCAAGTAATCTGGTGTTGGAATCTGATTTCGTTGTTTTAAAAAGCAACTTCTAGTATTATTCTATTGGTTGCTTAGTTGAATAAATAAAGAATGCTTCTACAAACATACATAAGCATGCAGAAAAGTAATAAAGCAAGGCTAATTCGGCCCTCATACAGTTTTGGCAGCACTCTGCTATCCAGCGGTACATCTTTGCCTAGTGCAGTACCAGCTGAAGTCTCGGAATCAGCTTTAATAGTACGTTCCATCATAAGCCAGAGTAAAATAGGCAAGACTCCTCCCGGGGTTGGAACCACCAATAAATCCTTGATGTCTTGCACTTCGGGGTCCAGATCGCCCATTTTTCTGTTAACGTCGAAACCCAAATCGATGACCAATTTGACACTAGGACCCAGCATGGTCGGCTTGACCATTCCACCCTTGTTGAGTTCTGTTATGATCACCGTACTGCGCTTGCGGTCAATCATTTCGCCTTCCAAATTCGGCAGCATCTCAATATACTGGTAGTGGCGCTTCAATTCTGCCCTGAATCCTGGTGTAATGATGTTGGTCCCCCAAGCAAGATTATGTTCAAGTCAAGCATCCAGGCTTTATGGTATGCAGCAAGCAGGCGCGTCACCCCATCGACTGCAATGTTGCTGGCCTTTTCTCCTGTGTACTCCTCTATGTGCTTCCGCCTCTCTATGCTGTTCATCACTTGATATTGACTAAGGTGCTTTGGTATAGGTCTCTGAACCAGAATGCCGTGAGTGCAGTCGTCTTTGTTTAATTTTTCAATTATACGGAGAATTTCGTTGATCGATGCGTCGGGCGGTAGCTTGTATGATGTATAGCCGATGCCAGCCTAGGGTTCGATTAGCCATTTGTCCAGTGTATGATTAACGAGGTCTATGGTATGTGGGCTGTACCTTGGCTGCCACTTCAGCTTTGATCTGCAAGTACTCCTGTGCGTCATTGCCAGTGTCGAAGTAAATTACTGCTAGCATGGGCTTGTTGCCGTTTCGGTTTCGGTTATGCCCGAGGCACCACTGCTTTAGGTTCTCGACTATTGGATCGCCTATGAGGAGGCATGGTTGACTAGGGTAGCTGACGTAGCCGACGGTCAGTTGGAGATCGCTCTCCTTGTAGGTGAAATCTGTCCTAGATGTGCTCAATGACATGCTATAAAGTAGGCAGGAGCAATACACAGATTTGGCGCAAGAAGGAGGCAACAATAATACTGGTTTTCTGAATTGTCACATCTTGAAGGTGCGAATCGGCTGCTTTTGATGATACTGTATCAGTATGCAACCGGAAAAGTTTTTTCTTCTTTTCCGATGGGTCATGTCTAATTAATGTCTCAAAGGGAATGCAGGGGAGAGGACAGGAACAATAATTATTGCTTGGACTTATGGACATTTAGAAATATGCATGCTGCGCGAATTATAGCAAATATGTCAAATCAACGATCAGGCATCGTTCTCCATGATTCAATCTCAGCACTTCCATCGTTTGTCAAAGGAAAAGTCGATACTTCTATGAGATATAACTACGGCGGTCTCAGACAAACACAAAACGCAGCCGGGCAGGAATGGGCGAATGAAACATTCTTTCTCGTAAGTCGGATCCAGACTAGTGGCAACTGTACCGCACATAGTGAGGATAATTGCTTTATACGTCTTCTGTTCTGACTTTTCACCACTTATTAAGCCACAGATTCTGTATGGCGTGACAAGCCTAATCGCATTCGGTTCGTTGATTCCCGATCTGGAGGCTCATCAACATGAAGCGGTGGGGGCAATATTACCCATACCATTAGTAATATAATGTATTGCTTTCAATCACCTTACACTTTTGTATCTGTAAAAGCATGTGTACATACACGTACATTGTGTGCGACGCGCAGTCAGGTTTGGGACTTAGGCACACAGCTGTCGTGCCACAGCGCTAATTATTACAAGGCATTTAAATACAGCCCCATAAATAGTTGTATGACAAGATTCAGACTCTTACAGTTTGAAGGAGCTCCAGCCTTTAAATCGACGTCAACTCGTGTCAAGTCGGATGTTTTCTCTATGGCGGTATCACCAATGTCAAGGAAACAGCCATACGTATTGGGTAATGCCCAAACAATGGAATTTATCTAGTGAAATCAACACTTTGCTAAAGGTAAGCGTGATTTCGATTGCACAAGGTTTATCCTGCTAACTGATTCTCAAGCCAGTAAAATGAAGCCTGCTAGAATCAAGTGCGCGCTGTATTGATTTGTAGAATGCCTACTCAGCGGCAGTAATAGACAAAGACTGACTTCACAAATCGTGCATGACGTGTAACTATGCGACGCACATTGAGCTTCCGCATCACTTGTTTGAAAAGGAATATCTCGCGCTTAGTGTAGCTGAATTAGGGCAGCTAACCTATCCGAATTTTGAAATCTTTCAGCAGCAACCTAGTGTGACATCGAGTAATTCAACTGGTATGATTAACTTCATAGCTGCCTAGCACTAATTTAGTGTCCTCGAGCCCAACAACGGACACTCTGAAGCTTTTCGGGTCTCCATACTATTGATTCCCCAGCTAGGTCCTTCAAGAAAGAATAGAAAGTCGTTGCTCGGATTGTATGTCACTCTTCACTGTCACCTAATGAGCTTCCCCAGGTTTTAGTCCGCGCACAGCTGCGGTCACTAAAAAATCATTTTCATTCTATATATGAAGTCTCGCATAAGCCCTAACTGAGGGAGTCAATCTCATAGAGAAACGTGGATAATGTGTTTTCCTTTTAGCGTGGGAAATACTGATAGGAACGGTTCGCCGCGTCTGGCATGAATGGAATAAGATGATCCAGTGGGTTAAGACAAATTGAGACGAAGTGTAGCCATGGCAGTCGCCTTAAGATTGTGGTGCTACGATTATTCATATGACAATTATCGACCGCCTCTCTAAAGTGCTACAAAACATGTGAGTTGATCCCGCAAAAAGTCTCTGGGTCTCGCCTGAAACCTAGCATTAGACGGTGATCTTGTCAATTCCCAGGACGTCCTGGAATTCGCCAACTTTCTCGATTTTTCCCTTGGATAGCAGGACAATAGTATCCTGGTTCTTGCGGAGATTCTCAGTGGCACTGAGTAACCTGTGCGTTATCATGACAACGGTGTGGCCGTTATTTGTAAATTCGTTCCGCACAATATCGTGCATGATTGCTTCGGTCTCAGGGTCAACTGAAGATGTGGCTTCATCTAATAAAAGAATCGACATAATTCGTCTCGGGCCCGATGGCCCCACGTATCTGCCGTTCGCGTGATTCAGTTGTTGAAGTTGCAAGAGTGCCCGAGCAAGTGCGAACAATTGCAACTGGCCAGTTGACATCTGTGGCAACGAAGATATCGGATTCTCCAGAATTGCCTGCCATTCTGCAGACTGAGGTATAGAGTTGCCGGAAGCAAGATGCGCCCAAAGGGTTGTTCGTTTGAGAGCTTCAACAAGGTTTTCGCCGGGCAAAGAACCAGTAGGCTGGGTAAGAAGCAAATTAGCAGCCACGCTTATGGCCCGTTGCCTTCATGTTTGAGGGTCATATTCTTACATCGAGGTTAAATCGAAGACTAGCTTGCCCCAGGATACAAGGATCTTGGGTAACTGTGATGAAGCATTTCCTTCGAACCAAAGATCGTGGAACCGTGCTCAAATCAACACCGTCTACCTTGATGCTTCCCGAAGTATTATCCAAAAGACGCAGAAGGGCGAGGAGCAGAGTACTTTTGCCGCTATATCCCCGCCAAGCTATGTCAAACATGTTCTGGGAGATGAGGTTCGTCTGATGTAGATTTACATACCTTCCTGTACGGCCACAAATTACAGCTTGCTGACCAGCTGATATATTCATTGTGATATCGTTCAGTGCCATAGTTTGCGAACTGCATGTCAATATCAGCTTTTGGAAATATGAAGGGTAAGGAAGAACTCTCTTACTTGTATCCTACAGTGACCTCATCCAGCTTGATATCTCCTGATGATGGCCAAGTCTCTGGAGGTACGTAGTCTTCAGAAACCTTTTCTTCTTTTGGTGTTTCGGTCTCAAGTTGTTTCAAACGGGATCTGTAAGGTTGTCAGAAATACACAGGTGCAAAACAATACAAAAAAGAAAAAAGCATGGCACTATGAATGATTCTTCATCTGAAAGGAACACCACTCGATCTAGTGTACAGAGATATAGATACGGTATGGAAGCGAGGTGAACGAATAGAGCCGGGAACTAACAGCGGGAAAGGCAAAGAAACCATACTCACATAGCGCCCAGAGATATCTCCAGGTTAGTCCAAGATGTCACGAGGCTGAAAAGTGTATTATTCGCAATTAATACTACGTTTAGGGCCATGCCGATCTGCGCTGCCGTTGTTGTACCCTTAAGCAGAACAGCAAGAACGATGAGACCTATTGCAATAGTAGCAACAATGAGATCGAGAACAATGCCGAGCCATTGCTGAAGGCAAAAAAGAAGATAAGACGGCTGCTGAGATATGTCGAGGCAGCAAATGTTTGCTTGCTTGACTTCTTTCTCCCAGCCAAATGCTCGAATTGTCACAACGCCTTCGACCTGTCACTCGTTAGACTAAACAAAATGACGCTTCATAATACGACATACAGCTTCAAGAAAACTAGAATAAATGGCTGACTGTGACTCAAGATCGAGTAATCGTAGTTGACGCGAAGTACGAAGGTATATCTTTTGTACAAGGTATACTGCTACAGCGCAGAGAGGCAGCGTGAGTGCCATGAGCTTTTGTACACTGGACAACAAAACGATTTGCACTAAAAGTTTGAAAACCTCTGGTTTTGTCAGCAGTATGACCATAGAGTGTCAAGTTAGTCTCACGATTTGACATTGACAAGATGGCTGGCGGTAAGCTCCTGTCAACTAGTTGCATATCCTGACTAAATCTGTTACGGCTTAGCATGAGAAAAGGACTCGAAATAGAGCTGAAGCTAACCGATTCAGAATTACTCCTGTGTCAGTGACGGAGAAGTAAGAAAGTGGCGCCCTTATTCTTATGAGTATTAGCATATTACAGAATAAACTAGCATGTACGCACCGTATAATCGTCGATAAAAGACGACGGTGCAGTTCAGTCCCGGATTGTGGTGCAATCAGAACGTGCGTGGACCTTTTTACAATCAGTAAGTCAGTGGGTAAGAAAAAGTGCAGTACCTACCACATAGAGCCATTGGTGAAACTCCAAGCCAGTAGAGATAGGATGAGATAGCCTCCAACATAAAACATTGTCTGCGCTGGTGGCGCTGCGGTCCATTTTTGTAACCAGTACTGGGGTATAGTTATGAAGAATGAATATAGCAATGTACAAGTCAAAAGCACAAAAAGATTACGTAGACCGACGGTTTGGAGGTAGTAACCTATGTAGGGAATCGAAGTTAGTGAGTTGTTCTCTCTACACAGGTTTAGAGTACTACCATAGAGTGTTATGTCGCCTGTTGCTCGTTTGAGATCATGAATAGCTTCAGACACTTTCAGGCTTTGACTCGAGATAGTGGTTTCCACTTGCGAATGTTCTTCAGCGCTGTGCTTCGAAGTCTCCTCGACATTAGATGAGGAAAGTCTTTCTGACTTTTGCTTCAAGTCTTCCCACGTTCCCTGGTATGCAACAGTAGCATCGCGAAGAAGAACTAGCCAGTCTGCCAAACGGAAATAGTCGGCTTTTTCTTTTAGCATTTGCTCTGCTTTCACTGAAGGCCGCTCGGACTTACTGGAGTGTGTTGTGAGAAAGACAGTTGTGCCCATTTTCTTGAAATGGCCCTCTGGCCCAATGAGATTTTCGAGAACGAGGGTTTCTGTCCTCTTATCGAGGGCACTGAAAGAATCATCCAGAAGCACGATGTCACACCGCGCGTATACAGCACGGGCGAGCGCCTAAAGTAGTGTCAGAAAGATGGTATCTTGTTGTGACTATACCACATAGATAGAGCAAATTGAAGCTCGGAAGTATCGGTTTCGAGAGCATAAAGTAGAACCTCTGTATCCTTATGCATAGGTATCAAAGACTAGTTGAGAGATTTGAACGAACTTACTAAGCGTTGCCGTTGTCCTCCTGAGAGGTTCAGGCCTCGGCTACCTATCAATGTGTTGTCACCGTTAGGCAGTGCTGATATATCATCGTTCAGACAGCACAGTCGGACGACCTGTTTGTACCAGCTTGTTTCGTATGGCATGAAGCCGCAAATGGCTTCCATGATAGTGCCATTGCATAGCCACGGCGATTGTTCACAGTAACCCATACGCTTCGAGGACACTGAGATCGTTCCGCTTAGCGTAGGAAGCTCGCCCATAAGGGCTTTGATGAGAGTCGTTTTGCCGCTTGCGACTGGTCCAGAGCACATGACGATGGAGCCTCGGTTGATGATGAAACTGGCGTTTTTGAGAGTAGGTGGCACCGATGGAGCAGGCTGTATAGTGACATCCTCAACGCAAACCTCTGGTGCGTCCTTTATGTTAACTTCTTCACCTCTCTGTAACAACAATCTTCCATCGCTTCGAGGTGACTGAACAAGGTATTGTTGGATTCGCTCGAAAGCGGCCAGTGAGCCGGTTGCCTGCGGAACAATCGACATGATCATGTTTGCAGGGTGGGTTACCAAGCCCAAAAGTGCAGTTGTTGTAAACGCGGTCTCTGTATCGAGCACCGAGCCATTCAATCTTGCTAAGACGACGAATAAGACCAAGGTGATAACGGGTGAAAATATACCAAGGGCGTTCGCTAAGAAGACATGAGCAAAGATCCAAACTCCATAACATAGAAATAACTTACCGCTTGCGTTATGGGCCACCATCATCCATCGCACCTTCTTTGCCATATCCAGCTCCTGAAGTCGCAGATTATGGACTAGGGACTCTGTGTATGGAGTGAATCCGAGCATTTTCAACCCTTTCATCGACGTAATCAACGATGTTGTTGTCGCGAGGCGTTTCTGTGTAGCAACATTCCAATTCTTCTGCATACCCTGCAGGTTTTTCGCTAAATATTTAGTCATTCGGGAGCAGACTACAATTCCAATCAGCTTTTTGGCACGACATCGACAGACATGGACTTACAGAAGATGATGACCAAGGGAATTACGCAAACCCATCCAACTTGCCTAGCTAACATCACTGTGCCCAGAATAACCTCGATGATATGCGCCCAAGTTTCATGGAACATCTGGGCGCTCTGGCCTACATTGGCCGCGTCTGTGCTCATTAAAGTTACGGCTCTTCCGTCATCATAGCCGGCAAATTGCTGAGTAAGAGTCTTGCTATGGATCAGGCCAATAACCGCACCCCTAATCATGGTCTTTAATCGATTGAGGCTGTGTGCGTATACTGTTCTGCATATCTATACAAAAGACTTAGCACGGCACCTCTCAAAGCTCACAATCACTTACTGTCAGGCCAACATAGACGACAATAGCCAAGAGAATCACTGAGCTGCCTGAACTGAAGACGGTATCTGGCGAATTATTCATATAGCGGATGGCAACACTGATGAGAACTGGCTGGGCGTAACGAAAAGCGATGAGAAAGAATCTAGGGATGATAGGCGCAAGGAAGTGTGGCAGCATGCTTTGTGCCAAAACCTTAGGCAATGTCATCTTCTGCTCTGGTTTATCTGCGTACTGTTAGACTCTATTTTGGACCAATTCGGAAGACTTTGGCCCTGGGGTACCTCTCAGGTCCCAAGCTCGCAGAGCTTGACGACGCAGTACTCGAGACGAGAGTCTGCTGTCAATGGGTGGAAGATTTTCTGCAGTGAGAAAGTTCCGATATCCTTCCCATAAAATCGAATTAATCCACCAAAAGAATGTCCTGTTCAGCACGCCAGCTAGCTGTTCTGGGGAATAATGATCTCGTGGACTTCGCAAGATGGCTTTTTTCCCTTGACATTCGATTATCAGCACCATAAGCCTGAAACAAACAATGGCCACAGCCAGCCAAAATAATAGGGAGTTGTCGTTTTGGTATCGGATTTCCACGATTTGGACAGCATCGCACGATAGAGACCATAGCAAATAAAGAGTTGCGAGATCTGACGGTTTGATGGATCGCCCGTGCTCCAGCACTAACAATGGGCAGAGCCCAATGCATGCCACGAAGGAGGTAACCACAGATAGAAGGCCGATGTCGAAATGCTGAGTCGGGAGTGTTGTGAGAGCCAGATAAAGTGCTTGTACCACTGCGAGAAGCACCGCAATCGCCTATTTCCATAGTCAGTGGTTAGGAATATGAAGCAATAGTTTACGCTGCTGACGCACTAGTTTGACTAGACCGCGGTGCTCTGAGATGACCTTGACTTTTTCTGTGCGAAGCTTAGATAGGCGGAAAGGAAGCAGCAATAGAAAAACAGTCGAGGCCGTAGTAGAAAGTATCCGGAGCGTGACACTCATGATGAGTTCAATTTGGTATGGATCCGTTTCAACAGTTTGAAGACAATCGCGCGAAACGGCTAAAAACGCGTTATGGTAATGCGTTTGGGGGATGTGATTGTGGGAACGTTCAATGACTACTACGTGGACCAAGCTTCCATTTATCACTTGGGGTATTGGTTCCCGCAACCCAGGGGACAGATGCAGTGCTACAGGGATTGCATACCATTAGCTTTAATACGAGGTTTCTCGGCGGAACCGATAGCGAAAGCACTTTTTCTTCCACAATCCGCGTCTCGCCTGTGTTCACTTGCGGCACAGCGCCAAGAAAGAACCAGACACACAACTGGGACCTTCCTTTTCAGACACAATAACCGAATAGCGACGAGCGGCAGCCGCTAACCAACACACAAATGGACTTTGAATGTGGACGCGAGGTAAGAGTGTGGGGCATCCTCTGGGATTGCTTAATCTCCAAACCAAACCAAACCAAATCGCTGCCACTGCACATTTTTCTCGCGTTAGGAAGCCTGCAAGACCGCGCCCAAAGTTTTTGAGCGAGCTTGTCAGAATACGCTCTATCAGATGGTCAAACAACTTCTACAGCCGCCTTGGTTTGCAGCGCCAAGGTACATGAAAGCTATCGAATCGTTGCGTGTCGCCGCCTACAACAAACCCCTGATCACTCCATCCACGTGAACGTTCCTTGTCGCGTCGAGAGGCGCTGCGATGTTGTTAGGGCGAAAGCAGCTATCCTTTGCACAACCGCCGAGCTTTTTATCCAAAGCATCCATAGCGTTAACTTATCATCAAAAGCCTCAATTGCAACAGCTCGTGAATCTTTGTCAGAAAGCCCCCGTGCACCACACAATGGCATCAGCCTCGGCTGTAGTAAGATCTAGAAACTCGAGGTTGAACTCCCCGTACGCGATTGGCCCGGCCCCTGCTTTAACACCTATTTTGCCCTCCGCCTAGGTTTCAGTGTCAGCTTCATCCACGTGGTAGTGACCTCTGGCGAGTCCGACAAATTGTGCATAATCAGGATCTCGGCTGTAAAACATAGGAAACCCAGCTGTAGCAGCTGCTGTGTACCCCTCATGTACCCCCGATGCGGGCTGAGTAGACAAGCCGCGGCTTATCTCGCCATCAAAAGCCGAGTACTCCATGCAGCTGGGATTGGCACTCGTTCCAGGCGGACTACGGTATTATTTTTTTGCCGTTGCCCTCACCTTTCATGCCATCGATGATGCGAGGGAGATTGACGAGGTTGGGGTCGGAACATGAGTCAGCTAAGTTGATTGAGTCACTTTGAGCTGGTTTCTTCATTTTGGTCCTTTAACATGACATTACTTTGTAGGGTTAATGAATTAAAGCAACTATGGTTGTGGGGGAAATTCTTAAACATTGACAAAGTAATTTGCGTCAACCATCGCATTAGTTGTTTGGTTCTTATCAGCATCGCTGTTGATGTCGAAGGAAACACTCATGGGCTTAGACGCAACCTGTTGCTCAAAGTGGAACAGATTGGAGATGTCAGACTTATTCATCGCAGCATCTTTCTTGTTGAGGTGCCGGAACCGCGTGAGTATTGAGGATGCTCCGAAGCTGGGAAGGAAACGCCGTTTTAACAACAGCCAACATTCTGTTTATTATTTGACTATTTTCTTGTTCTATTCATATTTAAAACTTGGGTCATGTCTGACTAACAGTAATATGAAAAGCAGGCGTCAAACAAACTTGTGTTGTTCTCAAAGTCTCTGTGTCGACCTTCTTAAGATACGGAACAGTAATCCTCAAGGTGTATGGATATCCATTTGCCCTTTTCGACGCCAAGGAGACGCCAAAGAGGGCTTCTGGGCGCACGGATCAGTCCAGTGGCTTCAGAGGGGACTGAACCATCGTGATAGTCTTATGAGACCGAACTTTCTTGATGTCTTGATATCTGCCTATGCGACTATTGAGTGGTTGGAGAGATCCAGGCCACGCTAAGGCTTTAGGATGGCCAACTAGGCGCCACTCTGCCTATGAGGACTCAGCGGAAGTGCATTCTGACATTATGGTTCAAGAACAATAGGATCCTAGTATAGCAACGAGTGGCTGCTGAGCTTATGAGCCGTATCAGGTTTAATTTGTGCTCAGGCATGGTATTCGACACTTTTATAAATGCTAAACTAGAGAAATATTATGGCGTGTTCCACTGTAAAAGATTTCCAATGTAAACATTTTCTATACTGGACTTTTCCACCCCGCTTCAAACGTGATGGTAATAGTAGGCGATCCGTGGCTGGCTCGTTGTAATTGACGCTACAGTGTCAAATGGGTGCTGTGATGAAGCCCTTAGACATAACTTCGTTAATTCCTTGTATCCATACATTTGCCATCTTGACATATCCTGCGTCATTCGGATGTCTGGTATCCGCGAGATCGTTGACAGTTGGTGCATCGGGGCTGCGCATATCGACTAGAGCGAACTTGGCGCCCGACTGCTGCATTTGTGTCGCCAAAGCAGTGTATTGCGTGTTGATGTTGACTCGACAAGCGTCTTGCTTCGCGATCTTGTTGGCAAGTATAGACGTGAGTATCACAGTCGATCCTGGACTCTGCTGATAGATGTTGTTTATCATGGCAGTAACGTTCGCTCTTGCGTCGGGTACTTCCCCGCCTTTGTTGCAGTTGTTGGTGCCCGCATCGACAAGTACGAGATTTGGCTTGAGCAAGGGCACAGCCTGATTTGCCGATGCAGCGATTTGGTCGATTTTGAATCCTGGAGTCGCCTCGACTGCGTTATTGGTGAAATTTCCATTTGTTTGTGTACCAACATATGTGACGTTTATACCCTTGGCGACGAGGAGGTCTTGAAGATCCTTGCGGTAGCTATCGCCGGTGGTTGACCCTACACCAAACGTCACTGAGGCGCCCAGTGACATGATTCGTAATGGTACTGCAGGTGCTGCCGCCTGTCTAGGCGCCATAGGATTTGCTAGCACGCTGGCTGCGCTCAGGCTCACAACAAAAGGAAACCACATATTGGAAGCCGCCGCCTGGGCTGAGAGGTATGGCTGATTGAACGGGTAGATAGAACCAATGGATTTGATACAGAACGTTTCTCCAGTTAATTTCTAATTAGTCGAAGGGAAACTTATAAGGTGAGGGTAGTCGAGGTTCGGCTATTGTTGCCGGTTTGGCTGATGTCTGATACTTGCACGGAACCGGACCTAGTTTCATCCCCAGCAAAACTGTAACATGAAGCTGTCTCCCTGTCGTCCTCCGCCAATCGTTTGAATGCACACGCCAATATAAAACAATTACCTGCTGTAGTTGCTTGCTAAGCATTAGCACTTCGGCAAAAGATAATCATAGTTTTATTAATATAGATAGAAAGGTGCTATCAAATCCAAGGATATGTGATTATCTTTATTCCCCGCTCAGTTCGATATTTTGACACTCATGCCGAATCATCAGTAGGTATCGGGTATCAGGATCTTAGATAATCAATAACATAAATATCTACTATTCGGCAGAACGGCACAAGACGGGCGCTGAGCTTAACCTGTTAGTAGCGACAGCTTACATTGGGTTATCGGGTTTCCCCTGTGATGCGTCTTATCCCTTGCAACACAAGCCTGACATTTTCAGACGAATGTTGGTTAGGAGATGATGGATCCGTCCCCTCATCTCACAGGGATAGACCTTCTAGTGTATTAAGTAATGGCTTCACACTCACACGGTGTGCAAAAAAACTCGTACACTTTAGCACTGCGTACTAACAACTCCAAATATTGGGAAGACTTCTATTGAATAACAGGACAGCATGTGAAGACAATGAATTCTTAAAAAGACACAATGTACTATTTTGAATTGAACGTATTTTACTATTATTCTATTTCAATTTTGTAAGTCTCTTGTAGTAATGTAGCTGGACTGTAAGTGCATACTTTTTAGGTGTACGGGTTTTTGTGCAAACCGGGTGGCACTCTCCTTTTGCTTTGACTCAAGAAGCGATAGGCTCTAACATCCTAGATCCGTGAGCAGCAATCCCAGCAAGTCACACGTGGCTACTTGCCAACTGATCTTCGCCTTGAAAAAGACTTAAAGAGGGGACAAACTTTAAATGATAGGGTGGGTTCAAGCACACCTCTAGGACAACTTGCGAAGATGAGACGTCTGCTTGTAATGGTACGGCTCCAATTGGTACCCGCATGGCCATCTTTCTCATCACAGCAAGTGCATTAGTGGGGAGGGGAAGCAATAGAAATAAGAATAAATTTTGAATATGATAGATAACGCAAGATGGCCCGGCCATGATGTAATACAGTGTCGAAGAGAGGCTCATCGTCTGCGATGTGGTTTGTAGCGGCAAGGAGAGAGTCGCTGGCGCCAAGAAGTAAAAACTCCGATTTCTCCGATATCCCATGCGTTCATCTGAAGCGGGCAACAGCCGACATATCATCCTAGTTTGGTGTGGAAATCGTACCCGACCGACGCCTACTACGTACTCGATCAACAGTATTAGCTAGGCGCCAGGAGCAATCCATTCGCGAAACTCGAGAGCTATCCATGTCCATCAAAGCAAACATGACCATAGTACGTGCTTTCTTCTGACTAGTACAGAATCAGCATGCTGAATGTCATCAGCACTGCAGCAAGAGAGGGTCCACCGAATGACCGATGACAAGCAGCTGTTGCGCCATTTCGACCATGATCACCGAATGGCTCGTTTGGTTCTGTATTTTTGAGAGGGATGAGATTTCCCCTCAGAAACAAATCCCTCTCCCCACCGGTCGACTTCCAACCTTGGTTTACGTAGCACCGGAGAGTCTCCGATGCGGAGAGCGCGGGGTAGACCGGAGTCACCCCGGCCACCCCGCTTCCAGTCGTTCAGGTTGACAATTGGCTCATGGTTGGTTGATCGCAACGCAAGATTCGGTATTCTTGTTGTGATTACTTGTCAAAACACATTAAGCGATCTCGCCAAATCTTTGGTCTAGGCTAATGTCGAGTCATGAATCCGCAAAATGCATGCTGCCTTTCTGCAGCGCGTTGTGAATAGGACCGATTAATCGGGACCCATCTCGGGCTCTGCTTCACCGGATGACGTCCTTCGGTTCTTATTTTCGGGACAAGAACAAGATAAACCAGTACCCTGTTGGCTTGAATTCCATAAAAGCAACAGCTGGTTATTTCTCATGTTTATTCGATGCTTGCCAACGAATCTATAGGGACTCGTCAGTTGCACCTTAGCACGACTTGCGCGGTTTGGTGCGACTTGAAGCTCAGTGTGATGATGAAGATCACAAACTCTTTTTTCGCCATTGCCTTCACTGGCGCTGTGGCTACCGCTCAGACAAGCGGTTCCTCTTCTCCATCCGAAGTGCCCTATTATGGACGCAGTCCGCCAGTATACCCATCCCGTACGTTACTCAACTCCTTAATGGTATAACCTCCGAATTATACTGATTTCTGCTCAGCGATTGGCAATGGTTCCAGCGATGTAAGATGGGCCGCCGCATATCGCCATGCAAGAGCACTAGTGTCACAGTTGACTGTCGAGGAGAAAGCCAACATTACTCGAGGATGGAACGGCACTTGCGTCGGTAAATCAGGTGAGGTGTCTCGATTGGGTATTCCAGCCTTGTGTTTCGCCGACGCACCTGATGGGATCCGCGGGCAAGAATTCGTCTCTGCCTTCCCGGCGGGCATTCATGTCGCTGCCACTTTCGATGAGGCTCTTTTGTACAAGTATGGCAAGGCACTTGGCGATGAGTACTACGGCAAAGGGATCAACGTGGCGCTTGGTCCTGCTGCCGGTCCTCTTGGCAGGGTTGCTCGCGGCGGTCGAAACTGGGAAGGTCTTTCTTCCGATCCATACTTGGCCGGCGTCGGCATGGGCGCAATCACTCGTGGAATACAGGACGCAGGAGTTATTGCTACAGCGAAGCACTGGCTCCTGAACGAACAGGAGTACCGACGCCGTGTGTCGGATCTAGGCGAAGCCATCAGCTCTAATGTAAACGACCGGACTCTACATGAGCTCTATGTTTGGCCTTTTATGAACTCCTTGAGAGAGGGTGCTGCATCCGTCATGTGTTCTTACCAGAGAGCCAATCACTCATACGGGTGCCAGAACTCAAAACTCCTCAATGGCATTCTGAAGACCGAACTTGGATTTGAGGGGTTTGTGGTCAGCGACTGGCAAGGTCAAATGGGTGGCGTTGCATCCGCCAACGCTGGCTTGGATCTGGTCATGCCTGACGCTGGATTCTGGGGAGACAAGCTTATCGAAGCAGTCAACAACGGCTCAGTCAGCGAAGATCGACTTTCCGACATGGCGACAAGAATCCTCGCCAGCTATCATTTCCTCCGCCAGCAACATGCTTTTCCTCAGCCTGCCGTCCATTCTAACTTACAAAAAGAGTTCCCTGTTGACGTTCAAGATGATCACGCTAACTTGATTCGCCAAATTGGAGCGGCTGGGACTGTTCTGGTCAAGAATGTGAACAACACACTTCCTTTCAAGAGCCCGAAATTCCTTTCTATCTATGGGTACGACGCGACCGTCAAGGCGAATCCTTGGGAGAACCCTAGTCGGTACGGTGGCGGGTACGAAGTCAATTTTGGCTGGGAAACATTCAACGGAACTCTTATCACCGGAGGCGGTTCTGGTGGAAGCACTCCCCCTTACGTTGTTTCGCCATTCCAGGCAAGTCAGGAGCGTATTTCTAAGAATCGCGGTATTCTTCGATGGGACTTCTATTCTGGGAACCCCTCACCACCTTATGTCAACTCGGAAGCTTGCCTTGTCTTCATCAACGCCTACGCATCCGAGAGTTTTGACCGGTTGAGTTTGACGGATGAGTTTAGCGATAATCTTGTCCGAAACGTCGCTACAACCTGTTCAAACACGGTGGTTGTTATTCACTCAGCAGGTAGGTGGTTTACGGAGAAATGTACCTATATTGTTTGTTTGGCACTAACGAAACCCAGGTATACGCATCGTGGACGCCTGGGTTGACCACCCTAACGTCACCGCAGTTCTCTTCGCGGGACTTCCCGGTCAGGAGAGTGGACACAGTCTCGTTGATGTCCTCTGGGGCGATATAAACCCTTCCGGAAAGCTACCGTACACTGTGGCAAAGCAAGAGTCGGATTATGGCAACCACTTGAACTCAAGTGCTTCAGATGATTTCTTCCCAGGCAGTGATTTTACTGAAGGTCTTTACATCGATTACCGTTATTTCGATGCGCAGAACATCACTCCCCGATACGAGTTTGGTTATGGTCTTTCTTACACCACCTTCAGCTTCGCTGATTTGTCAGTTGGCTTAACGTCAGATGCCGACATATCAGAATATCCAGATCCGGCCACTCCCATTGTTCAGGGAGGCCACCCATCTTTATGGGAGGCTGTTGCGGTTGCCAAGGTCTCTGTCTCTAATACGGGCCACGTGGACGGGGCGGAAGTCGTTCAACTCTATATCGGAGTTCCGGGAGATGACAGCCCTGTCAGACAGCTTCGCGGCTTCTTGCGTGTATTTCTGACTTCTGGACAAACTAGCAGGGCTGCTTTTCAGCTTACTAGGAGAGATCTTAGTATTTGGGATGTTGAAGCTCAACAATGGCGCTTGCGAAGAGGCGTATACTCCATTTGGGCCGGGTCATCGAGCAGAAATCTGTCGTTGCAAGGCAGCCTCGAAATCAACTAACATCTTTTAAATATATCTAGATATGTCTCGGCCGAGAAATGAAGGGAAAGAACATTTTAGCCTATTTGTATCAGCCATTCTCATTTTTGCGTAGCTGACAAGTTCAATTTCGATGCAAGTTCTATCCGTGGACAGCATTCTTCACATTCGACTGCTCGGAACACTTCTACGACAGGTGTTTTGAAACATAAGTACCCGATTCATGGTTTTCTTGTATGCATTTTCACATATACTACTGTTGATGAATTCCATCGATCCTTTTCGTGATGCTGGTAAGTTGGGCAATTTCCGTTCCACTGTGCGCCCTCGAAAAGCATTGCTGAAGGGAAACATCGGTCTCAAAAACGCAATGGGTCAATTAGTTGAGGTTCAGCAGTGTTCTGTCTTCCCACCACGGCCCGTAGCGTTGGTTTCTAATGCTCGCTATCGTAGAGAAGGTTTGTAAAGAAGTTTTGAAACTGAACCTACACGAAACTCATCGCGAAATCCACTATCGTAACACGATTGTGGTTCATAATGGGCAATGAACAACGGGTCTCTTCAAGGTTTTAGGGAAACACCAGCTTCAGTGGCGACCTAGAGGTGCGGGCAATTACTCTCTTCCCTTCATTAGTATAACCCGTTGATCAGTGGAAGAGTCTAGATAAAATTCAATACATAAGCCTTACGGGTGGCACAAAAGAATCATCAAGTGATAAATACATGATCTTAACAATTGACAATCTTATCCTTCAAAGGTCATGTCGAAGACATCATCATTCATTCGTTCACTGTCCTGGGGCCTTAGCTTAACACAGCCATTTATACGAAGGCTGAAAGCAACCTACTAGCCACTCGACACCCCTAGCACTTGTATTGATGGTTAGTGTCTCTTGCCTCGCAGAGGTGGCTGACTAAACTGAGCGAAGCGAGCTTAGGTGTGACCCCTCAAAGAAATGGGTTTCAATCCATTTTATTCCGCGCTAGCAAACAGCTCATAATAATCACAAAAGTTTCCCTATTCGCAGCTTCTCTGTTACAAACATCATCATGGAACCCTCACGCTCACAGATTGATATTGACGCTAAGAAAATCTACAACTACCATCGCATGGGTATGTCCCTGAGTCCCGCCACAGCCATCTTCTGTTTGTGTAGTCTCGACAAACGTGTCGCGACACGTGCTGCACAGCTATTCCTCGATGGGTACGGAGAGTATCTCATCTACTCCGGTGGAGTCGGCAAGTTGACGGAAGATCGATTTACTGAGCCTGAGGCTGAGGTTTTTGCGGGCATAGCGAGGCAACTGGGTGTGCCGGACGACAGAATCATTGTGGAACCGCGATCAAGTAACACAGGCGAAAATGTCCAATTCACCCATGCACTTCTAAAACGCCGAGGATTGGAAATAAAGAGCTTTGTGCTTGTACAGAAGCCATACATGGAGAGACGGACTTATGCAACATTTCTTAAGCAATGGCCTGATGCGGGTACGAAATTCGCAGTGACCAGCCCAAAGCTGGAGTTTGAGGAGTATCCAGATGCGCAGAATCCCAAAGATCTGGTGGTCAATATCATGGTTGGAGATTTGGTCAGGATTCGAGAATATCCGAAGAAGGGGTTCCAACTCAAACAAGAAATCCCCGAAGAAATATGGGAGGCGAACCAGCGTCTTATTGCAGCTGGATTTGATGGTCATCTGCCTTGGTAAATGATCAATACTCCTTGGACTCTCGGCTAAACAATTTTCAATCAAATCTGAGTCGTCAGTTTTCTAGATAAGTTCGAGTATCAAGGCCTGCATATACACATAGTAAATTCTGAATTTAGTACAAATGCAGACCCAATTGCACTATCTATTCTTCATCGGGAGTTGCGAAGTCTGTCCTCGCTCCTCGGGCGATCTCGTCTTCGGTAAGGACTCTGATGGCGAGCATTGCCATACCCTTGGCACACTTGATAGCCGCCTTGTGTGCCTCATCAGTTGCTGCTGCTGCTGCGAACTTAGGATTATGGCCCGCCACATCAGGTGATGTTGGAATCACAAATGCGCCATGGAAACTGGGCACGAGATGGGAAACGTTGCCCATGTCAGTAGATGCATTGAATGCTTTCTCTTGGTGAACCTGGATTGTCTCTCCGATGGCCGCCATGTCCTCAACATAGGCCTTGCAGAGTGTGTCATTGGCACGTAAATTCATGTATGTTGGCGCCCTTTTTGATATTGTCAGCAAAGTCTAAACTAGATGGTGTTGTTGTGAATCCTTACACAATGTAGCTGATTTCGCAGCCAGTTGCTGCTGCACCTGCCTCTAAACACGCTTTGACTCTTTTCAGAAGCGTATTGGCGCGATCGATGGTTGGGCTCCGGACATTCCAGTTCATACGGGTGTAATCCGTGATTACATTTGGGACGGTGCCTCCGACCTCGATAACGCCATGAATTCTCTCGTCGGATTGGATCTGTTGCCTCAGGAGGGCAACATTGTTGTAGGCTGCCACGGCAGCATCCAGTGCATTCAGCCCCTTCCATGGCTCACCGGCTGCGTGGGCTGGTTTACCGCGGAACTCGACTCGAAATTTGTGACTTGCAATCAGCTTAAACCCGGCCAATCCTGAAGATCCGTTCCCACTGCCGCCCTGATGAGCTGCAGTTGGATGGGCCATGATAGCGGCTGCTACATCCTCAGGTGGGTTAAAGGCTCCGGCGTCAATGAGCTTTGCTTTACCACCACCACCCTCTTCCGCAGGGGTACCCAAAATGCGCAATCTACCGGGAATCTTAAAGCTCGACAGAACATGGGCAGCTCCCAGGAATGCCGCAATGGAGGATGTTGCAATGAGATTATGGCCACACGCGTGTCCAATCTCGGGAAGTGCGTCATATTCGGCACACACAACAACTTGGCGGCCGCCCGAACCAATTTCAGCCTCAAAACTGGTTTCGAGGCCATAGGTGCGCTTCTTGACAGTAAAGCCCTGCTTTTCGAGGTAATTGGTGATGGTTTCGTGAGCGAAGTATTCTTTATAAGCGGTCTCTGGGTTGGCATGCAGCACTTTGTTGATTTGGTTTTGAAGTGACAAGTCGAGTTCATCTAGCCGTGAATTGATGATGCTACGGGCCTTCTCGACGTCGAAAGTTTCCCGTGATGCTTGGGGCGGCTGTTTGGCACTTTGCTCGCCCTCCGGAGCAGCGACTGGGATCTGGATGATGGACATGAAAAGTTCGTGAATATTGCGATATGTTGCAGTGAAGAACAAGGGAGATACTCTGACGTGGGACCGCCCTTTAAAACCAAACCTAGACTGGCGGGAAGGATACGTTTTTGATAATTACCTGCGGATGTCAGTAGGTTCTTGCTCGCCACTTCCATCCAAGACCACGATGTGTGGACAGTGTCATGGCACTAAGTGCGGAGACCTTCCAGCGAACAGACAGGGACTCTCCAACTGGAACATGGCTCCATTGAGTCTTCGGCGGCAACCGGTGCTTGGGTCTTGCCGACAAGCAAAGGCCTTGTTGAGCTAAAGATGCGGAGAGATAGCCGACGGTCGGCAAACACTTAGTATTTTCGCTTCGATAAACAATTCGCCATCTGCACCACACAATGTCATTACTAACAATCTGGCCAGCGATTTCCGGCGCGATTAATTACTCGTTCGTTATATCTTTTTGAAGGTTCCTGTGTCATGAAAAGCCGGTCACCTTTTTCTCATCGGCTATCTTGACAAGTCATTAGTCCACATCCATCCCTCTGCACTGGTCATTGTGTCCTCCACAAAACCCACTCGAAGCGCGTCTCGCTCTCAGACCTAACAAAGTGTTGCTGAATTTTCAGCTGCTGCCACTCAGTAAGACAATCCCCTAGCTCCTAGCCTCCACTTTGGCTTTCCTAACAAAACCCACTGCCAGCCGATAGAGCCGACGCCGACCCAGCTGGTAGACGACCACCAATGAACAGCTCTTCCTCCGAAGCTGATGGAGGTTCTCTCGAAAGCACAAGTGTTGCTTTGACCGACGGTGCTGCGACTGACATTGTCGGCAACGATGAACGCCCGCACCAGGACGCCGCCCGATTTGTGCATTCCGCAGCCACAGCGGCAACACGCACGGGCGAAGGCCGAAGTGGACCGCGTTCCAGGAACGGATGTTGGACCTGCCGCACCAAGAAGGTGAAGTGCGACGAGCAGAGGCCCAACTGTCATCGTTGCTCCCGTTTGCGGCTCCTCTGCGATTATGCACCCCGCATCAAGGTTACCAAGAGAGGCCAAACGCGCAAGGATCAGTTTGTGTCGTCCCAGCTTGCCGTCTCGTCGGCAAAAGATGGTAGATCGCCCGGCTTGCCGACCTGGGCGCAGGCTGTCGTCACTAGATCTGACCAGTCCAAGGCTCTATTGCTCTTCAGTCCATCGGCACCGACTTTTGGGGCTTGCTTTCTTGATCTCTCGTCGGCTGATCACGAAGCAATTCGATACTTTCGTACTTCGTTTGCCAAGCAAAACCATACGAAAAATCCTGATTTTTCGTTATACTCAATCATGTTTGACATCGCCCAGACCGACTCTATGGTCATGCACGTGATTCTGGCCCTTGGCGGACGGGAGTTAGAATTCCGGCGGAATAAGGACGCCGAAGAGGCTCGAGGTCCAAGAACACCCATTCAGCACTACTCTTCTGCTCTCCGGATGATGGCCGATACCATTGGTGGAGAGGACGATGGCCAGCTGGACCTCGACGCCGTATGTACAGCGTTGTATCTTATGCTGATGTATGAGCAAAAGTACGGCGACGGCAAATGTCGGGGTCTCTCCAATCACCTCGTGGGTGCGAGCCTAATATTGCAACATCGATTCAAAGACATGCTGCTCCAGCTGCCGGCCCCGTCACCCGAGACCAACCGAAGAAGTCTGGCCTTAACGAGAAGGGGCCACGATGAAAGCGGCTCGCGTCTTTCGCTTTACTCGGCGCGAATTCTAGTCTGGATTGCCCTCCACGATGCAGCGGCTGCAGCATACGGTCTCGGCGGCCAGCTGAACTGTGCGCTGCACAAGATCATGGGAGCACTAGACAACCATGCAACCAGCGGCATCTCCAGCCCGGTTCAGCCGCTGGATGCCTTTGAAAGATTACATCGCTTCTCTAACCCACTGTACCGGAGCATGTGGGCTGACACGTATCCCCAAGCAGAGCTGCTTGACGATGTTGAGAACCGTAACGTATATGCCCTTTTAGGTGCTTGTGGTCAATTACGGTTCATGATCGCCCAGCTTGCGAATCTTTCTCACGAAGACAATAACGCATCACACCAGCAACGCATCCAGGCTGTAGACATGACCATCCAGCAGGTCGGATGGAAATTCACCGAGCTGCTCGAGGTTGCGGCAGAGCTCTCCATCAATACAGACAACTCTCATCGTTTAGTAGCGAACATCCGCGGCATTGTACCCCACTACCATGCCGTTGTCCTCGAGTTTATGCGTTTGACGCGCTTCAACGACACCCCCATGCTTTCAGGCCGCCAACGGAACGCTCTGCGAGAGATTATGAACCTCGCCTTCCAGGCCTTCAAGCATGAGGGAGACGAGTCGATGGCTCGCATTGCCTGGCCGCTTTTTATGGTCGCCCTTGAGACAGACGACCTTCTACATCGCGAATGGGTTCTCAGCCGATTCCAGGGAATGAGTTGCTTTGGCAAAAACCTTGACCGAGCTCATGTCTTCCTCAAGGAGACCATAGAAATTCAGGCTCGTCTAGGAAGACGAGTCGATGTGCGCGAGCGCTTCCAGTCTGGCGAAGTGGGTCTCTTTGTTATCTGAGCCTTGATTGTATTCCCGGTTGTATTCCGGCCTCCACGATCAAGCGAAGTATTTTCCCTCACCTGTTGTCTTCTTCTGACCAATCTTGGTGCATTCCTCGGTGATTTGCCAAGAAGATAGTCGTGGAAGTATCCCCACAATGGTATAAAGTAGCAAGGCTAGTGGCACCAGATGCGTGGATCGGCTATCGTCTCTTCCGAGTAGGGGTCGGCTATCAAGCATGCATTGTCTATCAGCGCCGGCTAAAGACTCAGTATGGTGGCAGTGGCAGGAACACGGCTCTCGTACACTGAAAGATAGCATATCTGCTGATGCATCTCATTGGTGCTACAATCTTGTGCTTGCTGGCCCGATAATTAGTGGCACCTTCTCACGTATTATTAGCCAGCTTCGGATACCCATCGGTCTGGATGTCTTGGAGTGGCTCTCTAGTGTTGAGACAGCGTTGACTGACTTATAAGCCTGCCTATGGCTGTCTTCGTCCTTGCTCCGACTGTTTTTCAACCATTTTCGCCTGAGAGCTTATTTTCACGACACTTTAATCCAACTCTGTATCCTTGATCACTACTTCAAGATGTCAGAGAGATCGGAGAAAGCATCTGTCAAGGATATTAGTCAGGCCGATAAGACCTTGAAAGACATCGGCGAGGCTTTCGTCTCGGCACAAGGCCTGAGCCCTGAAGAAGACTGGAGAATTCTTCGAAAGATTGATCTATGGTACGAGTTAATACCTGGCTGAGTGTGGATATTAAGGAGGGATTATGCTGATTTAGTACCACAGCCTGTTGCCTGTCATGGCCATGTCATACCTATTTCAATTTCTTGACAAGTCCGCGTTAAGTTATACGGCCATCATGGGCTTACGGGAAGACATGCACCTCAGTGGCTCGGAGTATTCTTGGGCGAGCAGTATATATTACTTTGGTTATCTTGTCGCTTCTTACCCGGCAGGTGTTCTGATGGTTCGTCTACCTGTTGGCAAGGTGATTGCAGTGTCGGTGTGAGTTATCTCCCTTGCTCTCTTCACCCTCTTTAGGGATACGTGGCTAATTTCTTCAGCCTCGTCTGGGGTGTCATTCTGATGTTCACTGCGCTTTGCTCCAACGCTGGAGGCTTGCTGGCAAATCGCATTATGCTAGGCGTCGCTGAGGCTGCCATTGCTCCTGGGCTAAGCATCGTGATCTCCATGTGGTATAAGCGCTCAGAGCAGCCTCTTCGACACGGTGCTTGGTTTCTAGGCAACACGATTGCGGGTATATTTGGAGGTATCGTGGCATATGCCATTGGACACATTGAGAGCATTGCTCCCTGGAAGGTAGGTTGAATTGCCCAAGCTCGTATCACTTCTTACAATATTTTCTAACTCTTCGCCTGTAAGTCAAGTCACCCACTTCTGGGCACCCCACCCATGTGGGCACCCACAAAACGAAGCTATCGCAACAACACCACCCTTTTCAATTGACTATCGCCGAGGCCCAGATGCAACTATGATACAGCTTTCTGCCTCACTAGGGCAATCAGATGTACTGGATTCATCTATGTCAATTTCAGCATCACTAGCCTTGATCTAGGCTTATTGTATATCGCTAATGTTAGTAAACTTAGTGTTAGGGTCTATTTTGATAGTCTTCCTTTTTTTTGCTATAGTATTACTAACTTAGGCTTAGAGAAGCTGTATCTAGTGCTAGGTAATAGCTAGCTAAAAGGACTACTCTTAGAAGCTTTTTTTAACTTTTCTAAAGAGTTAATGTTATATAGTAATACTTTAATTTAGCTTATTAAATAAATCTAGTTAACTATTAAGGTCCCTTATCTTTCTAAGCGTAGATTATGTAATAGTAGATAAAGTAAATACTTATCCCTTTATATCTTAGGCATCTTAGATACCTTAAGTACTTTAAATAGCCTTATTAAGTAGTATTACTAGTATTATTACTTTAAGTAATAGTAAAAAGCTTATAAGAGGTTTATTTATAATAATAAGCTATAGTTTAGTATATTTCTAGCTACTTAGAATATTCTTTTTTATTAGCTTAGCTAAGTATATTAGCTAATAATAAAATAAGAAATATTTTTTACTTACTATAGTTAAATTATTCTATTAGTTAAGGTTAGGCTAGAGCCTTTTGTAATAAGCTGTTTTAACTAGGCTAAAGACTAATTAATTTAGTAGTTAAAGAATATAAGAGGTATATAGTAATAAGAATAATAAATAAATGTTATTAATATAGTATTACTATATAAATTCTGTTATTATATAGCTTTTATACTTATCTAGGACTAGTAGTTTAGCTTAATTAGGCTAAGAGAAAGTAGTTTATAGTAAAAAGACTTTTAGTAGCTACTTAATAGTAGTCTTATTAGTTATCTATTTATTCTCTATTACTATAAACTTTTATTTATTATAAAGGCTAAGATTTAAAAGAAACTACTACTACTAAATTATTTTGCCCTTATATATTATAAGAGGATATAATACTAGGCTATTAGCTAAAATACACTTAATAATAAATACCTAGGCTTATAATTTAAGCTATTTTTTATATATAGACTTTATCTCTGCTTTACTTAGCATTAACTTATTTACTTTTTAACCCTTAAGAATACTAGTCTTATCTATATTATATCTATTAGCTAGCTAAATAGCTAATATTAATAGGATTATAAGATATTTAAACTAGTCCTTAATAATCTTAGTAGATACCCTATTAACACGTCTAGAATTAATAGATTAACTTCTCTAGACCTTAATAGATAAGTTTCTTTATACAAAGGCATCTATCCATCTCTTCCCTAGAGGCTAGGTATTACCCATAGCATAGAGGATACGCTAAGCAAAAACCTTAACTTGTTAATACGTTAACGCAAGCCTAAGGTCAGCCTATATCCATACCTAATTAGCTAGCTTAGCCTCTTGACTAATAGAGAGCCGCTGGAGGTCAGCAAATGCGATATCTCTAAGTTAAATACCCTTGAGGCGATTCTGAAGTGTTAACCGAGGGACGCCCTATTTCTTAGATGTTACCTGGACAGGGACGCTGTTGGCAATATCCCTAAGAGCCTTACTAACCTCATACTCGGTATATTGACCCATAGGGTATAGAAGAAGGTATCTGCAAAAGATGAAGTGATTTAGATAAGGGATGAAAATGTTGTGATAGTTTGAAGTGGGAGGCTGGTCATGGTGTTGAGGGATTTTTGGGGTGCCCACATGGGTGGGGTGCCCAGAAGTGGGTGACTTGACTTACAGGCTGTTTTCCTTATCTTCGGCGGCACTACCGCTGCATGGTCGTTCGCCATCTTCTTCCTTCTGCCTGATACCCCAACCAAGGCAAGATTTCTCAATGAAGCCGATCGCATCAAGGCTGTTGAGCGTGTCGAGGAAAACCTAACAGGCATCAAAAGCGACAAATTCAAGTGGTACCAGTTTGTTGAGGCGATGACAGACGTCAAGGCCTGGCTGCTCTTCACCATTCAGCTCAGCGCTCAGATCGCCAATGGTGGCGTTCACGGGTTCGGGTCCATTGTTATCAAGGGCATGGGTTTTAGTACGCTCAACACGCTTCTTGTTCAAATGCTGGGCTCTGTCTTCCAGTTCGTCTTCGTTCTCTTGGCGACTGGCGGCAGCACGTACTTCCGCAATAGTCGCACTTATTGGATGGCGTGGAATTTGGCAATTTCGATAGCTGGCGCAGCTATGGTCCGACAGATTAACTCAGAGCTGAAATGGGCACGCTTCATGGGCTATTGTCTGACTATCGCTTACAGTGCCAACTTCCCTATGATTCTGTCCATGTCATCCGGTAATTTTGGTGGATTTACCAAGAAGACGACCGTTAACGCTATGGTATGTAAAGCTCCGTTTGACACATGTTTCCAGTACGCTGACTAAACCTACAAGATCTTTATCGCATACTGCGCCGGGAATATTATCGGACCACAGCTTTTCTTTGAATGGGAGGCACCTTCTTACAGCTCTGGTTTCTTGGCCATGTTGATTTGTTATGGAGTAGGCGTTCTGATCTGCTTTGTCCTTCGGTATTATCTCATTTGGCAGAACAAGCGACGAGATAGCGTTGGGGATGTGCTTGATACAAGCGTCGGAGGCCACGTGCCTCTTAACCTGATGGACAAAACAGACAAGGAAATTCCGCAGTTTCGTTATGTTTATTAACACGTGCGGAAGATACGTCTGCAAGACACAGCGCGAGAGCGTCACTTGTTCATTGCCGAAAACCAAGTCCTGTAATTCGAGTCCTGCTTCTATAGGCGGCTTCAGCAACATCATCAAGAACTACAATGAAATCTCGACCACTCCAGGTCCCAGACGATAGGTTTCTCGCTTCTTAAAGCCCGCCAACGATTTGTCGCAATCATGACATCTTTGCAACCCTTGAGTAGGAAGCCCCATTTTGCGATAAACTTTTCAGTGACCTCCCATCCATCCGGACGCCAAGGATCTGACCAAGCAATAATGCCGGGTTGGTCAAGGCATGAATCACCATTTTGACAGCCAACAAGATCGCTGCACAAGTCGTGATGATCAAAGTTTGCACGAAACTTGATCGCATTATCATGTATTGTACCGGACGGGAAAACGTCAATCCAATGTTCATAGGGCGTAGCCAGCACGGAGGTGGTTGTAGTGGTCCCAAGACTCGATCGTGCAGTCCAAGATCGATTTCCAGAACGCGTCGGAGCTTGAGGCCGCCTCATTCATTTCGAGGATCCGCGCTTTAGATAGCTTGTGGCCAAGTGATACGGAACCTTGGGGCCCCGGACCCTTTCCATCGCGTGGCGAAGCGGTCCGGTCACCTCCCTGTTCTTGAGGAATACGGCGATCTCATCCACGACGGTCTGCATCCCGTCGTTCGAGTGGGCGCTGAGGCCAGGCGTGTCGACGATCCTGATGGTCCAGTCACCCGCCCATTGCGCTGTGACAGAGTCCAGATCGCGCCTCACCTTGTCGACGTAATCCTCCCTCTGGGCGTCTGGAACCAGGTCCTGCTTGTTGAGAAGGATCCACATGGCGTGGCACTCGATCTCGTTTCGTATGGAGGAAAGCAATCTGGAAAGCTCTTCGACGACTTCAGGGAGTCGGTCTTGGTCGTTTATGTCAATGACGAGGACGACGAAGTCTGCTTTCTGCGGGTGGCTGGAGCCCCAGGGTGTTCTGAACCTATTGCATCCTGTCGATGCGTTTCGTCAGCTCCGGCGTGAGGGTCTCGACAATCATATCGTAGAGTCGCCCAACTCGCTAGAGGCTCAGCTTTACTCACCTCCAAATGAAATGAGTTCATATGTTGACCCACTTTTGAACCTGAAGGTTTCGATGAGTTGGCCGGCGATGAAATTTGGCGGGACCCGTTCGACCTCCTTCACCCCTTGCGTGAAGCGATGCATTGTCGTCTTCTTGCCTGCAACATCGAGGCCAAAGATGAATGCACGGTGAGGGTCGAGCCCTTTGCGGCCAAAAGAGACTGATGGGATCAGTATGTAGTTCCATGCGGTTTATTGTTGAACTTACACATAGTGAAGTGGACTACTGTAGCTGGTTTCTTCAGGTATGAGGCAAGAAGAACTGAAGAGGAGTAGTGGAATACGTGTGACCGGGAGTTACCGCATTGAGAACGACAAAGAGCCTCTAGTCCCAGGGTGGAATGCTGCTATATAAGACTACAAGCGCCAAATACGTAGGACATGGCATCTATTCAATACTGTGAGACGTGTTCTTAATTGGCCGCAAACGCTCAGACGGGTTAATGATAGTCAGCCAGAATTGGCCCCAAAGGATGCAGGCAACAGCCAAGCCAGGTAGAGCGTCCGATCGCCCGCGCTCCTACAAGGCTTCCGCAGAGTCACGGGAGACCATGTTTCTGACAATGTGGCCTCAAGGAAAGCAGGAGATGGGGAAGTGAAAAGCGGAGTTATGTCAAGAATATGTACCAGTTCTGCGCGAAGGCTGTGGCCACGGACAGTACATGTAGTGAGAACTGAGCTGCAACTTTTGGCATTAACAGGGATTGGGGCAGAACTTGAATCTCACTCAGGAAACTTTCACGTCGGGGTTTTGTTCTGAAATGCCATAGTAAAGGTCATGATGTGTACTTTCCTTATGCCTGTAGTAGTGCCGAAGTCGTACCTCAACGTGGCGTCGCGAACGATTACTCCAGCCCAAGCAAATGATTCACCCTCGTCATCAGGTTTAAATCATCTTGCACCATGGAAAAGTAGGGACCTCGGCCCTGGGCCAGCAGCACCGCGGGGGTGTCGAATGCGACGAACAAGATCCTTATCGTAATGAAGCTAGATTTCTGTTAGAACACTCATGAAACCTCTGATGCCTAGGTATGAGTAAATAGAGATTGAACATACGGTCAAGTCCAGTCGATGCAAGATGGCCAACGTGGTGGTGTCTCAGGTTCTCACAGATGATATCGTGGCACCAGGCCTCGGCCTCAGCGTCCATGCCAGAGGCCGCTGGGAAATGATTAGATCTATGTTGGATGGATTGGTCAACGGAGGCTCTGCAGGAAAACGCACCTTCGTCTAAGATGAGAATCTTGGATTTCTGAAGGACTGCCCGAGAAAGAAGAAGCAGCTAGAGCTCTCCCTTGGACAGATTCATGCTTTGATGACTGTCAGTTTCGGGTGAAAAGAAACCACTGCTTTCAATGGTTTAGATATCTTACTTGGGGCCCACGATGTTATCAAGTAATGAAGTTCCTGCCTAGTCTTTGATCCCTGAGACCTTGTCGATGATGGCCGGCCCGCCGCAAACTCCCAACGCATCCATGATCTCTCCGTCGCGATGCAGGCCCAGAGGATCGAGATTGTGGCGAATAGACCCGGAGAAGACAATCTGGGCCTGGGGCATGAGAGCCAAGCTCCGGCGGAGTCGCACTGTCGTCACATGCGCAATGTCGACGCCGTCGATAAGAATCTTCCCGGCCGTCTGATGCATCAAACGCAGCAGACACATCACCGTCGAGGACTTGCCGACGCCGGTCCGTCCAACAACGGCAACCTTCTCTCCTGGGTTTACGGTGAAGCTGATTGACTGAAGAGAATCCGGTAGGCTCGGCTATTAACGGGCACTCACGTCCTGGAACTCGACTTTGCCAAACTGTGGCCAAGCCGGAGCCGGATCGCTGTCCGAGTACGGCGTCGACCCGTCACGCCCGGCAGGGAAACCGTCTTCTTCCCCGTCGACGGCGGGGGAGTACTCAGCAATGCGGGCGACGGAGACGGCGTCCGCCTCGAACTGGGCGCTGATTTTGGCGATGTTGCTCAGGGTGCCAGTGACCTGGAAGATGTAGGTCATGACGAACCCCAGCACGCCCTGATCGGCAGACCCGGCCAGCAGAAGGCCTAGCGGGGCGACCTGCAGGACGACGGACAGGACCTCGAGCTGGACGCCGAGCCAGAGGTCGATGCACGACAGCGGTCAGAGAGCGCGGACGTTGCGCGCGACGAGGTCGCCGAACGCCTCGACGCGGGCCTCGAGGACGCCGTGCGCGGAAAAGAGGACGCGGCCGCGCTCGGCCTCTTCGAGGTGGTTGAGGAGCGGCGCCCGGCTCTCGGCGTCGAGGTGGCGGAGCTCCCGTAGCTTGACGAGGTACGTCTGCTGGAGCGCGTAGCACGCGGCCAACAGCGGCGCGATGAAGAGGACGCTAGCGGGCATAGCGGCGACGAGGACGCCGCACGAAAGCGCCATGTTGACGAACTGGCAGGCGAGGGAGGCAACGGAGCCGTTCAGGGAGCCGTCGACGCGGGCGACGTCGTTGGTGAAGAGGTTCAGAATGCGTCCCGGGGGCGTAGCCTGGAAGAAGGACAGGTCGCGGTGGAGAACGCCGGATATGAGCCTGCCGTGCAGCGCGGAGGCGGCCGGGACAATGCAGAGCCGGTAGAGGAGGTGGACGAAGAGGAAGAAGAGAGCGGCCGCCTGGCTGGCGGAGAAGACTGCGAAGAGGAGGAGGCCCAGGGGAGGGTAGCCTGGTTGACCTGGGCAGCCATCGTCCTGAGGACGTAGGCGCCCATGACGGACGAGGCCTGGGCCAGGAGGGATACGGATATTGTCATGGGCCACCCGGATCTTCTGGCTGATAATAAGTAGGCGAGCAGCGGGCTCTTCTGGGCTGAGGGTGCTGGCTTCTCATGAATGATAGGTTGGGGAGTATCGGGATAGGTTCGTGTACTACGACTTCAGTCTCGGCAACCTGGACAAGAGGCGTCTGGGCATTCCAAGGTCAGTATAAGCTGGAAATGATTATGTACGTAGAGAACAACACTACCTTGTTGGGAGATGGGAGGGTATCCGAGATGTTCGCCTTCATATCGGCCTTCAACGCAGCCTTAATCGGCTCCTCGAGGCCATCGACGAGCTGGACATCACCATTACCCAAAGCTTTCCGTATCGTACTGTCTCCACTCTTGTACACGGAGTCGGCTCTGCGTACCAACAAGGCGTGGGACGTGCAGACGACCCTCGTCAATCCGTCGAGTAGCCCACCAGGAGCCAGTAGATGGCGCGTGATATGGCTTGCCACCTTGACGTCCAGCACCGCTAGGGGGTCGTCAAGCAGGTAGACCTCGGCCCGCGAGTACGCCGCCCTAGCGAGGCAAATGAGCGCACACTGGCCGCCGGACAAGGCCGACGAGCCGGCGATGACGGTGCCATCGCCGTCGCGGAGACGCGCGAAATCGACGTCGAGACAGCAGGCCCAGACGCTCTGGGCGTATCGCTGCGCGTCATAGGGCTTCCCGAACAGGATGTTGTCGCGGATGCTGCCGTGGACTAGGACGGGCTTCTGGCCGACGTAGGCGATCTGCAGGTGGCTCGAGTGCCGCCTCGCCCGCTCGACGTGCCGGAAGAGGGAGAGCAGGATGGTCGATTTACCGCAGCCCATGCCTCCCGTGATGGCGGTGAGTTCGTCGGTACCGATGGCCAGGGAGCCCTTTCTTATGAGCGGCGCCGCCGCGTCGTGCCAACCCACCTCCAAGTCGTGCGCAAGGATGAGCATGTCCGGGGACCAGCTCCGGGTAGTCGACGTCGCGTGAGCCCCCGGGCAGCGGCGATCTTGGTCTCCGGCAAGTTGAGGTACGCCTGTATGCGTTTGCTGGACGCGTGGACGCTCTGCACCGTCGACGCCAGGACGGAAAGCTGGCCCAGTGTCGCGTTGAGCATTGTGAAGAACATGATGGCGGCGAAGACGAGCTCGTTTGTCAGCGGCCGGCGCATCAGGAGGACGATGCCGAAGGTGGCCAGCGTCAGGGCGGCCGGCACCGTCTGCATGTAGGCGACCAGGCCGGAGGCCGAGATGGCGGCGTTCCGCAGGGTCTCGAGCTCCCTAGCGCGCCGTTCCGCGATGGACCGGACGAAGACGGGCTCCCACGCGTGCATCTTGACGCTCTGGATCGACTCGAGCACCTCGGCCAGCAGCTTCGCGCGGGCGTCCTTAGCGGCCATATTGCTCGAGATCCAGACGGCCATGGACCGTAGGAGGAGGCTCAGGACAGGTAACATGATTGCCTGTGTGCTGTCAGTTGATTTGTACTCGATGATATAATATGACTAGTGTTGACCGGGTTCTTTTGGTAAGAAGACGATGAACAACATACGATTAGAACAAGGATGGCGACGAACGTCGGGTAAGGCAGCAGCACAGCTAAGCCGCCCAGACAGAGAACGACCTGGACCGGCATGCTCCATGCGTCGGGAAAGCTTTGGGCGCAGCGGAAGAGCACCAGGGTGTCGACCTCGGCGATGGTCGAGAGGTCGGCAACGAGGGCGTCACCGTCGGGTTGGAAGTCGCCGAGGCGGAGCATCTTCCGGTGAAGCGCCAATGAGAGGGCGCTCCGGTACTGCACGGCGAGCTTCAGCAGGTGGTAGCCGCTGAAGTGTCCCGCGAGGGCCCCGGAGACACGGGAGCAGAACATGACCATGACATTAGCTGCCGTGGGGCGGGTCAGCAGCCGCTGGAGCTGCCAGGGGATCGCGAAGAAGGAGGCGTCGCAGACGAGGCGGAGAAGGGTGCTGACGAAGACCTGGCGGCGGTGCTCGCGCATGATGAAGCGCCAGTACAGGTGGGTTGCGGCATTCTCTGGCGAGGAACTGGCGTCTTCGACGAGCCGTGCCTCGTACTCTTCTGACGGAGCGAGCGCCGGGTTCTCTGGGAGGTCGCCCAGGCGAAGGACATCCTGGACTTGGGTGATGCGGTTTCAGTCAGCTGTACGACAGCTTCTCAAACAGGCTATTCTGTGTCGAGCTAGAGGACACCGTCGTTCCCTTTGGTCGAGAACAGGGACTGGCGTGGAAGACATCGAGAAGAAACGTCGCAGCCAGGACCCAGGGGAATAGACAGTTCAGTGGAAGAGGGGGGCGAGGCAGAGAGGAGTTGAAGAACGTCCACGTCAAAGAGCCGTTTAGATGGTAGGCTCCTCTGACTGCCGATGGCTGGCCGAGGAGGAGGGTCAAGACGTTGGACAGGGCCCCGATGCATGAAGCAGATAAGAGGAGTATGATACGCGTCCGTACCTGCGACTCGGGTTGTTGTTGCAAGAGCACCAGACTATGAACGCAGTACGCCGCAATGCATATTTGGAGAGTGTGGTGAGTGAGCCGACTATACAAGGGCGATGTATATATGTGACTAAGGGGTTGAGACTTACGATTTTAAAAAGCTGGATTCTTCCAAAGGGCCGAACGAGTTGGATTGCCGGTTGTCTCCAAGGCCGGATCAAGACGGTGTAAGTCAACAAGCAGAATGTCGAAACCAGTTGAGTGAACCTAGGTCACAGATCAGCGAGGGCCCTACCAACGTAATCAAGTTGATGGATTGTCCTCTTCTCACTCCCTAGAGCGCACGTTAAGAATGATATCTCGTAAGTACTTACACGACCACGTAAGAGGATACCGGCGGCCACAGCGATTCGGCCGACAACGGACTCTGAACTTGGTCGCCGAGACCAAACATCTCACCTGAGTCCAGTCCTTTCTCTCCATCATAGGAGTCTCGGACTGAAGGACAGAACAGCGTTATCAACCCGTACTAGCGCGAGTCGTCTCAGTCATATCAGGTCATATCAGTCAATCAGTCATACCAGAGAAAGCCTCTCATGATTGGCGTGAATCAACACCCAGGGGATGACACGGTGACGCGCCTCTCAAGACCCAAGAAGACGGACATAGTCAGGAAACGGACGGGGTGCCAGAGATGCAGGAGCAAGAAGCGAAAGGTGGGAGTTTCCTCATACTTTTCTAGTACCGACGGCCTCAGGATATGCTGACGAGCGCTTTGCATCCCCCCCGGGCAGTGCGATGAGACTCAGCCAGAGTTACTAGCATGCGTCCAGCGAGGCATCCCCTGCAGTGGGTACCAGAGCCGCATCAGGTTCAAAGATATCTCTGATCGGACGGCCGAGATGTCCAAGAGGGTCGAGGCGGCGCGGTGGTCGGCCCTGCGGGAAGAAGACGCGGCCAGACTGCACGTGGCTAAGGGCGGTGCACGGGATAGAACACCTACGAGGGATCACCAGAACGAAAATCGCCAGGACAAGGACCACCGGAGCAAGAAACATCCCGAAGAGAACGTAAGACGGATCCTCGGGTGCGACTTTGACGACGCCGCGGACCACAGTTTACCCGTAGCCATGCTCGACTAAGAGGACACGTTCTTGAGACATATCCTGGAACAACAACCGCCGAGATTCTTGGGCGACGAAGCCAACGACGACGCGGATCACGCGGCGCGCTTGGGCCCCTCGATGTCGATGGACGCGTTCCCTTTCTCTCGTTCGCCGTTCGAGCTCTCTAACCGGTTCGAATTCCTCTCAGCGGTGCCAAAAACATCCCGGCGCCCGATCCCGTCGTTGGCGCCAGATACCCGAGATTCCCTTGCGTTATGAAACGCATGTACGTCCAAGGCAGACGCTCCGTCCTGGGACGATATGCTTGACTTTCCCGACCCTTCACGTGCCCAGATGCCCCTTGGGGGGGGGGCCTATTGCACTGTCGATGACATGGCAGCGCGGCGCGGGCATGACGGAGGATTCTCTGCCAGAAACCTTTGAAAAGGATGTCGCGCCACGGATAGCCCTCCCTCTGCCTTTGACCGACTTATTGCGTGCCAGCACCGGCCTTTGGGCCGCCGCTCTGGCGCTGACGACCGTCTATCTCCGCCTGTGCCGGACCTCCGGCTCGGAGCCAACATCTCCGGGGACCCAGCCCGACCCGGCGGCCACCGGCGTCCACTGCCATTACTACGACTTTGCCGTCGCCGATCTCGTCCACCAGCTAAGAATATGTCCCGGCCCCGACGCCGCCGACGCTCTCGTCCGTGCTGCCATCCTCCTCATCTACCGCGACACCGCCGTCGGCTCGCACCGGGACGTCGGCGGCTACCTGCGCCAGCCGGAGGCCCTCTCGGCCGCCGTCGACCTCACCTCACGCTGCCACCAGGCCCTCCTCCGTGCCTGGCTGTTTTTCTCGTTCGACATGAGGCTGTGCTCGCTGGTTACGCGCAAGTCCGTCGCTGGGCCGCTCCCGCCGCCGCAGCAGACGTGCGCCCCTTGGGATAGCCGGCTGATGATCCAGGTCATCTTCTCCTCCCTCTCGCGGCTTCACGGCCGGGCCGTCATGGAGGCTTCCTTATCGAAGCCCGACGGCGGCGACCCCGGAGGTGGCGGTAATAAGAAGGCGAGGCAGAGCGCGTCGAGACGGGCCGTCGAGTGGCTCTGTTCCGTGCTCGGCTAGCGGTGCGACCTCCGCCAGTGGGAGCAGCGCGACTACTACGACGAGACCCTCTCGGACGATGCCATCACGCGCAGTGCCGCGTATTCGAGAGTAGACTCGACGCGTGGCACCGCGCCACCGCGCGGAACGACCTCCCCGTGCCGTGCCTCGGGGCGGGCGCCGAGGACGTGGTCGCTGAGGGTGCCTTTGGGGCCGTAGTGCCGTATGACATCCCCGACCGCGGCGCGGCCATCGAATACTCGCTGTACCTGATCTCCCGCATGACGTGTTTGTATCTCCAGTCCCGATACCTGGCCCGGGACCCCAAGCACGCGCCCGTCTTCGACTCGGACGCTCTGGCGAGGGTCGCAGTCACCATCCTGCTCAAGACCGGGCCGGCGCAGCCGACGGCGTTCGGCGAGCCGAACGTCCTAATGCTGCTCTACATGACCGCGCTGGTGTCCAAAGGCACCGCCATCGCCACGGCGGTGCTCGAGGGCGTGCTCCCCCGGTTCATGAAGAACGGGAACATGCCGACGGTGGAGCGCGACGAGATGCTGTATATGGAGAGGCTTATAGAGGTGGTCGTCCGGGAGAGGTACCGGGGCCGGTCGGTTCGTTTCGCGATCGATAGCTACGAAGAGGATCACAGGAGAGATGCGACGTGTTCGTCGCGCCAGCGGAAGATTGTCGTCTTTGGCGACTTTGGCGGACGAGGCCATTTCCGGGATGTCGTGTACATGGGTTCGAATGCTTGTACGGATGTTCTATGAAAGACTATCGACTCAAGCAATGCAGGATGGTTATGATAGACATGATGGACGTAGAAGCCTCGACAGTTGCAAACATGAACCGACTGAATCCTCACAGCTAATCGCCCCTGTCGTCCTCCAACACAGGTTGGCCAGGCTGATTCTGCGAGAAGACAGCGAGCGGTCTCCGAAACAGGCCATCCTTTTCCATCCCGCCCGTCAAGATGGTCGAGCCAGTGTTTGACGAGTTTCAGTGAGGACACCGGTTGGTCATATGGGACCTGTGAGTCAAGAGTCAGTAACACTTCAGTCCTCATGCGTTGTCCACGGAACCCAGATACACCACCCTTGGAACCCCACACTCTCTTCCTGCAGCAACCCACTCTTGTACTTACACATACACGCTCATTCAGACTGCCCTCTTGACCCATCACGGTTGTTGATCCTTGATCTGAGACTAGGCAGTACACTAATTATTCTTTTCGGACTCTTCTCGACTCCTCACAAATGCCCCGAAGCGCCTCGAGGACACCGTCGGGGTTGCAGATGATGTCCATCACCCCGATGTACAAGAGCACATCAAGAGGCCTGCGAGACCCGCTGGCTGTCTTGCCTTCGCGGGAATCCTCCAGCAGCGCACGGAGCGCGGCCGTCATTGGCGCGACGAAATCGCCCGATGCCGAGAACCTCTTGAACGTAGGCCAGTCCTCCATCTCCCACCCGGTCTTGGCGCCTCGCGTCCGCAGCGCGACCTCGAACTCGCCATCCAGGACCGCCGGCGAGTTGAGGTACTGGACGGGGTTCGCGACATCCGGATAGCAGTTCCCTGGCCCCGGGCAGTGCCTGAGCCGCCTGTCGTAGACGCTGCGCGTGGCCTTCTGGAAGACCTCCAGGTAGTCGGGCCTGCACGCGTCGACGGCCATCGCGCACAGGGGCGGCCTGGCGCTGCCCTGCTCGCAGGCCCGCAGCAGCTTCTCGCACGGCGTCAGGGCTCCTTCGAGGGCCTTGCAGTCCTCCTCCTTGAGCTGCCTGGGGTACTTGCCCCGCCAGCCGTCGAAACAGCTGACTTCGTGCATGGAAGGTACCTGGACCGCCAGATCAATCCACGGGTTCCCGACGAAGATGGACCGCAGGGGGATGACGGCGCCGCGGGCCTCCGGTGAGTGGTCGAAGAAGGAGTTGTACTCGAGGATGCTGGCGGCAAGCGTGGGGACATAGCGCCCGGCAAACGATCCTCCGGACAGGTGGAGGTCGGCGGACGCAAGCGAGGGGGAGGCCTCGTACAACAGCCGGATGAAGGCGATGGAGTCGAGAGACGACGCCGGCGTGAGAGACGACGCCTGCGTGCGAGACGGCATGGCCGGCGGCTCCCCGTCGGTTCTGTTGTCGACGTAGGAGAAGCCCACGCCGGCCGGCTGATCCAGGTACACGACGTTGAAGTGCTCTGTCCAAGAGTTCGGGTTGAACTTGGTGGCGTTGGGTCCGTCGGTCACACACGGGCCGTTCTCGGACAACATGCCGTGGAGAGAGCTGCCCCCGGGGCCTCCTTGACGCCATATCAAGAGAGGAGCCGAAGCCGGATCATGTCGAGCTTCGTGGTACCCTATATACCTCTTGGTCAGTACATAGTTTCCGCAGATACAACAAAGGGCTGCAATAATGGAGATTACAGAAGAAGAGATGGCGGTCGTCTATGTCGGCCTAACCCGCATGGTGACCCGAACCGCCATGGCAGAGCTTCGTATCGTCGGCCGCCTAGGACTTGTAGCGTATGGCGCAATCATTAAAGGTCGAGTTTACAGTCCTGTACTCCGAAGCCGCGGCGGTGGCGACGACGGGTAACAATAAGAGGCTGGCGGTGGCGGCCGATAAGCGAGGCTTGTTGAGAAGCATCTTGAACGTGATTCTCCGCTAATTGGTAATCTTGGTCTCCGTTTACCACCAATCACTCAGTTCGGCCGGTAGAGTAGGAACGACAGGCATATAATGCTTTAGTATAGCATTCGATGTGAGAGGCTTGCTGCACGCTGCACGTGCCGGCCAACGGCGGATCGGATTGCCTAAATAGGAAATTCTTCGGGGAACGCGTCATCCGTCTCCGAAACTCTCGCTCCAATATCAATGAGGAGTCATGACCTGTCCGTCCGCTTGACCGTCATTGTCACGGTATCTTTCCCATTGTCTCTCGGGGCTCTTTCGGTGGCTCTTGTTGTTGACCATGTCGCCTCTGCCTCCCTCCAAGAGGGGCTGGAATACAGTCTGGCCAGATCTCATGATAGACCTGAGCATGTAAAGGCATCAGCGACGACATCTCTGACATCTCGAGTTGCTTGGCCAGAAATCTTGCCAGAATCGGGCTAGCCCTCAAGCAGGGGACTGCCGGATAACTACCCGGATTTGTCTCAGGGGGCCAACCTTTCATTCTTCCCTGCATATGAGTCCTCCTTAGGTTCTAAATGCCAGGGAGGTTAGTCTGGTTCTGTTGCTTATCAAAGATTTACATAATATGCTCGGTTACGTCCTATTACCTAGGGTCTCTTGTTAATATAGAAAAGCAAGTAAATTCCATAGCCAGGCTCCTAATCTCAGCAACAAGCTGGCCATTCCTAACGCTTTACTTATTGCCTTTTAAAGCGTTACTTACTTCTTACTAGGTAATTAGTATATTGTTTAGCGTGTTGAACGCCTTATAAAGCATCTCCCCTACCTTAACCGCCCTACGCAACAGCTACGTACTATTACTAAGGTCAAAGGCTAAGAAAAAGCCGCTAAACTACTGGATATTAATCTTAAAGACGTTAATTTCGTTAAGTTATATCTTAGTAAAGTTAATCGTTACTGCAACATCTACAGCGTTGAGGAACTTGTCCTTCATCCCTATAATCCAAAGGGTGTTAAGCGAATCCACAAGCATCATAGCCCAGCCCCCAAAAGAGTTCTAGCGGCCCCCCAAGACCAGTGTCAGCTTATTAGACAGCCAAGCGTAGACGCAGTACAAAGACCACGCTTTTAAAAACGCCTGCTTGACGGTTGGTTGCTGCTCTTTGTGGACACGGCGCTGGTCGCTCGTTTCGTGTGGGAAGGTGGCCTGGACCTGTGGGAAGCGGACGGACGGCGCCGCCTGTAGTTGTTGGAGCGGCAAGGGCGCCGGGTGGTGGACTTTGACCTTCTTCCAAAGTAGGTGTCGTCCTGCTCCGCTCTCCAGTTCATTAGCTTCTACAGCGAGGGCGATGAGGATGTGAGTGAGGGGAGTCCGCCGTCGTTGTTCCAAAGGATGAAGAGGAGAACGGAGACGGGGAGACCGAGAAGGACGATGCCTTGCATTTTCCGTCTTCCAAGCAGCATCTTTGTTTCCGAGCGCTTCACGATGAACACCAAGCATGCATAGAATTCGGAAAGCAGGCAATAGAAGGAATCTGGCGGATTCAAACTCTTCGTCGTGATTTTCGTTACGTGACGTGGCGTGGAGACGGACGGCCCAGCCGCCTTATTTTGTCCTTATCAATCCTTTCGCTTCAGAGGAGTTTACAAGGCCCCTTATCGCTGGCAAAAGGGGAGCAGGGGGAGGGGAAGGTGGTGGTGTGGAAAATCGGGCGCTTGATATGCCGTTGGATGTGTTGGTGCAGGCACCTATAAACCTGGCGTTTGTGATGGTTGGTTTGCGCATTCATGGGCCCAAGTCACTTGTATCTTAGTTGTCTTGGCGGATGATCGCAACCGGGGCCAAACACGGAGACTTTGGCATGAAAGGAGAGGCCATGGGCTGTTGGAAGCCGTTGGATTTGTTGCTGGGCTGTGTCGCCGAGTATCGGGTACATGACTACATTATTTTGATGCAGCGATAGCTTTGTTGTTTGGGCCGGGATCTCTGAACACCTTGATGATTGGTACAAGCAGTAAGCCCCTTGTCTTGGATCCGATGCCGCAACAAGTAACAAGATGATAACTTGACGAAATACAGGCTCTCAAATAAACCCAGTTCCAATCATGCCCTCAGGCTGAGCAAAAGCCATGGTGTTGAAGCCCTGTCTTCGCCTGCGATGAAGAAAGCACAGAAGCTAAAACGAGGCCGCATAGCAAACGGATGCACTAGTTAATATTTTAATTTCGCTTCCAATGTACGTTGACGCACTAGAGTCCGCAGCAATAAATATAGTTAGTGTGCTACGCCTACGCCCTAACCTTTAATGAGTTTGTTAGTTGATTACTGTAACGGTCCAAGGTAAATGTGTTTGCAACTAGCCACAGCGACTATTCCGAGTGTCCTGAGACCGTTAAAATAAAACAAAATACTTGGACACTCCACCTCACCGCTAGCCTAATCAAAGCTATATCGCACTGGCCAATGGATTGTCAGCATAAGGGTTCTGTGGTAGCCCTAGCTAAATAAACCGTTTTATACCTTTTGCTTAAAGCACCATTTGTGGCTGGGGAATATTAAGCTTACTTGATATTGTTGACAGACCAATGACAAGGCTAGGGTCTTCACCTTCACCTGCATACACACAGGCATATACACAGACAGACAGAGAGCCCGAGAGAAGCACAGTAGGGCGGATACACCCATTGGCTAGCAGCTGGATAACACTACAAGCTAAACATCGTTCCTTTTCTTACGCCACCACGGCTTCCGTAACTTCTGTCTTAATAAAAAGAATGCCCCTGGTCGGCATACCGTCTCTATTCAGCAACCTGACAAATCGGTACCCAAGCCTTAACCTGTCCAGACGCACACATGCCCACGCACTCATGCCACTCTGACTAACGACGTCGTTCATGATCATGAACGACAGAAATGCCAATTCAGGAACAACGCCCTCAATGTTGAGGAACTCAATCACCTCGCCACAAAAGTCCGGGCTGGTGCTACTGCTTTTACCCGTTTGGCCACTGTAACCAACCTGCTTGACCTGCTCTCCCCCTGCATCATCATCCACCATGATTGCCAGCGCATCCGGCTCTGTATGCAGCCCGACCTTGACCCAAGGGGCGAACTTGGCCGGTTCATCACCCGGTTCCAGCAGCGGAAGGTTCTGCGCTGACAGCACTGTAACAGCCACCCTATCCAGTCTTTTACTCTGGATCTTCGATCCAAGCTCCTCATCCTCTTCGATCCCAGGTACCAACCTATCAGTTTTGTCGCGGCGATAGCCCTTTGGCTTGAGGACGTACCCATCTGAGCCCGCAAACATGCCCTCGTTGAGGATCATACCCACATCCCAGGACTGCCAGTTCAGCGCAACAATCTGCACGCCCGCTCGCCAACAGAGCACAGGATCAAAGTTGGACGAATCCAACCGCATGCCGTGCGGGTAGGTTCTCATAAGAAAGTCCCTGTTATGCTTAAACAAGGCCTTTGGCATCTTACTCTGGATGGCAAACGCCGCCTTCTCCGAAAGCGAGAAAACGTGATTTGGCATCGATGCTTCGGGCTGCTCGAAAGACTTGAATGTGATGCCGCGCGTGTGGATCGCCAGACGGCTGAGGCGGGAGATAATCTTGGGAGCCTTGACCTTCTTCGTCTTCTTCGTCTTCTTCTCGCATCTTTCCGTGACGACTTCGAGAACGCTGCCGTCATCTTCCGGGCCTCCAGGGTCGCTGCTTTCGGTGCCGTTCTTGTCGTCTGGGACGTACTTGACCTTGATGAGGATCTTATTACGCAGCTGATCGGGCGACGGCAGGGAAGCGGGTTCGGTCTCGGACGCCGGGAGGAGGTATTCACCCCATGTCTCCTCCATGATGTCAACCATGGCGACCTGCTGTAGTTGGGAGCAGTGCACCTCCAGGCTGACGATGAGTGGCAGATCCGACACTGCGAAGGCGTAGTCCTTGACAACCTGGCACACGTCGCGGAACAAGACCTCCTTGGTGAGTGTGAAACCGTGAAGGACTCGCGGCTCGGCCCGAATAATGTCCGAGAGTCTCTCGTCTACTGTTCTGCCATCAGGGTCGACCGGCTCAACCTTGTTCATCCACCATCGGCCGATTCTGAGAATTATTTGGTCTCTTCGGCCGATCTTCTCGGAAGGGTCATCTAAACAAGTGCCAGGTACGCCGTGTTTCTCGCCCTCATCTGTGTGGATGCCGGGTCTGTACTGCTCCTGGCCATCCCAGACGTCAATCTCGATGCACCGACATCCCCGTAGCAAGACGTCCTTATATGCCTCGGCGCTAGAGTCACTCGAGAGCTGGTTCCCGGTGAGATAGGTGTTGTGACTCGAACTGATGAAGTAGCTACTCAGCGGCCAGGACAGATCCTGGGGCCCTGCCATCTCGAGGATATTGCCGCATGGCGAGGTTATGTACTTGATCAGCTCGGAAAGATCCAGCTCGTCTTTGTCGACGAGATAGCCCGCCGGGCCGTTGGGATCCTCGGCCTGCACATGCTGCATGAAGATGCTAACCTGATCTGCAGTCCATTTGTTATTTGGACCGGCATACTTGTTGAATAGCTGGGAGAGGTGGCCTAGGAGAGACTCGTCCAGCTTTTCCTGCACGCCTTTGCGCTGGGCGCTGGGGTGGCCACCGCCGGCCCTATATTGACCAAGCAAGTAGTCATGCGACATCGCTCACAACTGCATGTTCGCCTTTTTTGAAAGAGCAAAAGAAGAAATCAAAGTGTCGGAATGGCGTTTTGCACTGGGGACGTAGCCGCCTCGGGCGTTTTAAGGCGTCGGGCAAGGACCCATGCGAAGCGTCTAGTTTTCTCGTTCGCCATGCCCCTTGGAATTTTGGAGAGCATTATGCAAACTGGCCCACAAGGGCTGATGGCGGCGGTCGAGAAAAGCCAAAAGGCCCTAGCGAGCTGGTGTGAGGCGGTCGGAAAGGAGGGGGGCTGAGTTCTTCATCTTACTACAGTGTGCCGAAATACCCGAAGTCCCGTAATAAATCCGCAAACTATTAGTCTTGCCGAGGGCGTTAGTCCCTTCAATGTAGTCTTGTCTCATTGATATAGGAAGAGGCAAGGTAGGCAGACCAAAATAGCGGTTATTACACAAATATTGCGAGCAAATGCGTCCAGATTAGGTTAGTGTACTTGCATCTCAGGGTTAGGCTCGCCTCAGTGTGGGTCTCTATGTACCTCAGTCACAAGACTAAGCAGCTCAGTCCGTAGTTAAGCATAATCCGACACTAGCAAGGCGAGAGTTATGCCTAACATATTATAGAGTGAGTTATTATGCACGTTATAAATCTTAGGCGCTATCTTGTATGATATCCGCATCGGCTACCAGGGACACTCTCTCAGCCTCCTAAACTATCGCGAAATCCTGCCTGTGCCCCTAACCTGCGTGGGAAATATGTACAACTATAGAGTTGAATCACATTAATCTACTAAGGTCCCTTTTGAGATGACTTATCACAACATTACACTCAGTCTTAGGCAAGAAACATCTGCCTTACACGTGATCTATATTTCATGAACAAGGAAATAATTATGTTTACCTAGATAATTTAAGTGCACTTCTACTAACACGTTTTCCCTTCCCTGTTCTCTTTATCCCCGTTTAACTGTTTCTTGCACTAGAACTATTAACGTCAACAACACCTAAGCTTAGATTACCTCTGACCTTATACATAACAGCAAGAAGTTTATTTCTTCTAGTCCTAATCACAGGTCTTATTGCTCTTCTATTATACACTACAGATATAAATATATTTATTCTAAGCCAATAAAAGCCTTCTATACCTTTTAAGTAATTAACTTTATGATTCACTCTTATAAGTAGCTCTTAGATTATCCTTCTGTTGTAAAGCTATCAGATGCTTACGCCTTAAAGTGCCTAACTAATTACTAGACATTAATAGACCAGTAAGATTACTAATAAGACCTACCTTACTGTTATTGAGTATTAAGCTTAGCTACCCGTTAGCAGAAAACACCACTGTCGGATAGCTGACCGTAACACTAGAGGCTTTGTCAATGCTTCCACATTGTTATCCCTGTCAAAAGGGATAAAGTACAATCCGTTTTTATAGTATCCTGGAGACAGAAACGGGTCTAGTATAACATAAAAGAAAGTTCCTGCTAGTTAACTTTAGAATTTTACTGTAAACAATAAAGTTATATATACCTGTCTTTTATAGCAGCATAGTTCTTTAAGGCTAGACAAGAGGGTTCTTCTAGGAAAAGAGATTACTGTACTAAAATAAAACTAAGAATAAGATTCATTATAAGAACTCTTATCTTATCTAATTATATCCTTATATCTAATAACTATGTAAACTTACTATATCTATATTTAGATTAAGTAAAAAAGGAGCTTTATAACCGTATATAACTTGTCTATATACAAGATATACTTATAACAATAAAGGCAGTCTAGAAAAGACCAGTCAAGAATCAGGGTAACCCTAGAATTCCAGTCTGGGATCTAGTCAATCCTAGATTCCAGAAAACCAACTCCTAGATTCCAGATAAGATACTTTTATTAGATAATCATATTGCTAATAAGATATCAAGGAAAAGATAAACCTAAGATATTCCCACCTTTTAGAAAGAAATAACTAGAATTATATTTCATCAATGTAATAACCTTATCTTTCTACCTTTACTCTCACTAAGTCTCTTTACTTCCCTGTGACTATATAAGAATATTACTATTATATTCTAAGTATAAATAAGAAACATTAACAGTAGAAACATTTAGTATAATATTAATAAACGTAATAGTAAAATAAAACTTATTTATAACTAGTAATTAAGTTAAAAAGAATTATCTGTAGTTAGTTATTTATTTTCAAATAAATATTATAATTTAATAAGGCTTATTTCTAAAAGAAAAAGGCATCAACATTAGTATAGAATATCAAGACAATTATTAACTAAAGAATGAAGGGGAGCATAAATTCTTGTGCTCCTCTAATAAACGTAGCGCAAGGATGTAGGGGAGGTGGAGCTAGCGTTTGTGTATGCAGAGCGCTACTGTTCTTAAGGCAAACACACACACACCATTTATTACTCCTTGCAGCGCGGCGATGGTGTTGCAGCTTCTCAATCAATGAAACATTTTTATTTTTGATACCTGTACATATGTTATGGTTTGGAAACAACCCTATGGGATCGGCTTAAAACTGAAGCGTTACTCGCGATGCACATTTTGAACATCATGTAGCATCTGAACCACCGTCAAAGCCACCATATCCTTCAACATCATCAATTGTTTCTTAACCCTACCGCCTGCCCAGATAATGGTTCCCGACTCACTATCAGAGTCAAATACCAGACTTAATCATGTCTGCTGCCTGTAGAATAGGTTAGCGATGAGTACCGCACTGTCGTCCACAAGCGCGAAGGGTATACTCACCTTTTCGGCAATAGCATACGTAGTACCTTGTACATGTGCTGCTGGTAACATGGGAATGATAGAAGCATCGACAATGCGTAAGTTACTAACTCCATAAACCCTAAGGTGTGAATCTACCACACCACCAAGCTCAATGGGCATCATGGCACAAGTGCCGGCAGGATGCCAAACAGTAGAGAGACCGGCAGCAGCATAAGCGCCTAGTGAAGCATCGTCCGTGATCTCGCCTCCAGGTGCAACCTCCACTGCTTTCATCGCTTGGAATTCTTCTGTCGCAACAATCTTTCGATCGTACTTCAGAGCGTCCGCGTAGAGCTGTCTATCAGCAGGATGGGAAAGATACCGAGGATCGATGACTGGATGGTCGAATGGATCCGCGGATGCCAGCGTAACTGTTCCGCGAGAGAGTGGGTGCATCAGGATGGTGACTAGGAACGTGCCACCGTTTAGAACCATGAGTTCTTGGCCAGCTGTCTTGCGATCGCGGTGATTGGCAACGACATGCTCAATCTGAGCTTTGTAGCCTGCTCTGACGCTAGGATCGGTGATGTTTGCAAGATAGGTACTTGCCGTGCTAGCGTCCATGCTATCAAGCACATCAGGGTTTGAAGCGAAATCAAGATACGGAATAAAAGCAAGAGTGGCAGGGAGTCCATCAGTCCACCTTCCAGTTCTGTTTTCGTAGTAGAGATCACCCTGGACAGAATCGAATGTTTCGTTCTCGAGATCTGTACCTTGTGGGAGGCTTTGATTGACTTTTAGATAGTCAGTACAGGAAACACACAGAATGTGAGTGTTAAACTTACTACTGAGGACCATAGCATTGATAGCATGATCTTGTAAGTTGGCTCCCACACCAGGAAGGTCAACAACAGAATCAATTCTGTGTTCCTCAACCTGAGCCTTTTGGCCGATGCCAGAGAGCATAAGCAACTGAGGGGATCGAAGGCTACCTGCAGATAGTATAGCCTCCTTCACTACGTTGACACTAGCCTTTCCACTTTCTCGCGATGCTGCGAACTCAACGCCAGTAACTACAACCGTATCATTACGGGCTGCAGTTACTAACTTAGTAACATGCGTCTCCGTTAAAACATGCAAGTTTGCTCTGTCAATCGATGAATCGTACCAAGCGGTACGGCCGAAAGATCGAGATTGGTTTGTAGGGTGGATGGAATGGGTTGTTAGGTAAGCGCCAAGCGTGTTACCACAAGACTGGTCTAGCGGCTGCGATACACCCAGGCTTTCGAAAGCAGCCATGAAGTTATCTGCGAAAAGGTGAGCTATAACTGAATGCTACAAAACAAGGCATTTGTCGCTGGGAAACACACTGTGTTGTGGGTAAACATAGCGACAATAGCTCGACTGGACCGGGCCGTCTGTTCCGTGGCATTCAGGATTCCAAGTGATACCGAATTCCTCGACTTGGTCATCGCTAGGAGGTGTAAAGGTTTCGGCCTGTATCTGAATGTTAGTTGGAACCCAAAGGAGACCGAGCGGTTCACTAAGGGTCTGGAAACCAACCCTCCTAAAGTACGGGAGCAGACTGTCAAAATTCCAGCCTGGGTTGCCCAAATCGGCCCAGGCATCATAGTCAGCTGCACGGCCACGGTCATATACCATGGCATTGAGACCGCTTCCACCACCAATAAGTTTTCCCTGGGTGAATACAACCTCCCTGTTTCCAAGGTTCACTTGAGGTACCGTCGAGTCATTCCAGTTGTACTTGGCACCGGTGTACGGTCCATTGGCAGCAACATAGTATCGCGGGATCATGATTTCCTTATCACCGGAGTCTCTGTAGAGCGTCAGTTCGGAAATCCAAGTCTGGTAGCTCAGAGAATCTAAGTTGCGCAAAGATAGCTTACACAGGGCCTGCTTCAATCACGAGTATCGTTGCTGTTGCACTCTATCATCAGTTGTGATGAACAGGCATCTACATGTATAGGAAACAAACTTGTAGGGTCTTCGGATAATCGATTGCCCAGTGCCATTCCACCAGTGCCGCCGCCTACTATGACGTAATCATATTCTTTTAGCAGCTCATCGCGAGTTATCAGACGGCACTCGCATAAGCCTTGGAAGGCCATCAGGCCAAACAGAGTCGTAGAGAAGGATTTCATCTTGATTCAGTCAATTGAATACGATCAGTGATATAGAGAAAGGATGAAGAATTGGTTCAGGAAGTTCCCTTCATGTCATTATTTATAGATTGACTGATACTCGTCACATACCACCTTATACGAGGGTAAAGGTACATTGGCCCCACTGGGATAATTGCCGGGCCAGGGTACCGAATCGGATCATATTGTTGACGCGTATCTATTCCACTCACTGCGGCAAGACGCTAGGAGAAAAAGTCTCATAAGAATTACATTTTTAACTGTAATAATTGCTCACCGTTGAGTAGACGAGTTGTGTCACACACTTTTATCGGCTGTACCTCGCATGGCGTCTTGTCGCAGCCAATGGGATACGCGGTATAGCTCGTATTGAGAATGTGTCGATCGCGGGAAACGTGGCAGACTTGTTGATTCCCGTAGCATCAAGACCGACAGCTGTAACATTGCATACAAGGCGAGCAGCAGCAGTGAGTCCTTCATGTCATGAGCTATAACCCTGGTAGGAATTGCCCAATAGTTGCCTACAACTGTCCGCAATACCCGAGATGTTTGTTCGATGTACAAGAGACGAGCAGGTAAGACCACCATCACGAGGGACACGTTTCAATCCCCACTAACACTATAGGTTCAAACCCAGCATTCGTTCCTCTCGGTGCCTCCACTACAGCTCGGGTGTAACCTTTCGACCTTAGTTATGTCGTCATGAACATCTTTTGGGTCAACTGGACCGCGTATCTCGGGCGACATACTCGTTTCTCAACATCGATCTGATCTGGTCATGGCTCAGTAACTTCGTTCGCAGAGTGACAGTAGAGCCGTAGTTCGCAATTAAGAGCTTAGAACGATGAAGAGAGAGATCTATTTAAACAGTGAGATTCCCCGGTAGTCCAGAGCAAAATTATCATTCATCAGCTGTTATCGGCTTTGTTACCTGTTCAGACCGTACTCTGTTGCCCTTGAGTCCTGAAAATCGATAAGAATGCGTTGCAAGTTTCCTATTCTCCTTTCTTTCACGGGTGTAGCGCTTGCGCAGATCGGTGAGTTTATAATGTTCTAGCGCCTTGAATTTCTTGAATTTTCTTTGTAAAATAGCGTGTTGACTGTGATAGATTGCACGCCAAATGTGTATGCCCGTCTTCCAATCATTGCCCGGACGCATGATGGAGTTAACGCCTCTTGGACTCAACCACCCTCTGGCTGGGTGTTCGGGAATTGGAAGTTGACCTGGTCTAGTAGCCCTAACTATGTGGCTTTACACAACTTCAACGTCGACCTTTCACCCGTCTTCCCTCAGACTCCCAACAATATGTATCAGATGCATGATCTCTCAACCTACCAGATCAATGGCACTAAAGAATTGACGATATACTATGGCGTCGACAACAAACGTGCCGAAGACAGTGGCATTTACAATTTCACCCTCCCTAGTGGTGGTCTTAATTACCGTTTGGAAATCCTGGCTTGGGGCTACGATACGGAAGGTAATGGGTATAAAGTGACGTACGAGAATGAGGCACCGGAGATACAAGCGCCGGCTGCTCTAAGCGTAGAGTCTCGCGTCGCAACTGGTCCAACTCAAGAGACGGTATCAAGGATTTTGGCCGAGGTGAAGAAGCTGGGTTGGGTACCGCTGGCTACACTTGCCGAGGAGATGATTCCAACGACGCATAACGACGGAAGGAAAGGGCTCGAATACGTCTGTGACGCCACATGCACTGGTACCAAGGATCCCTGTTTTGCCTGAGTTTGCAAATAATGATGCTTAGAAACATCGTTAAATAAGTGCTGGCCATGCTCCTACTGAGTATGGCCGACGGCTGGGAGATTCAAGTAGAATAGTCAGTTCGATTCGGGTCCAGCACCGCAGTACAACCTCAACGTCTGCGTTAGGACAATAGATTCAGCCAAAATAAAGACGAGGCGCATGAGTACCTAATTTTCACTCATGTTGTGCCACAATCCAAGAAAAACCGATGATTCGAGTGAATAGAAAAGAGAGATACTGATCGCCACTCCGTGGAGAAAGCTATTTTGTAAAAGGCGATCATACATCCTCTTAGTGCAGGGAAGAGCAAGTAAAATTAGGATTTACTGAACCAGAAATGACCAGAAAGCCCGACTGCGACTCACTTTCCATAATTGTTGATGCCACTTGGACTGAGAACAAAGCCGCCGATGCCACCAAGGGTATTAGTTGGGGGGTGGCATGACTCCGCTTCAGCATTGCCTGTTGACTTACTGCAGCCCCTTACATGCTGTCCGCCTCGCAGAGAGAAATACTTGTCGCAGACTCCGAACCTCTCTTCTTCTCGTATCACAGCATTCCCATCCTGCGAGGTCATGGCTGAAGTGCTTTGTTGCAGAGTGTGCAGGATAGACAGCGCATTGCTAGTAACGCGAAGCTGACCACAATAGCTTAAAATACCTTTCGCCTCAGGCAGCAATACCCACTCCATAACTTCATTTTCTTCTTCGCGACCTGTTTGAGATCTTGGCCACTCGATCAGAGCTGTCCCCGAACCAATTAGATTGTAGTTTCGACCGGGATGCAACGTGGAAGCGCACAACAACACGCCCCGTCTGGCTGGGGGGTGGGTAGAGCCATGCCTGTCGGGCTTGGGGTTTCACAAGTTGTCGAAAGCGTGCAAATCTAGTGAGATGAAGTGAACAGTCTACATCTTACACACTATTTCGTCGTCATCACTCTAGGCTGAGAGATTGCGGGTGAATGTGATTCCTACATCCCTATGTTCACCTGGACGCTTTGTTGCTAATAATCTTGATACCAAATGGGAATATCGGGAAAGTCGATTTCTCGTATTGTGTACGATGGCATCGAATGAGGACACGTATTCTTGTCACATATTTCAGCAGAGGTTGGGGTCAATTGGTTTTTGGACGCCGCTCTAATCGGGCTGTCTCGGACAATTTGCCCCGGGTATCTATCCATTTGGCAATGTGAACCTCGCTTGGAACCTGGTGTGCCTATGCCGTTGTAAGCAAGAGAATACGATCGAACCCGAGTAAAGATCAGTAACGACCCCACAGACGCAGTAGTCCCTGTGAGAGAGACCGCAGACCGTGGAACTGGTCCCACTTGACGTTGCGGCTGGGTGCGCTAGCCAATAGGAAGATCCCTTCTGGGTTCCGCAAGTTGTTGTGGAAGCACGCTAACCGGCGAGGCAGACGCAGCTACTCCCGTGGCTTTGAAAGAGTCAATAGTGCCCTGAAGTTTGCCGCTTATCTGCGGCTGACCATCCCTTGCAGATGCATGACGGTTGTTTCCAGGGGCCCGCAAAGAACGGACGTCGGAACGCTTGTACAGCCCGGTAGGGTTTCTATTCCCTGTATAACTGACAGAACCAGGGACACCCTCGCTTCAGTGAAACTAACCACATACAGTCATTACTTGTCTAAAACACATATTCAGGCCAGGATTGCCTTAGGAGGGATAACCACCAATCGTTTATATAGACCTACTACAGGACCAGCAGATTACACTAAGCAGTATACCAACCAACTTATCCCACACTCGTAAATTACAGCACTAGTGACTAAACAGTCAATCTGTCAGGAGGGCCGTTCTAAGACCCACCTTTTCGCTAGGTCCGCAGACTCCGTGTGATGATGATTTCATCTCAGGCTACTGCAGCTAAGGGGATACGAGAACTCTATTCTAGGATTTCATGTGGAAAAGGCTCTACTTAAATGAAATGGCGTGTATTTAAATAAAACATGACTGGGGTTGTTTAGCAAAGGACAGTATCCGTTATTATAGTGGATTCAGTGATACATCTCCTTCCGGCTGGTTCAGAGTTCCATTGTTTGTCTCCCTAGTATAACTGCTTCTTATATATCGTTATAACAAAACAAAATGGTTTAAGCGGACTTTCGTCCTAGACACAGGCGTTCATCTAACATAATAGCTTAATACTTCATATGTTGTGTACTAGCGCGCTACAAGAGATACTGTTTGAGCTTAAAGGTCTATAGTCTAGGACTTAAGAAGTGGAGAAACTAGTCCGAATACAAAGTTTGACTTTGAAATAGATTACAATATACCCTGTTTGCCATCACATCCTCAGTCAAGGCACATAACATGGAGTCTAGTGAACGTACTTCAAGATTTCCTAGTATTACGTAGTGCTTAGAGGGAAATAGGTATTTTTCTTTTAGATCGGCTGTAATTTGGTGATTATATAAATGCTCTACTGGACGCTTTCTACAAAAAAGTTCTACCCTTATACTCCTCATCAATTTTAGACAAGTTGGAATGAACTGACCTAGTCCGACCTTAATACTACGTTTCCACCAAAAAGACCAAACATCGCGCTCAAGTTCCTGTACCTAAAGACGCAAAGACATCAATCCACCAAAATACAACTTATCAGCAATATGCAACTCACTATAACTCTAGCTTTAGCCTTCTAGACGGCTACTGCGTTTACCTACACGACAGTTGTATGCCTTCCTGGACCTGGCGTATCCATTGGTGATGTGGAATGGGCTGTCAACAACCGGAAGAACGACCTACGTTTGAATGTAAAAGGGTTTTGGAACAGAGCTGAAGTCAATTGCCACGGTCAACAAGTCATATCGCTTTGTCGTAGCGATCCTTACCCTACACCTTTTACGACAAGCCTTAGCAATGGTTATGTTATATGCTCTACGCCAGAAATGAAAGGCTGGTACGATTGCGATAGATGCAATTAAGGACTTTTGTTAGAATATAGTAATTATTATTTTATTAGTGCTACATGTTACGACCCAACAAGCATAACATAACCAGGGTCGCCCCACGGGCGCCTAGCGGTTGTGAGACAAGGTTATATGCGAGATAGCACGGGAATACGTTAATCCCCCTCTTGGAACAGAAGAACTAAGGAAAGTCACGTGAAGATAAGAAGGACCGATAACAAATAAGCGGTCTATTATTACGGTCAGATATCCGACAGTGGTGTTTTCTGCTAATAGGCAGCTGAGGTCAATACTCGGTAACAGTAAAGTAAGTCTTATTAGTAATCTTGCTAGTCTATTAGTGTCTAGTGATCAGTCAAACACGTCTAGGCATAGATAGCTTTATAGCTTCATAACAGAAGGATAATCTAAAAGTCACTTATAAGAGAATGAATCACAAAGTTAATTACTAAAGAGCTATAGAAAGTATTTAGTCTAATTAGAATAATTGTCCTTATATCCTATTATTACCTTATTAGAACTAATCTCCTAAAGTTAGTCCTTAATAAGGACTAATCCTTAGCATATCAGTCCTAGGTTATAAACCGCTTATTTATTATTAGTTCTTCTTATCTTTATATAACCTTCTTTAGTTCTTTTATTCTAAGAAGAAATTAACATGTTCCTGTGCTATCCTACATATAACCTTATCTTATAACCACTAAGTACTTATAAAGTAACCCTAGTTATATTATACTTATTAAGTTATAACATTAGGTCTTTTCTTTAAAGGTCTTACCCTTAAGACCTTATAAGTAGATCATTTCTCCTAAGTTAAAGAGTTATTAAACTTACTTCCTAATTTATTTATAATACTAATACTATATTAAGTTATATATAAAAATTAAAACTAAAAGCAAAATCTTAAAAAACAAAAATAAAAGATCATAAGCGCTTTATGCTTCTAGAGTTTATTAAAGCTTATTCTATTATTACTAATATACCTTATACTTATTATTTTTATATAAAGACTACTTATTATTTTAGTAAAAGTTCTTTTTACTATTAAAGCTATATTAAGGCTAAAAAGTCTTATAATAGTGTTTTAGTAGCTTCTACTTATAAATATCTTTTAATTAAGTATAGTCTTTTTTATTTAACTTTTATTTATAATATAAAAATTAAATACTTAATAAAAAAAAAAAAGAAAAAAAAAAGATAATAAGTAAAAAGCTTTTAAGGCTTTATAAAGAACTTACTTAATTATAATCTTTAATAGCTACTACAACTAGCTATTTATCTAAGATTCAAAAAACTTAAAAACTTATTTATAAACGTTAAGCTAAAACTTTTTATTATAATATATAAAAAATTAATAAGTCTAATGCCTTAAAGTTAATATTAGATACTTATAAACAAAGAATAATAAAGGAGTTATAGTTTATATAGATACCTAATAACATAGACTAGTCCTTATATAGGCTTAGTAATAAGTTCTCAGACTTAGGGCCACTAATATAGGCGTCTAGTTTTAATATGTCTACAAGTTATAATAGTTCTAAAGTAGCTGTTAAAAGTGCTAAAGGTTCTTGATTAGTTCTTATAAGTTGTCCTTATATCTATACCCTTTTTATTTAATAAAATACTATACTTCTCCATTTTTCTCTTATTCATTAATAATTCATTTAACTTTATATTCTAGTTTATTTAGTTCTATAATAATATAGTCATTAGTATTTAATTCTCACAGTACTAGTTCAAGCAGTACAATATAAAAAACTAGATAGATCTTTATTATATCTAGTAAATCAAATTTAAAGTTAATATCTAAGATTTTCTGAATAATTTTAAAAGGTCTAAGTTTTTTATAGTCTAATTTATTACTTAGTCTTTTTGTTTTAATATTATATCATAAAAGATATACACTATCTCTCTCTTTAAAGGTTAGTCCCTTAACCCTTAATATATTAACGTATTTCTTCATTTATACCTTAACAAATTCAAGGTCTTTAATAGCGTTTTCTTAGATTTCTTATAATTTATTATAATCTACCATAGCCTTTAGCGCTTATAGTCCTTGTTAAGGTTCTTTATATACTATAGGCTTAAATCCATAATTCAAATAAAATAAGGAATTTAATATACTTTCTCTTATAGCACTATTATAAGCAAATTAAGCTATTAGTAACAATAATACCTAATTATCTTAGTTATAGTTAACATAACATCATAAATACTGTTCTAGTATCTAGTTAATTTATTCAGTTTATTTATTAGTTTATAAGTAAAAAGTAGTTAATAGCTTATAATTAGCTCCTAGTTATGAAATCAAAGATTTCTAAAATTTAAACATAAACAGTTTATTTCTATTAAATACAATTTCCTTAGGTAATCTATAGTTATTAATAATATATTTCAAAAATATATACACTAAGTCTTCTATTATACTTAACTCTAAGTATAAAATAAAGTATACATATTTCATAAGTTAATTAACAATAACTAATATACTATCATAATAGGTTTTTATAAATAGTTCTCTTAACTTAAAAAGTTTAATAATAAAGTCCAAAGAGATTAAGTACTAGGCTTCTAGTAGCGCTAGTAGTAGTTATAATTATTTATATAGTTTATATAAACTATTTTTACTTTTCTTATATATATTATAATCCTTAATTACTAAAGCTACTTTAGCTTAAGTAACTTATATATTATAGTGTTATTAAATTTGTTTAAATATTTTAGTAACTTCTTAGTGTTTATAGGCCTTAGCACTATAAATCTCTATAATCTGTTTAGGTGTCATCCTACCAGTCATACTAGTATTAACACAGGTACTAATTATAATAAGTTTCTATACTAAGACAAGGTCACTATTCTTATCCTTCTTAAGAATAATTTAAGTTTCTTCTAGTACTAGGGTTTTATAGTCTAGTCTTTAGCTTAAGGTATTAGCTCTTTTATTCTTAAATCCTTTAACATAAATAATTCTGAAGTTAAATTCTAATAGGAATTCAAATTATCTGATTTATTGTTTATTAAGGACTTTAAAGGTAGTAAAGTAAATAAAGTTCTTATAGTTAATATAGACCTTAACTTTATATTTAGTTCTAGATAACTAAGGTTTCTATTCTTAGAAAGCTTTAATAATTACTATAAGTTCCTTGTTATAGATTTAGTAATTAAGCTTAGCTTTACTAAGCTTTTAAAAGAAAAAAACGTAAAAGTATAGCTTTCCTTTATTATTATATTAGCTAAGTTATCCACTAATAGCGTAATCTAAAGCATTAATTTCTAGTTTAAAAGGTTTTCTTAGGTCTAAAATAATTAGAACTAGTTTAAAATAAACTTATTACTTAACTTCTTTAAAAGCTTTTTCTTATTCTTTAGTCTATTTAAAAGGTATATCCTTTCTAGTAAGCTTAATAAAAAAGTTAATTTTACTAGAATATCCTTTAAGGAATCATTAATAAAAGTTAATAAATCCTAAAAAGTTAACTTATTAACTATAAAATATACTCTTTTTAAGTTTAACTAGTAATTTAGCTTCTTATAATTATTAAAGTATAGTATAAACATACTTCTTATATTCCTTGAGAGTATAAGAATAAATAAGTATATTGTCTAGGTAAACAACAACAAACATATCTAGAAACTCTCTCAGGACATAGTTAATCATTATTTAGAAGGTGATAGGTACATTAGTAAGTCTAAAAGGTATAACTAAGTACTTAAAGTTACCTTTCCTAGTATAGAAACACGTCTTCTATTCCTCGCCTTCCTTTATCCTGATCAGGTTATAGGCTCCTTTAAGGTTAATAGCTGTGAACTATTTTGTGTAGTATAGCTAGTCTTATAATTCTAAGATAAGAGGTAATAGATAATAGTTCTTAATTATAATATTATTAAGTTATTAGTAATCTATATAGTAGAAAGGGGTAGGGTTTCGCGTTTTCATTTTTCCTTTTATCAGCCTGCAGACACAATCACAGGCCTGATCAGACGTGACTAAGCAGGACCCTTCCAAGTATAAAAGGGGGCTCTAGTCAGATACTATCACAGAGATCAGCATCTAATCACTAAGCAGACAGACAAGCTTGACATCTTTGGACAGGCACTTAGATAAACATAGACAAATTCATTACTTTGATATTAAAACAAGACATATAATAAGTGACTATTGCTTTATTTCCTTAGGCCTAACTAGACCTCTAAGGTCTAGAAGGGTATTCTCCTCCTCCAAAGATCACAATACATATATATATACTACTTAGTAACAAGGGCAAATCTAAATAGACTATAAGACATAAAGGATACACTTTTCTAGTTTGCTTATAGCCCTAATCAGGCTAAGGAGGACCTAAAAAGAGTAGTATTTTATGGTCTAGGTATTAAGGTAATTACTTAAAATAATTAGTCACTCCAGGTACACTTATAATAATACTAGGACCTTAGTGTTTAGTATGGTTTATGTATTAACTACCTACTTATTAGCTTTCTTTATTTTATGTAGTTTTAATAGTGCCTTATAATAGAATTAAACTATTAATCTTTTTATTATTTTTATTTTAATTATATAATAAATCTAATATTAGTACCTTAAAAATAGCTTTAATTAATAAAATATATTATTAAAAAGATATAAAAGAAATAATATCCTTAACCTAATTAGACTTAATCCTAGACATAAAAGTAAACCTAACCCTAAGAAACTATAATAGATAAGACCTAAGAAAAGTAGGATTCTTTAAAAAAACAAAGAAACAAATAACTAGCTATAATAACATAATATAGCTAGATAAACCTTTTATATAAATAATCCTTTTATAAGTAAACACTAAGTAAACCTAATTAAAAAAAAAAACCTATAAAATATAAAAGAAAAAAAAAAACTAATAAAATAAGAATAATACCTTTTACTAAGATTAATAAACTAAAAAGCTTTCTTAGTATAAATTACAGAATAATTATAACTATAAACTAAGCCTAGAACTTCTCAAAATCTTGTTATTATATAAGCCTTAATCTAATCAAGTTTAATATTATGTTATTAACAGAGACTAAACGTCTTAGCGTTAATAGATTAATAGCAATAGAAATTCAATATTCCTTTAAGATTAGCTTAGACTTAATAAGCACCCCCTTTAAAAACTTAATTAAAGATATAATAAACTAATACTTTATAAAAATATATAAAATATTACTCTTAAGTCTAATTAAGTTAATAGACTAAGCTAAGTAATAAATTTAAAGAGATTTTATATATAATACCTTAAAATTAATTTAAAGTAATTAATACTATTTACACTTCCTACAACTAGCTTACTAAAATATTAGTAACATATTTAAGCTAACCTTATTAATAACTAACATAAAGTAACTTAAAAGTCTAACTAATTACATCGCCTTATTTACTAATAAAGCTTTCTAGAGTTACTAAGACCTTAATAATAATATAGATACTAAGTCTAAGACTAGTCCTAGGATTCCTAACTTTAGAACTACTAAGAGAAGCAAAGGTAAGGACCTAAGCTTAGGCTATTAGTAGTATAAAAGGAGTCTTAATTAAGCTAATAAGAACATAAGCCTTTCCCTTAATCTAGCATCAGACTCTTTTACTACAATAAACTTCTAGGCCTAGTAACTCTTAATAGTAAACCTATTAATAATAGTTAACATAAGTATAACTAAGAACCAAAGGTCTATTAAGCCTAATTAAAGTAAGACAGATTATCTACGTTAATTAACTATTAAGATATTATCACTAAATACTAAAGAGGCCTTTACCTTTAATAGCTATAATATTATTAATTTCTTTAATAAGTATAAAGCTTTAACTAAGCTTATTAGTTACTTTAATAAAAAGAAAATAAAAGCGTTATTATAGTATTTACTTAATAAACACTAAATAATAGTGAAGATTAAGGCTAAAAAGGAGACTTAGTAAGAACTAAATAAGTTCTTTTTTAATACTTATAAATAACTTAATAAAGAAGTTATTTTTTAACTAAATTATTATATTAAGGACCTTATAAAAAGAGACTTAATTAAGGATAATAACTTAATAGAAACTATAACTTTATTTTAAAAGGTTAAGAGTATAAAAGAAAAGGTAAAGGCTAAAGAGAAGCTTATAATAAGTACTTAAAAGCTAATTAAGCTTTTTATTATACAATTTTCTAAAAACATAATTATAGTAGTATCCTTATAGATAAGACTTTTTTTTACTAATCTGTTTAAGAGAAGGAACTTTAGTGCCTTTAAAAGGGTAATACTTATATAAGTAGAATAGAAGTTAAAATATAAGGGTTATTATAGAGATTCTAATACTTTTACCTTCTCTTTATTAATTATAGTTCCTTATTCCTTAAAGTAGCCTTCTAGCCTTAATTAGATTAAAAATATACTCCTTAAGAAGTCTACTTTTAAAGATTTTAAAGTTATAACTAATTTTACTATAAACAAACTTTTAAAAACAGTAGCAGCCTTTATACTTACTATAAAAGCTAGTCTTAAAGCTTAGATTATCTTTAACAGTTAACCTATAGTTATATATAGTTATAACGTCTCTGTATCTAGTCCTTTACAGCTATATATACTACTAGCTCAACAACTATCCTCCTTTAGCAAGCTAGGTTTTGTTCTAGGCTATTCTGATTAGTGTTAGTATAATATATATAACTAAAAAAGGTATTAAATATACTTATAACTTAAAAAGAATAAAAAGGCTAACTTAATTATGTTAAACTATAACGTTTATAAGTATAAGGTACTTTAAGAATTAAACGTTAAAGTAAATAAAGTTTTTAATATTATTATCTAGGAAGCCTATAAAAACTATTAGCCTAACTAGGTTATTATTTTTACTTATATAATAAATAATACCTTGTTCCTAGAAGCTATAAAAGTAATAAAATATATAATTAACTAGGGTATTAGACGTCTTTTTTAACCTAAGATATAATACTACTTACTACTATATACCTAAAACGCCTAGGTAAATCTTGTTAAATACGTCTTAGTATCCCCTAAGATATACACTAAAGTCTTCTTAACTTAAAAAGCAAAAGTAAATATAGTTACTAAGTCATTAGACATAATACCATAACTTATTCTATGCTACCCTAATTAAGTAAAGCCCTATTTAATACACCAAAGCTTTATTTCAAAAAACATATATTAAAAAAGAAACACTTTCAGTACTAGCTCCTAGGCTAAGGAAATAAACATCAATACCTATACCCAGACTCCTCTACCAACACAACCTACTAGTCTAGTACACCCTGATTAGGCCTATTAGACTCCTAAGAGCTCAAGGCCCCCTTCTATTCAAGCTATACCAGCAAGCAAGCACACTAACTTCACACATAGTTCAAGATATACTTAAAAACCTACTAAAGAGAATTCTATCCTAAATTAACTAAAAATAATAAACCAAGCTATGTCTACTTAAGCTATTACTAAGAAATTTAAAGGGAATATTACTATTCCCTTTAAAGTTATACTTTAAGTCTAGCCTTAGCTTAACTAAGTTATAATAATAATAATATACCAGATATTAGATAGCAATAGGTATTTAAACATCTACTTAAAGGCTCCCTTTAACCTAATCAAAGAGGTGAAACCATATAAAAGATTAGAAGCTTACAAGGCAATTAATAGATATAATAAAGATATCCTAAACCTTATAAGTAGAACTACTAAGGTCAAACTTATTAAAACGCTTAACTTAACTACTATTAAGTCTATTATTCTACACTTTATAATACTTTACTTTATAATTAATATCTAAGTTAGTAGTCTTTACTTTAATTAGAATAACTTAATTAAAAGTATTATTAATAATAGTTTATAAATCAATATTATTTTAAGATTATATATAAACAAGTATACTATTAAGCTTATAACTATACTACTTAAAATAAACGCTTTTAATCCTAATTCAAAGCATATATCCTTTAATAGAGTAGCTATTATACCTATTTAAGTTAAAGGCTATTATTTCTTAACTAGTATGTTTATTACTAACAATAAAAGGATAAATAAACTACTTTTTTTAGGATTACCTTTTAGGTTCTATACATAGATTAACTATATATATAGCCTTAACATAATCACACTAATACTAATAATAAGGTAAACTTATCTCTATATCCCAGCCACATTTCTAAAGTTTAGTAATCCTAGAAAGTTCCTAGATTATCTGTTAGACTAGAATAACTATATAAAGGCTCTTAAGAACCATCTCCTTAATCAGACCAAGCTACATTAAGACTAGGAAAACTAGACTCTAGTAACAGTACTAAGACCATTACTAAAAAGCTTAAAATTCCTAGACATAAGCTATAAGAAAATAATAAAGAAGTAATCTAGTTATTTAAAAAAGAATTAGATTATTTAGTAAAAATAGTACTAACTATACTCCTTACTTTAGCTATAAAGGATATCTGTAAGACTATAGTAAAGGTTAAAAGGTATAATAATAAGGGATATTCTTACTACATTAAAAAGCCTAACTTGCCCTATATCAATACTAATCATCTTAATTAGGCCTATTATCCTAAGGTTTACCTTAACTAGTTATTAGTAACTATTAGAAAGATTAAAGTAAAGAGAATTAGGAAGTAAATAGTTAAGTACTTTAATATAATTAATAAAAAAAAAATACTTTTATTCCTAAAGCAACTACATAACCACAAAATAAATCCAACAAAATATTATCCCTAGCCTGATCAGGCTAAGTAGAATATAAAGGTATTTACTATATATAAGAAAAAAGACAAAAAAATATATCTAGTTAATAACTAACTATTTAACAGATTAACCTTTAATAGTAATCCCCTTTAAAAAGTTAAAAACCTAGCTAAAGCTAAAAAAATAATATAACTTAATAAGAGACTATTTTAAGGCCTAATTAGGCCTAAGTATTTAAGTATTAAGCTATATTTACGCCTTAAGCCAGATAGATTAATAGCTATCATAAATATACTAAGTTATCTCTTACCCTACAAAAAGAACCTATTCCTCTAAGTTCTTCTGAACTATAAAAATGCTTCTACTTAGGACTTCTCTAAAAACAGTGCACTTAACTTAAAAGTTACCTTTTTATAAGTAATTAAGACTGTACCTTACAAAGCCTAGTAAGAAAAAAGGATTCTAATACTTAAAGCACTTAAATTATAAGCTATAAATATTATCTAGGTATAAATTAATAAAAGTATTTTAAAAGAAAGTTATAAGGCTATATAAAACCCTTAATTTCTTATAAAAAAGAAGAATAGTTTTTTACGCCTAATTAATTTAGCTACTTAAATAAATAAGGTCATAATTTATAATACCTTTACTCCTCTAAGAGCAGAGAATTTCTCAAAAGACTTTAGCATATACTAGATTCTCTTACTCTTAGACTTTTTTTCTAGATATAACTAAGTCCCTTTAGCTAAAGAAAACAGAAATTTAATAATATTTACTACTCCCCTTAGACTTCTATATATATATATCTTACTATAAGGTAATACTAATTCTATAGTATAATTTATAAGAGTTATTACCTAAATACTTTATAACCTTGTATTATATTATTACTAGGCTTTTTTTAATAATATTGTTATTAAAAGGCCTATAACTATATATAATAATAAAGAGCTCCCTAATCAGGCTAGCATTTAACACTATATCTATAAACATATTTACTATATTAACATAGTACTCTTTAATGTTAAGTTAATAGGCTACATAATAGCTAACAAAAAATCATAATAGCTTTAAAGAATAGCTATTATTATTAGCTATGTTTATAGTTCTAGAGGTCACTACCCTAATTAAACAAATATTATTAAAATTAAGGAATAAAAAGAATATAAAGACATTAGTAAAGTCAGGTTATTTATAAGGATAACTAAGTTCTATAGATTATAAGTTAACAGATACTTAGAGATTACTTTACCTTTCTAGAAACTCCTTAAACAAAACGCTATATTTACCTAGAGGCCTAATCAGGTTAATACTATAGATACCCTTAAGTCTAAACTAATAACTTCTTCTATAATTATTTTATTATCCTATAGCCTAAAAGCTAAGTTAGTAGTTATTAGCATAAATATAAGCCTACAAGGTTAAGGTATAGTACTAAGTTAGATGATTAGTACCTAGATATTACAGTCAGATATCCGACAGTGGTGGTGTCTGCTAATAGATAGCTGAGGTTAATACTCGGTAACAGTAAAGTAAGTCTTATAGATAATCTAGCTAAGTCGTAGCTAGCTAGTAATCAGTCAGTCGTTCAAGGCGTAGATGGCTCGTATAGCTTTACAATAGAAGGATAATCTAAGAGTCACTTATAGTAAAGTAAATTACGAAGTTAATTGCTAAAGAGCTATAGAAAGTCCTTAAGCCCTAGGCTTAAGTCTTATCTATATATTTATGTTTTTTTATTATAATACTATTAATAGTGATTAACTAAAGTGGGTCTAGGGTGAGTTGCTTACTTAGTAATTATTCTTAGTAATCACCTTATCTTTTGATTACTTTTCTTATTATTACGTAACCTGTCCATAGTTCTTCTGTTCCAACCCTTGTTCATAAACGCTGTGATCATGCATATATAAGTCTGAATATCCCTTGGCCCCTCGTAGGTTTGTTCCAGGTGGTTATGTTAACCAATGCTTTCCTGGGTTGTAACATCAGGTCCCCCCTCTAAAGGTCTAGCCCCTTAGACCTATATAGGTAAGTAGGTTCCTGCTGCAGGCTATCCCTGGGTTTATCTTATTCTCATCTTTTCCTTTTCACTATGTTGTTAATGACTAATGCGATAGGGTTAAATAATCCTAAATTTAGTAAGGCTTTTTTTATTAAGTATTATTTTGTGGATTCCCTGAGGATTTATGAACACAAGATTAAAATTAAAATGCTATATAGTTAGTATTACTTTAAAGGGATTTATTATAAAATGCTTATAGGTTTTTAGAAGTGTTAAAAGTATACTTACTAGGGTTACTCTTGTGATAGGGATAATAATATGATTTATGAATATAAGTGTTTTTTGTGGTTCTAGGGTGTATAGTTTTCTGATGATTATAGTGGATTGTTTGCTGAATGAAGTTGATTGTCTAGATAAGGCTAAAGAATAGGAGGAGAAGTTGCTTTGTTAAAAGGCAAAGTTATTACAAAAACAAGTAGAATTATTTTATCTTATATAAGCAGAGATAGATGTGTCTTTTGCCTAGCTTGATTATTTATATAAAGAGAAGTAAATGATTTTTAAGCAAAGTTGTAAGGCCACTACTAAGTAGCCTGTGGATTTGTCTATCGATCCAGTGGTTAAGGCGGTTCACAAGGTACAGGCTAGTAGTGGTTTTAGTATAATTAACCTGTCCTTCCTTAAGTCTTTTGATCCTAGCAATTTGTCCTAGTAGTCCTTTAGTAAACTGCTTATTAAGGGTTTTGTGGCTAAGGGTTCTAGGACTTATGATAGTCCTGAAGGAGTTGCTGGGAGTGTTAAAGGTTCTTAACTAGTTTTTATAAATTATTCTTATATCTATATCCTTTTTATTTAATTAAATATTATATTTTTCTATTCTTTTTTTGCTTATTAATAATTTATTTAACTTTATACTTTAGTTTATTTAGTTCTATAATAATATAGTTATTAGTATTTAATCCTTATAGTACTAGTTTAAGTAAAGTAATATAAAAAACTAGATGGATCTTTATTATATTTAGTAAATTAAGTTTAAAGTTAATATTTAAGATTTTTTAAATAATTTTAAAAGGTCTAAGTTTTTTATAGTCTAATTTATTACTTAATTATTTTATTTTAATGTTATATTATAAAAGATATGCATTATCTCTTTTTTTAAAGGTTAGTCCTTTAACTCTTGATATGTTAATATATTTTTTTATTTATATCCTAATAAATTTAAGGTTTTTAGTAGCGTTTTCTTAGATTTCTTGTAATTTGTTATAATTTACTATAGCCTTTAGCGCTTATAGTCCTTGTTAAAGTTCTCTATATGCTATAAGCTTAAATCTATAATTTAGGTAGAATAAGGAGTTTAGTGTATTTTCTTTTATAGTATTATTATAAGCGAATTAGGCTATTAGTAGTAGTAATATCTAATTATCTTAGTTATAGTTAATATAATATTATAGATATTGTTCTAGTATCTAGTTAATTTATTTAGTTTATTTATTAGTTTATAAGTAAAAAGCAGTTAATAGCTTGTGATTAGCTCCTAGTTGTAAAATCAGGGATTTCTAAAACTTAGATATGAACAATTTATCTTTATTAGACATAATTTCCTTAAGTAATTTATAGTTACTAATAATATATTTTAGAAATATATATACTAGATCTTTTATTATACTTAATTCTAAGTATAAGATAAAGTATATATATTTTATAAGTTAATTAATAATAACTAATATACTGTTATAATAGGTTTTTATGAGCAGTTCTCTTGACTTAGGGAGTTTAATAATAAAGTCCAAAGAGATTAAGTACTAGGCTTTTAGTAGCATTAATAGTAGTTATAATTATCTATATAGTTTATATAAACTATTTTTGTTTTTTTTATATATATTATAATCTTTAATTACTTTAGCTACTTTAGCTTAAGTAACTTACATATTATAGTATTATTAAATTTATTTGAATGTTTTAGTAACTCCTTAGTGTCCATAAGCCTTAGCGCTATAAATTTCTCTAATCTATTCAGGCGTTATTCTTCTAGTTATACTAATATTAACGCACTATCTAATCATTAAGAGTTTCTAGGCTAACACAAGGTCTCCTTTGTCGTCCTACTTCAAGATGATAAATATTTCTTCTAGTACTAAGGTTTCATAGTCTAGTCTTCTACTTAAAGTATCTACTCTTTTATTCTTAGTTCCTTTAATATAGATAATTTAAAAGTTAAATTTAAAAAGAAATTCAAATTAATAAATTTATTATTTATTAAGGACTTTTAAGGTAATAAAATAGGCTAGGTTCTTGTAATCTATATAAACCTTGACTTTATGCTTTGTTTCTAATAGTTAAGGTTTTTATTCTTTAAATGTTTTAATAATCGTTATAAGTTCTTTATTATAGATCTAGTAGTTCAGTTTAGGTCTATTAAGTTTTTAAGAAAAGAATATATTAGGGTATAATCTTCCTTTGTTGTCTTTTTGCCTAAGTTATTTACTAATAGCGTAATTTAAGGCGTTTATTTTGATTTTAAATGGTTTTTAGGGGTCTAGGATAATCAAGACTGGTTCTAATAGAACTTGCTATTTGATTTTGTTAAATACTTTTTTCTGTTCTTTAGTCTACTTAAAAGGAGTGTTTTTCTTAGTAAGCTTAATAAGTAGGTTAATTTTTCCTAAGTATCCTTTAAGGAATTATTAATAGAAGTTAATGAATCCTAAAAAGGATTATATGTTTTTAATATTCTAAGGCTATAGCTAGTCTTTTATTGCTATAATTTTTCTGTTTTTTATTTAAATTTTACTAGGTATAATAATGAATTCTAAGAAGTTAACTTGTTAACTGTAGAATATATTTTTCTCTGGTTTTACTAAGAGCTTAGCTTTTTATAGCTTTTAAAGAACTTAGTAAACATACTCTTTATAGTTTTTAAGATTATAAGAAAAGATAAGAATATTGTTTAGGTAGACTATAATAAATATATCTATGAATTCTTTGAGTATATGGTTAATTATAGTCTGAAAGGTAATAGGTGTATTTGTGAGTCTAAAAGGTATTACTAGGTACTTATAGTTACTTTTATAGGTATAGAAATACGTTTTCTACTTCTTGCCTTCCTTTATCCTAATTAGGTTATAGGTTCCCTTGAGGTTAAGAGCTGTAAACTACTTAGCGTCATATAGTAGGTCTTGTAATTTAGAGATAAGAGGTAGTAGGTAGTAATTCTTGATTGTAATATCATTAAGTTGTTAGTAATTCATATAGAGTTATAGTTTATTGTTTTTCTTAGGTATAAATAGGATAAGGTATTCTGCTAAGGATATTAATGGTTAAATGTAACTTTTTTAAAGGTTTTTCTTAAGGTACTTGTTAAGTGCCTCTTATTCTGTTTTGTTAAGTTTATAGATCTTATGGAACTTTGGGTGTTCTTCTTCTTTAAAGGGAATCTTATGATTATAGATACTGTGTTTTAGTAAGCCTATTTCTAGTTTTTTAGTAAATAGTTTCTTGTATTTATAGTATTTTACTGGAATTAAGGAGAGTTATTCTTCTTCTTATTATTTGTTAATAAAGGACTTAAATTACTTATCTTTTATAGGTCTAATTTTCTTTATAATAGCAATATATCTGTGTTATTTTAGCTTACTTAGGGGTTATAGTATATAATACTAACCTATAGCTGAGTTTATTCTTTATTAGAGTTAGCTTATTCTTTAATTCATTTACAGATTATGTTTCTATAGCTATAGAATTCCTAGGATAATATTATAGTCTTTTATTTCTATTATGTTAAAAATAAGTTGTTTTTAATAGTCATAGGTAACCATAAAGAGTTATATAGTCTCTATATTAATAGTACCTTTACTATACTTAACCTTATCTTCTTTAATAGTTCTTAGCTAGTAGCTATCTTTCTTTTTACTTTGTAGTATTTTCTGTTAATTTACTTATTATAGTAATATGAAATTTCCTTATATGCTAAAGTTAATTATTATAGCTAAGGACTATTTATTAATCTAGACTTTAAGTTTTAGGTGTTCTTTATTACTTATTATAGTAGAGCATAAGGACTTTTCCCTAAAGGTCTTCTATAATACCTTTATAGTTAACGTTTATTGTTTTTTGATTATTAACAGTCTTTATACTATAGGCAAGGAGAGCTAAGTTGTTCCTTATTCTTCTCTTATTTCTTAAGTTCTTGCTTCCTATACCTTTAGGCCTATACTTTAAGGATATAATGGATTCTATACTTATTTATTCTATAATCTTCTTATTATATAATGATCTAATTAATATATTTCATAAGGTATTTAGGGCTAAAAGTAAACGTTGTTATATTATGCTTATTTACTTGTTTAAGTTCTTATAGTTTCAATTAATTATTTGTGTATACTTCAGAGATAGTATTAGTACTATATCTTCTTAGAAAGAACTGGTATTTATATTTGTATATTATATGCTTAATATAATAGTCCTAGATATATTTTGCTTAGAAGATTATTTAGTGTCTAAGGTATTCAGGATTAAATATTATATAGTCTCTAAGTCTTAGCTATATAAATGATTATTTTACTACTTAGTGTATTTATAGTCCATAAAGTTTTATTTATTAGTTATTTCTATCTAAGTATATAGTTTTCTTTATAATTTACTAAAGTATTATATCTTCTTCTTCTTCTTTACTAGAGGTATCATTAATACTAAAGGTCCTCTAAAGCATCCTTTAGGGTTCTAGTGTAGCATATAAGCTAATAGCCTCTATTAAGGATTCTAGGTAATACTTATAATTATTAGCTACTTAATATAGCTATTTTTAGTATTATAGTAGTATTTTAATAGTTATTGCTGTATTACTTAAGATAGATAATCTGGGTATACTGTAGATAGTGCTTAGTACTCCTGGATTTATAATATCTTATCTAGCTGTTCTTAAGCCTTTTTAACTAATTTCTAGTTAAAAGTTCTCTATCCTATTACTAAAATCTTAACTTTTAACGGTTCTTAACTTTATCTTGGTTCTTTTTAGAACTATTCTTTAAGTATTTTGAGTTTTATAGGGTTTCTAGGGACTAGCTTCTATAAAAAGATACCCTTAAGGTTATAGCTACTGTTTACTTAATGTCCTATTACTAAGGTCTTAACTTGTGGTTCCTTAAAGTATTATCTTGCTTGTTTTTTATATTCTTAGTGAGTAGTATACTTATTGTTATAGTAGGCAGTCTATATAAGCTATTTGTAAGAGATCTTATAAGCTGTACTAAGATTCTTAGACTTTTTAAGGACTAGTTAGAATCCTTTCTTTTTAAGGCTTTAATACTTATTAGTATAGTATCTTATTTTATTATAGTTATAATATTTAACAGTTTTAATGTCTTGTTTTAGCTAATCTTTGTTAATAGCGCCTAAGTCTATTAGGCTATTATAGTGTTTATAGGTAATACTCTAATTGTTTTTCTAGTAAAGGTTAGGTTGTATAACTTTAGGTCCTTATAGGACATATTTCTTGCTAGTATTAGGTTATAGCTACTACTTCTTACCTCTTTCTTTTTGTTATTTATATAATTAAATATTTATTTAAATAACAAGTTCTATATAGGTAAAAAACTCCATAAGTAGTTCAATAATCTTAACAAGTTTGTTCTTAATATCTTCTTTAAGTCCTTAATAAAATATAAAGATTTTAAATTTATTAGTAATATTTAGCTTAGCTAAAAGTTATTAAAATTTAGTAATATAATATAAAATAGACTTATTTTATTATAAGCTAATAAGATCTCTTTTAGCTTATTGTTTTTTATTAGTGTCCTAAAACAAAAATAAAAGAGCTTTCTTAAAGCTATAATAACTAATAAAGATTTTTTAAGTTTTATACTTTAGTTAATCTTATTTATAAGTCATAAAATCTATAAAGTGTAGCTTAAACTAGGTTAGCGCCTTGCTTTTAAGGAATAAGGCTGTATAAATAACTTTTTTAGTATTATTTTAAAAACTAATGTTATAAAAGTAGTAGTAAGCTTAGATTTAAGTAAAGAATCCTTTAAGTTATTCTAGAGTTCTATTAAAGGTTTATAAGTTATTAAGCTTAAGTTTATTATACGCTTTTATAAAGGTATTAATAATATTAGCTATAGCTTGAAGAATATTAACCTTAGTTTAAAGCTCCTAGAGCTTTACAAGATTAGGGTTTTCTTGAATTATAGTCTGGAGTTTGTTAAGCTAGGTAGTATTATGGTTAAGGAGTTCTATAAGTCTCTTATTACGCATATTATTCTTATAAGTAATCTTACAAAGCATCTTATATTCCTCTTAGTTAAGAAACACTTTCTTTTCCTTATTATACTTAATATTAGGTATATCTATATTATCTTTTGCAAGTATGTTAGCAAGTTCTTTTACTAAACTAGCAGGTTACTTTCTCTTAAGGCTACTAGCTAAAGTAAATAGTATATCTTTAAAGGTAAACATGTTTACTATTTAGTAAGTATTAAAGTCAACTTACTAAACAGAAGTAATCAAAGTGTTATAGTTAGATATCTAACAGTGGTAGTGTTTGCTAATAGATAGCTAAAGTTGATACTTAGTAATAGTAAGGTAAGTCTTGTAGGTAATCTGGCTAAGTCATAGCCAGCTAGTAATTAGTTAGTTGTTTAAGGCGTAGGTAACTTATATAGCTTTATAATAGAAAGATAATCTAAGAGTTACTTATAGTAGAGTGAATTATAAAGTTAATTGCTAAAGAGCTATAGAGAGT